>NC_069675.1:10253592-10555064 GCF_023699985.2 Odocoileus virginianus
AGCCCGTGTTCTGCAGCAAGAGGAGCCACGCAGTAGAAGCCTGTGCACCGTGACGAAGAGTAGCTCCCGCCTGCAGCAGCTAGAGAAAGCCAACGCATAGCAAGGAAGACCCAGCACAACCAAAAATTAACTAATATTTTTAAAAAGAATAGGGATTGGAATGGGGACTAGGGCAAATCCATCTCATAGATGGCAGTGTGCTCTACCACAAGACCTCAATACCCCATCCACAGCTGACACACAAGGAGTGAGTATCTGATGTCCAGAACAACAATTTCTAGGCTGGCCTGCAGTCTAGTTAGTGCAAAAGCTTATGCGTCAGGAGTAGTGGTAGGGAACTAGATCAGTAAGAGCCTCTCTCTGATCTACATTCACACACTAGAATCACAGGGATGAGAAACTGCTTGTTGGGGGACAGACAATGAGACAACTCAGATCTAGAAGAACCTGTAGTGCCTCAAAATATGTTCAAATCTCTGAAAGCCTATCTCTCCCTAATAACACCTGATTATGCAGCTCTTCCTGGGTTCCAGTGTGGAAGATTCCTGGCTTTCTTATTTCCACATATATCTGTACAGTAAAGTTCACATTACTTCAAGTAGGACAAGAAGGTATACCTTAAGAAAAAGGACCCCCACTGAAAACAAGACTTTCCCTTCAGATTTTTGTCCCCAGTGTCATAAGGAATGCTACAACTCAACACTAATTAAGAATATGATTCTTTGAAACACTGGAACAATCTACTTCCCCTTATAATGCAGATTTTTTTTTTAAACAGCACATATTTAGTACTCAGGGATGACATCAGGGTACTGGATATTTTGTATGGTCAGATATAATTAATTCGCCAGGCCACTGTTAATTAAAAATGTTAAAGCTCTAACAGTCTCGAAGTCTTCAATGCCTGCTTTTAAGTTGCATCGTGATTAAACACCTACTTTAAACCAAGTCTCAGTGGCTTAGATGTAATGCAGTCATTTTATATCTAAACCTTATATTAATCTGTATTTCCATCTTTTGAGATATTAAGATGATATCAATGGACTTCCCTGGTGGTCCTGTGGCTAAAAGGACCCCACACTCCCAATGCAGGGGCCCCAGGTTCAATTCCTGGTCAGGGAACTAGATCCCACATGCCACAACTAAGAGTTTGCGTGCCATACTAAGATTCCACATGTAGCAACTAAGAACTGGAAAATAAATAAATCAATTAAATAAATAAACATTTTTTAAAGATACCACAATTTTATAGCAAACCAAATGCTTTTACCAAGATTTTATGTGATAATACTAGTATTGTGTAAAATATATAACAGCATTTCATATATATTCATGGTATATTAAGGAAATTAAAGAAAACACATTAATATTTATAAATCCATTTCAGATTTAGGGTTGAAGGGAACTTCTTCAAAAGGGCTTTGCTGATAAAGTACGCAACATTCTTGATCTATGATAATATCGAAAATACCTGTCCTGGGACAGAAATACAGTGAAAGATTAGTTTTAAAGGGCTTAGGACAGTAATTTATGTCGAATGAAATAAGATATAAAGTGCTAAGCATATATAGTAACTAAAAATTAATTTCAAACTCTCTTCTGTTGGTTAGATTTCCAGAGACACATCTTTAACAATACAATAGGTATATTTATTTATATACTAATAAGGATCTATAAAAATATTGAGTGAAGTTAGATTTCACTTCATTAAAAAGTTCGTTTTGAAAGCAGTAAACTTAAGAGAAAATGGTAGCAGCACATTTGGACTAAGCATGATATAATAAAGCGAAGGACACAGGGTTCTGGGAGAAACCACTGTTCCAAGTTTCAGAGGCAAGTTCTGGATGTTATGCCAATTTGCTTTAAAAAAAAGTCAAACAGTAACAAGAACCAAAACAAAGCCTCAATGCAATAAATAAGTACTGTTCATAATATAATTGTTTTAGCCCTCCTCCTCGGACCACAACTCTGCCAAATGTGAAACACAGCCTTATGAGGGCATCATTACCTAATTTCCCAACTTTTTTACTTTTTTTGCCGAAGGGCAGATAAAGTTACTGCTACCGCAGAATAAATGGAAATGGAGACTGAATTAGTCCCACAGGGAATCCAAAATGTATTAACCATATTAGCTAACACTTATTTAGAAGTGCTTTCACAGATGTGTTTAGAAAAATTTCCCTTAAAATTATGAATCAACAAACTAGAAAAGACTGTCCAAATAAAATTAAAAACCAAAATCCATCAGTAGCATCTTCACTTTCCTAATTCAATAGATTACAGTACTAGATTTTCCATGAAAAATTAATATCAGATATAATTTACAATTCACGATCATGACTTATTTTGGAAAGAGTTCTGTTATCTACTACTAATTAGTCAGTAATGAGTGAACAAAGACACAAAGGGAGATGGAACTCTACATTTATTAAACACTAGACGTTTCAGTTCAGAGAAGGCAATGGCACCCCACTCCAGTACTCTGGCCTGGAAAATCCCACGGATGGAGGAGACTGGTAGGCTGTGGTCCATGGGGTCGCTAAGAGTCGGACACGACTGAGCGACTTCACTTTCACTTTTCACTTTCACACATTGGAGAAGGAAATGGCAACCCACTCCAGTGTTCTTGCCTGGAGAATCCCAGGGATGGGGGAGCCTGGTGGGCTGCCGTCTATGGGATCACACAGAGTCGGACATGACTGAAGTGATTTAGCAGCAGCAGCAGACATTTCAGTTAGAGTTTTACATACATTACTCTCAGTTACTTGGGACTATTATAATAAGCCTACTATACAGAACAAGAAACTGAAACAATAGTAACAAAATTCAAACACAAACTTCTGCCTCCAAAGTTCTTTTTATTTTTTCTATACCCCACAGTCTACAATACTCTCTCTCTAACCATGAAAACTCTCACACTACCCCCACCCACCTAAAGGAATACATGCAGACCTATATTTTTAAAAAGATGTTTTAATTTTAGCAACTAGCAGTAATCAAAGCAATACATCAGAACCCTGAATAATAAATGTACTTACTGCCTTCAGAGATGTGGAAACCTATTCATCCAGAAAAGTGAAAGGAGGACACTGGTTACTAGACAGTGTGAGCAAACTGTTCCAGTTCTTTAGATTACAAATTGGAAGCTCCTTATAAATCTCTTTTCAATCATGGAACCACATGTGGCCAGAACTCAGGAAGGGAGGAAGAGGGAGGAGAACAGAGAGTAATAAAAGATGGGGCTGGAAAGGCAGATCAGGGTCAGACTAAGATAATCCTTGAACGTCTCCCCAGAAATCTTTCAACAATGGATTAGAGACTTCCCTGCTGGTCCAGTGGCTAGAACTCTGACCTCCCCATGCAGGGGGTCAGTTCCATCCCTGATCAGGGAACTAAATCCCACTTGCCACAACTAAGACCCAGTATGGCCAAATAAATTAATATTTTTATGTTAATTAACTAAATTTTTGGTTGCGCTGGGTCTTTGCTGTTGCCTGAGGGTTTTCTCTGGTTATGGCAAGTAGGGGCTACTCTTTCTTGCCAAGTGCAGGTTTCTTAATGTGGGGGTTTCTCTGTGGCCCCGGGAGCACAGGTGGCCAGAGAGCACCGGCTCTAGGGCTTGCAGGCTTCAGTAATTGCAGCTGGCAGGCTCAGTAGTTGTGGACACGTGCTCAGTTGCCCCACAGCATGTGGAATCTTTCCTGATCAGGGATCCAACCTATGTTCCTGCATTGGCAGGTGGATTTTTATCCACTGTACCACCAGGGAAGTCTCAAATAATATTTCTTTTAATGCATTAATCCCCATTCTGTGCTCCATTGGAAAAAAAAATCTCTAATAGCATATTTACACTGATTGGAAATTACACACTGTTCTGCCCCTTGACACGTAGGGAAGTTCCACTAAAGAAAGAACCGTTTTTTACCATCTCTGAATAATGCACAGCCTAGCACAGTACCTGGGAAAAGGGGTTGCTCTTACAAATAAGCTCTAAAGACTGAAAGGAAAGAGGGTGCATAGATTTAGGGAACTGAAATCACATCTCTCCCTCCCCCCAAAACTCTTCAATCTATGTTTAGAGTGGGAATTTGTGAAATATCAGAAATATCATGAAATATTTAAAATGTCCCTAAGAAAACTCAAACAGAGCTTTCCCTCTTCTCTTCCCGGGTGTTCACCACCTCAGTTTCCTCGATCTGGCACTGACCAACTCCAGGCGGGCTGCAGTCAAAGTCCCGGTGACCACTGCACATTTATTCGCTTGGGAGGGAAAGGGGCAGCTTGGAGAGCAGCGCGAGCCACATCCACAACCTGGAGGAGGAGGGGAGGGGTGGTACCGGGCGAGCAAAGCTTGTGGGGGATTTCATCAGACTGCTCTAACCCTCTCCGCCGCTAGGGTTCCGGGATGGGGCGGGTCGCTGAAGGCTGCTCGCTTACAACTCTAACTCGCGCTCGCCAAAACGTCTCGGCTTTCCAGCTCTTGGTTTCACGGCCAAGGTCGGTCCTGGCCAGTGACTTCTTTTTGCTCCCACGTAAATCGTGGCGCCCCAGAGCCCGCCTGCGCCTCTGCTCCACACCGTGGGCCCTGTCCCACCGGCGGACTGGCCTCGAGACAGGGCAACGCCCGGAGCTGGCCGGAGACAGGCTCCCTCCGAAAGGCGGGCTCCCGGCTCAGCCCACAGCGCGGAGCGAGAGCCCCAGCGGCACGCTGAGGCCACGCCGGGCTGCCGCGTCGCCCCGCCACACCCCTCTCGGTGGCCACCACCGCCCGGGACCCAGATGCTTCAGAAAGGCGTCCCGAGGCGGGCCGGCGCTCAGCTCCCCTCGGTTTTCCGCGCTGACCCAGCCCGCCGACCCTCTTACCGCACTGCCGAGAGGTGGAAAGAGCGTTGATGGAGGCGGCCACTCTGCGCGGACCGGAGCAGTCGGGTGACCAAAGTGGTTATAAAGGACGCTGCAGACATCGTCAGCGCGGGGAAAGATACGCGCGCTGGCCGCACGGTTACACCGCTGCAGCGTGGCAGGCCTCGCCTCCTGCCGGCACCCATTGGTCCCTGCCGCTCTCCACTTGCGGTCTGTTGGGCCGCTGGAGCTGAAGGAGCCAATCGTTGTCTTCCTTTACCTCGGAGAAGCCCCTGCGAGATTCTGAAGGCCGGAGAGCTTGCCTAAACTGGCTGAGCAACGCAAGCCCCTGCCAAACGTTGTCAGGGAAGCCCGGCCAAGCCATTCATTCATTGAGCAAATATCTTGAGTGCCTACTGTGTGCCAGACGCTGTTAAGAGTGGATAGAAAGATAGGAAGACGGAATAGCAGCTAGTATATGTAGAAGAAAGGTGCAGTTAGAAAACAACTGTTTGGCAAAATCATAGTAAAAATTGAGACTCAATGAATGTCAAAACAACTGATTGAAGTTGGATGAGGAACAAGTGATTTACATATAGTTTTGCTAGATCTTGCAAACAAAAATACAAGATGCCCAATTAAACTTGGGAAGACAAGTCATACTTTACCAAAAAAGTTTTCATCTGGCGACTTCCCTGGTGGTACACTGGTTAAGAGTCCGCCTTCCATGCAGGGTACCAGGGTTCTTTCCATGGTCCAGGAACTAAGATCCCATGTATGTCAGGACAACTAAGTTCGTGCAGATCAACTACAAAAGCCTGCTGGCTCTGCAAGAAGAGAAGCCAACGCAATTAGAGAGTAACCCCCAGCTCACCTCAACTAGAGAAAGCCCTCGCCTAACAACAAAGATCCAGCAGAGTAAAAAAAAAAAAACAAAAAACAGTATTTATCTGTTATCGGAAATTCAGATTAAACTGGGCTTCCTGTATTTTATCTGTCTGGCAGCCTTATTTGCATAGTCTCAAAGTATCTCTCCCACGAAGTATTTTTATTAATAGCAAATGGGGGAAATGGCACATTTACAGTGGAGAAACCTGACAACCATTACCTTAAACAAGTAATCAAAATTAACACCACCAGTAACAGGAAAAGCACACATTATATGCTCAGATATGATGCATTGAGGAGGATACATCACTTTATAAGTCATAGCCAGCCTGAATGTTGAATGAAGTGATTTTCTTAAAATATTGAATTCCCTAAACTCATTACAGATTTCTTATTTACACATATAGAGGAGAGATCATAGACCTGGAATGTTGAAACAGTCCAGAAAAAAGCCACAGTCCTGAAATTTTGGAAGGTATTCATAAATCTAAACACAAGAAAACATCAGACAAGTCAAAACGAAAGAGGTTCTACAAGAAAAGTATCCTATACTCTTCAAAAACGTCAAAGTCATGAAAGACAAAGGATGAGGTACTTTTCTAGATCAAATGACCCTGAGCATGATAATTAACTGTAACATGTGATTCCAGCCCCACCTCACCCCCACAATTACTTTCCTTTTTCCTTCATTCTTTTTCTCTTTTTTTTTTTTTTTTGCTATAAAGAACATAGCAAACTCTGGGAGATGGTGAAGGATAGGGAAGGCTGGCGTGCTGCAGTCCATGGGGTCTCAAAGAGTCAGACACAACTGAACAACTGAACAAGAACCTTGATATTCCACGTTCCAAGGTCTACTAAGGCTTCTACTTTAGCTTCAGAATTTCTTCCTTTCCACCTTCTGTTAGAATCATTAGATGATGAGGGCGGTTCTCTTGCCCATCAAGAAGCAGAGTGGGTCCTAACTGAGTTAATAAACCTCTTCCCTTTAAAGGGATGCGACATTCAGGCATAAACAGCAAGGAATGTAGAAACCATTCGCCACTGATGTTGCACATAAGGCATTCCAGGAAAGTGCACCCCTGCTCTTCCCTGACACCCCCTCATTCCTTATGATTGCTAAGGTTTCCAATTCTTCAGGTTAAGACTGAAAATGTTGCACTGTTACAGGAAAGGGAATCCCTTCTAGGGCCCCTGTGTGAACTCTTGTTGAACACTCAGAAATTGTCTAAGGACACGCACGTACTGACAAAGCAAGAGATTTTATTGGGAAGTGTCCCCAGACAGAGAGCTGCAGGGTAAGGGAATCCAGGAGAACTGCTTTGCCACAAGGCTCACAGTCTTGGGTTTTATGGTGATGGTTTTAGTTTCTGGGTTGTCTCTGGCCAGTTATTCTGACTCAGGGTCGTTCCTGGTAACACACAAATTGCTCAGCCAAGAGGATCCAGTGAGAAGATTCTGGGAAACTGGTAGGGCATATGGACTAGTGTCTCCTCTCTCCTTTTGACCTTTCCTGAATCTTCTGGTTGGTGGTAGCTTGTTAGTTCTAGGTTCTTTACCAGGACCTCCTGTTGTAAGATAACTCATGCAAGTGGTTAATGTTGTGTCCAGCCCGGCAGACAGCTTTAGTCAGTGGCTCCCCTAATAGCACTAGTATCTATATTCTATCAAGTAGCCTGCTACATCAATGACCACCTGAGGCAAGGCATTAGTTATGTAGATGGTATCTCTAGGCAGAGTCACTTTTGGCCTTGGGCCCCCTCAGTCTTCTGATTGCAAAACCCTCAATGGCCAAGGGGCCCCCATGGCTCTCTGATGTCTGGGGCATTCCCTCTTCCAATGCCCTAAAGGGTGTGTTTATGGCCATCCTCCCTCCAGTGCCCCTTTTATCCACACAGGGTACACTGGTCCTATCCAGGTACCCATGGGACTAATGGTCTGCACGGATCAAATTGGTCCAGTAAAACCAGTTTCCCCTTTGTTGGCCTTTGAGTGATCAAAACCACTGCCATCATCTGGACCTTTTGCATATTTCTCTGGGTGTGTTCAGTCTTTTCAGCCATATCCCTATTGCTGAAAAACAACTAGGCCAATTGGAAGAAGTCATTCATCAGGAGTCTGAGGATCAGCAGTTTTCTGAATTTTGTGCCTAATGTCTGGGGCACAGTGGGCTATGAAATTCATAGCCAAAAGGTTTTGTACGTCAGGGAGGAGGGAGCCTCATGTGTGTGGGATCCTGACCCTGTAGGCTGGGTCAGTTAACATGTCCTGTGTGTCCTTCCTAAAGTTACACCTCTGAGCTACACATGCCTTAAATTCATTTTGGCTTCCATTGCCACGATACAAAATTTGAACATCTCACTCCATTTAAATATCCTAACTCGCATTGTGGCCAAATCAGATTACATAAGCTAGTAATTTTTTTCTGTTTTAATTCCTGTTGTCTTAATTTTTCCCAATCCCATCCCAGAGTATATGGCCCAGGGGGGACAGGATTGATACAGCCTGACCCGTTTCAGACCCAAACCTCAGGTGATGTGGCTAACTCCTGTGCTATCTATAGGTTTCATTCTGCTGTCAAAATTCACCATTTCCTTCCCTAGCAGTCTAGTAGTCAGGATTCTGCACTTCCAATGTAGGGGGTGCAGCTTCAATCCCTGGTTGGGGCACTAAGATCCTGCAAGCTGTGTGGTGTGGCAAAAAAGAAAAAATCCACCAGGCACTTATGATTTTAGATGTTATCCCTTCCAAGGTAGTCTCCCAACCAGATGTTAGTGCCCAAAAAGTTGTTGCAAAGGAATGGTACAGAAGGTATCACACAGTGTGGATGATCAGCAGGAGTTGACCTAGTTGCAAGTTGGAAATAAAGGGTCAGCACTTGTCAACACAGGGCTTCCCAGGTGGCGCCAGTGGTAAAGAACCCACCTGCCAAAACAGGAGACATAAGAGACGCGGATTCGATCCCTAGGTCCGGAAGATTGCCTGGAGGTGGGCATGGCAACCCACTCCAGTATTCTTGCCTGGAGAATACCATGGGCAGAGGAGCCTGGGCTATAGTCCATGGAGTCGCAAAAAGTCAGACATAACTGAAGCAACTTAGCACACATGCCTTGTCAACAGGAAGTACATCTTGGTAACCACACCAGTTTTCTGGGGTTAAGAAAAGAAAAGAAAGAAATGGAATAGGAATGAACACAGAAGGAAAAGTTCAGAGTCAGAAGAACAGTATAAATTATCAAAACCTCTGCAACATTTCTCTCCTAGACCTGCTGTTGGATGGGCATAAGCATAGCCATTCTCCACACCATCTTTCTATAATAAACCATGTCAATTGCCATCATTCCTCTAGTCTGGACTTAGGTTCTGCATCAGAGCCCCAAAGCATTCTGGGTTGACCAGTCATAAAAATGGGTACACATCAGCGGAGCATCCTCCCTGGTACATCTGGCTTGTGGTGTCCCACAAGCCCATCTAGGACCAACCCCTAATTCTCAACCTTTTCTTACCTTATCACTGTCCCTTCATGGCTCGCCAGCTGAAAACCTGCAAGTTAGATTGGGACTTGAACCCACGGTCTTTTTTCTTTTAGTTACTTATTTACTTTTATTTTGACTGTGCTGGGTCTTCATCGCTGTGCATGGGCTTTCTCTGGTTTCAGCAAGTAGGGGCTACTCTTCATTGCAGTGTGCGGGCTTCTCATTGTGGTGGCTTCTCGTTTCGGAGCACAGGCTCTAGGGTGCACAGGCTTCAGCTGTTGCAGTTCAAGGGTTCTAGAACGCAGGCCCAGTAGTTGTGGTGCACTGGCTTAACTGCCTTGCAGCATGTGAAGTCTTTTTGGACCAGAGATTGAACCCATGGCCCCTGGATTGGCAGGCAGATTCTCAACCACTGGACCACCAGAAAAGTTCCCCATGGTCCTTTAATTGAGATCACACACTCTAATGAAGTTCAGGTTCTTGATGTCTTGTCACAGGACAAATTCAGTGAGACACAACCTGATATGTAAGAAAGTGATACTCAGAAAGAAACAGACTTCACAGACAAGGTGTGGACCATCTCAGAAGGCAAAATACAGCATGATTGGTTTATATGGGTTGGGTAATTTCATAGGCTAATGAGTGAGAGGATTATTCCAACTATTTCAGGGAAGGGGGGGATTTCTAGGAATTGGGCCCACTTGGGGCCTCTTACAGTTGGTCTCAGAACTGTCATGGCACCTGTGGATGTGTCACTTGACATCCTAATGTATTACAATGACTGTATAATGAGGATGAAGGTCCATTGGAAGTCAAATCTTCTGCCATCTTGGACCTAGCTGGTTCTAACCAGTTTTTCTCATGTCCTGTGGCTATGTCAGGGCTTCCCTGGTGGCTCAATGGTAAAGAATCCACCTGCCAATGCAGGAGACGTGGATCCAATCTTTGGGTCGGGGAGATCCCCTGGAGAAGGAAATGGCAACCCACTCTGGTATTCTTGCCTGGGAAATCCCCTGGACAGAGGAGCCTGATAGCCTACGGTCCATGGGGTTACAAAAGTGTCAGACAGGACTTAGCGACTAAACAACAGCAACATGGCTATGTCATTCTTTTAAAGGTTGTGCCCTGCCCCCCTCCCTCCTGTTTCAATATGATGTGGGCTTATTAAACCAAGATCATTCATATCTCCTGACTCATTTCATTTATGCAAGCACAAAGCACATCCATTAATAATCCTTCTAATAATATCTAAGCTTTACTGAATATTTGCAGTGTGTTAGGCACTGTTTTATGATCTTTGCGTATATTATCCTATTTAATTTTCACAATAATCCTATGAAGTAAGTGCCATTATTACCTCCATATTACAGATAGGGAAAACAAGGCATAGGAGGCCTAAGGAACATGTCCAGGGTCAGGGAGCTAGTAAGGGCAGGGCAGAGATTGAAGCCAGACAGACAAACTCCCGAGCCCGTGCTCTGCTATTAACTACAATTTACTGAGCACTTCTTTGGTGTCAGACACTGGGTTCAGTCTCTTGGACTGCAAGGAGATCCAACCAGTCCATCCTAAAGGAAATCAGTACTGAATATTCACTGGAAGGACTGATGCTGAAGCTGAAACTCCAATATTTTGGCCACCTGATGTGAAGAACTGACTCACTGGAAAAGACCCTGACACTGGGAAAGATTGAAGGCAGGAGGAGAAGGGGATGATAGAGGATGAGATGGTTGGATGGCATTACCAACTCGATGGACATGAGTTTGAGTAAGTTCCGGAAGTTAGTGATGGACAGGGAAGCCTGGCATGCTGCAGTGCATGGGGTCGCAAAGAGTTGGACACGACTGAGCAACTAAACAGAACCGAACTGGGTTCAGAACCATCATCTTTGATCCCAACAGTCCTGTGGGGTACGTATTATGCTGAAAGATGAAAGAACTGAGACTCAGCTCTTGCCTGAAGTCACTCACCAGCAAGATAAGCTAGGTGGGCCTGACATGGAAGCCTTGCCTCTAGCCCTCCACTTCATGTGGCCTGAATATTTAATAAACAGATAATTGAGGAACCCAGACTAAACCCAGGCAAAGTAACTTAGAACTATAAAGGAATGAGAGAGAACAGTTGGGCAGAGAAGGCCATTGTGGTAGAAACCACACAGTTGGTAGCTAGAGCTCTAACAGTGTTCCACGTCTAGAAGGAACCCACAGAGATTATGAACACCCATTCCACCACCCATCAAACCTCCAGCATAACTGATTTACCTGAAGAAATCAAGGACTCAATATCATCCCAGAGCAATTTCTAAGTAAGGATTATGCCAGGCATCCCTTGTGATCTGGAACTCATAATGGCACCAGGACAGCCACAACAGTTGTGAAAACATTGAAATATTTCTGTATCAGTGAAACCTGCTTTCCTAAGCTCTCTGGTTGTTTACCACACCCTAGCTTCTCTCCCTAGAGAAATTAATATTGACACCCAGACCATGATCCTGCTTTCACAGTAGGCCAGTTTAGAACATGTCCATCCATCTCATATCCCCTGAATTTTTCCCATCTTGGAACATACTATTTTTTGGCCAATGTACCTTCTATTTTAATTCCACTAAAGTAGATAGCACTAAGACAGGCAGCCCAGTCTCTAAAACATTCAACTAGAGACAGCTGTGACTTTTTTCTTACTATGTAAGCAATGTGTGGTCTTCATTTAAAATACACATACATATATGCATACACACTGGAAACTACGGAAAAAAAAAAGACTAAGAAGGAGAGACAAAATAACACTCCAGCACCAATCAGAAACATTCAGGATTAGGTAAATGGCACTGTGCTTTGACGTAAGGGTATTTTTTAAAAGTTGAAAAAGTTGCACACTGGTTCTAGCCCAGTGAGGTGGAAGACAAATCATGTTAATAGTTGAGTACGTAAGTGCCAGAGGTCTGCCCAGGAGTCTTGAGAAGCTGAGTAGAGGGACCCCTGACTCTAGGCAAAGCACTATCCTTGCTTTTAGACTGAAGTCACCTTTATGGCCATAGTGAAAGTGTAGCCTTGGGGAAGCAGGCTGAGGGGCATGTTCAGCCTTTTTGAAAGGGCCATAGAGCAGACAGAAAAAAGGAGAGCTCACAGCTCACAGGCAGTAATTCATCTCAACTCATAAAAGCTGAGAACTTTGTACAGAAGACTGCACAGAAGGCTTCAGTGATTTACAGGCCTACTTTGCATATCTCCTTCGTGAACCGTTATGGGGTGAAAGGCATCTGGTTAAGGATCCTGTGGCTGGAGAATACCAATCTCAGAATTTCCAGGATTTAGGTTCTTTCTTCAAGTCTTCTCTTTCTTACCTTTGAACTGGGGGTGACTTCTGTAAAGCATTCCAGATATTGGAGGAGTATGTGTGGCACCCCAACTATTGCAGAGAAGAGTCTATCCTCACTCTATGATGGATCTGTTCCTTTGACTTTAACATTTGCTTTTTCTTGCTTTTGTTACTATAATCATACATAATAGCCTGCCTCTTCATACTATTCATGAAGGGAACCCTGCCCCCTGCCTGGCTATTTAACTAAGTTTGCCTTTGTTCAGCTCACGGGGAGATGATCTGACCCTGCCCACCTGTGAATGACTGTAAGAATGAAGAGATGAACACATCCTCTCCCTGAGGCTGGCATTCCAAGAGGTGTTAGCAAGATAATGGCTTCTACTTTACTTCCTCAACCCCTCCCCCTCTCTGTTCTATAAAAGAAACTGGCATCCAGACCCCCACAAGATGGTTACCTTGAAACGTTAGTCTGCCATCTTTTTGGTCAGTTGACTAAAGCCGTACTACTTGCCTCAACAGCTCATCTCTCGCATTTATTGACCTGTTGAGTGGCGAGCAGAGTGAGCTTGGACTTGGGTAACATGAGGAGATGCAATTCAGTTTTCTTCTAATTTCAAAAGGAAGCAAGGGAACCTTATTTGACAGGATAGGAAAGTGGGCAGGGAGTCAGAGTGTGGAGAAAAGGGAACTAAATTTGTAGACAATTAACCATGTGTGAGGAACTACGCTAGAAATTTCCCCTATATCTCCTCATATAATCCTAATATTCCTGTGATGTCAATATATTATTATACCTATTATAAAAGAAGCAACAAACTCACAAAGTTAGTTTGTCCATGACCACCAGCTAGTAATGGCAGTGCCAGGATTAAACATGGGTCTGGCTCCATCCAAAATTCATGTTCTTTCACAGAGTGTGCCAACCACAGCTGTGTGAGGCCAGCTGGAAGAGAGGTCAGTTGTCAGAATGCAGTGGTTGTGTCAGAAGAAGCACACTGACTGAAACCACCCACCCTGGTCAGGCACCATAAGAACCGTTTGTGTCGATTATTTTACCACAGGAGGTCCTGGTAAGGAACACGGAACTAACAAGTCGCCACCAACTGGAGAAGTTCAGGAAAGGTCAAAAGGAGACGCCATGTGTCCTCCCACCTCCCAGAATCCTTTCTGCTGGCATCCATCTTGGCTGAGCAACGCATGCACCACCTGGAAGGACCCTGAGTCAGAATGACTGGCCAAAGACAACCTGGAAATTAGTCCCATTACCGTAAAACTTGAGACTGCAAAATATGTGGCAGAGCAGTTCTCTTGGGTTCTGTTAGCCTACTGCTCTAACAAGCCCTTCCCAATAAAGTCTCTTGCTTTGTCAGCACATGTGTCTCCTCTGACGATTCTTTCCCAAGTGTTAGACAAGAGCCCTCTCTTAGGCCCTGGAAGGGTCTTCTTTCCTGCAACAGTTGGAAGGGAGCACGTGGAACAAGCACGGCTGACAGGCTCATGGAACATTTAAGGACAGGATCCTCCACGAAGGTTATACTAGTACTTTATTAGCCTGCCTGCCCTCCTGACTTCTTCCTTTTCTTCTCATCTTTTTCCTCCTTTTTCTTCTTTTTTGGCCTGCCAAAAAGAACTCTTACTAAATGTTTACCATTTACAAAAGTTTTGTATGATTTTTTAAAGGAGAGAGATGATTTTTAATCACTTTAACCAAAGTGGTTAAAAATTCATGTTTCTGAATTTATCAGTACTAAAAATTGTTATGGAAAATATTGTTTTCCATTTTTTCCCCAGACTTCAGTTCAGTTCAGTTGCTCAGTCATGTCTGACTCTTTGCGACCCCATGAACCTCAGCAAGCCAGGCCTCCCTGTCCATCACCAACTCCCAGAGTCCACCCAAACCCATGTCCATTGAGTTGGTGATGCCATCCAACCATCTCATCCTCTGTCATCCCCTTCTCCTCCTGCCCTCAATCTTTCCCAGCATCAGGATCTTTTCAAATGAGTCAGCTTTTCGCATCAGGTGGCCAAAGTATTGGAGCTTCAGCTTCAACATCAGTCCTTCCAGTGAACACCCAGGACTGATCTCCTTTACGATAGACTGGCTGGATCTCCTTTCAGTCCAAGGGACTCTCAAGAGTCTTCTCCAACACCACAGTTCAAAAGCATCAATTCTTCGGTGCTCAGCTTTCTTTAGAGTCCAGCTCTCACATCCATACATGACCACTGGAAAAACCATCACCTTGACCAGGCGGACCTTTGTTGGCAAAGTAATGTCTCTGCTTTTCAATATGCTGTCTAGGTTGGTCATAACTTTCCTTCCAAGGAGTAAGCGTCTTTTAATTTCATGGCTGCAGTCACCATCTGCAGTGATTCCAGTTTGTGCTTCCTACATCCCAGCGTTTCTCATGATGTACTCTGCATATAAGTTAAATAAGCAGGGTGACAACATACAGCCTTGACCTACTCCTTTTCCTATTTGGAACCAGTCTGTTGTTCCATGTCCAGTTCTAACTGTTGCTTCCTGACCTGCATATAGGTTTTTCAAGAGGCAGGTTGGGTGGTCTGATATTCCCATCTCTTTCAGAGTTTTCCACAGTTTATTGTGACCCACACAGTCAAAGGCTTTGGCATAGTCAATAAAGCAGAAATAGATGTTTTTCTGGAATGCTCTTGCTTTTTTGATGATCCCACGGATGCTGGCAATTTGATCTCTGGTTCCTCTGCCTTTTCTAAAACCAACTTGAACATCTGGCAGTTCACGGTTCACATGTTGCTAAAGCCTGGCTTGGAGAATTTTAAGTGTGTGAGATGAGTGCAATTGTGCAGTTGTTTGAGCATTCTTTGGCATTGCCTTTCTTTGGGACTGGAATGAAAACTGACCTTTTCCAGTCCTGTGGCCACTGCTGAGTTTTCCAAATTTCCTGGCATATTGAGTGCAGCACTTTCACAGCATCATCTTTCAGGATCTGAAATAGCTCAACTGGAATTCCATCACCTCCACTAGCTTTGTTCCTAGTGATGCTTTCTAAGGCCCACTTGACTTCACATTCCAGGATGTCTGGCTCTAGGTGAGTGATCACACCATCATGATTATCTGGGTCGTGAGGATCTTTTTTGTATAGTTCTTCTGTGTATTCTTGATACCTCTTCTTAATATCTTCTGCTTCTGTTAGGTCCCTACCATTTCTGTCCTTTATTGAGCCCATCTTTGCATGAAATTTTCCCTTGGTATCTCTAATTTTCTTGACGAGATCTCTAGTCTTTCCCATTCTACTGTTTTCCTCTATTTCTTTGCATTTCCAGACTTCAGTGCTTATTGAGAATCATGTTCTTGTTTATTATCCTCTTATAATTAATTACAAACAAATCAAAATGTATTTTATCATGAAAAAATTCTACACTCTTTCTACTTGTCCTCATTTTATTACATTCAAGATTAAAGGTGGTGGTAATAATGAGGGAGATAGTTAGCTGCAGATAGCAACATAACTAACAAGTAGCACTTACTATGTGCCAGGCACCATTCTAAATGCTTTATGCTTCATAACTCATTTAATCCCCACCATAAGCCCATAAAGCAGTATACTGATATTATCCTCATTTTGCAGTAGATGAAACTGAGGCACAGAGTGGTTAATAACTTCCTGATGATCACACAGCTAGTAAGTGGCAAATCTAATGTTCAAATCCATTTTCTTTCTTAAAAAACTAGAAAAATAGCTTTTGAATTTTAAGGGAGAAAAAAAAGATGTCAGCAACACAATCTTTAGTTTCTGAGACTAATAGCCAACATATACTAGCACTCTTCTGAGTATTTCACATCTATTGTCCAATCCTCTATCAGTCCTATTATTGTCCCTATTTTACAGATGAGAAAACTGAGGTACAAAGAGATTAAATAACTTGCCCTAGGTGCACAACTAGAAAGTGGCAGAGTTAAAATAGCAAAGGAAAAGGGCAAAAAATATGAGAAAAGCCATTAAAAACTTTATAGAGCCATTGGGGTCTCTGTGACTGAGGACACCATGACCCAAATTCTTGTCACCATTTCTCACTCAGGAGTACACTTTCAGTGGGATTATATGAGACCATGTATGTGAAAATTTTGAAATTGTAAAGCACCAAAGAATTTAAACAATGTTTCATTTGATTAAAAAGACTGATGCAAAAAAGAGTGTACTTTCAGAGAAGGCTGCTCTTCACCACAGGACATGCCTGGGTGACAAAAAGATTTTCATCAGTACATTTCTTTCCTGCCTGACTCTCTCCCCCCTCACTGATGGCATTTACACAGCCTCTCACCTAATCACCAAAATGGAATGTGAAGATGAAAATGCACTCAAAAGTTTTCCCCAAGGTCACCACATTTGTAAACTTTCCTTCAGTTCTCTTCCTGGAACGTTCAAGATCAGCCATAAATTGGGATTTCTCTTTCACTACCCGTGGCCTGAGTCCTAAGATAACAAGCAGGGACCGCTTAGCTACTTCACTGTCCGTCTGTTTTCACCCACTTGTGACAGGGGCCGAAACACAGGCTGCCAAGGGCACAGACATGCTGGGAGGGGTAGGAACCTTGCTGTGACCAAAGAGGGAAGCCACACCAGCTTGAGCAAGGCTGCGTTAGGGCAAAGCAGGAGTTTAACAAATGATGAGACAGGGCACTTATACAGAATGAAAATGCAAGGTTGCAAGTTCTGCCTGAGGGAGCTGGAAAGGGGAACTGTGTGACGAATGCTGGTAGGCAGGGGGGGTGTGGGAGAGGTTCAGAAAAGGCAGTATTGGCTGCGGTATAATTTGCTGCTTAGCTTCTGCTTTCAGCATCTGCTGTGACCAGATGGTGTGCAGTGATCTCTCTGGCTAACTGAGCCAAGGAAGGAGGAAAACCTCAACAGTATTTGTAAACTATAGACTGTGTCTGAGAGGAGCAAATTACCCTGTAGCAATTAGCGATTTCTATTTCAATATTTTACTCTTTTTCTCTCTCAGAAGCCTTAGCATTTTTAAAAACTTTTTTACATTTATATTTTATTATTTTTGAAATTGAAGTGTTATTGCCTTACAATTTTACATTAGTTTCAGGTCGATAATTTTATACATAAAAGATCACCATCATAAATCTAGTCACCAAAGTTATTATAATACTATTGACAATATTCCTTATGTCCTACACTACATCTCTATGACTAAATAAATTATTTTGACTAGAAGTTGGTACCTGTTAATCTTCCTCATCTATTTCGCTCATCTCCCTCTACCCCCACCCACAGCCCTGGCAACCACCAAGTTGCTGTGTATATGAGCCCATTTCTGTTTCATTATATTTGTTCATCCTGAAATCCTATCTTTGGTCCCTAAGTGGTCTATATTGATATCCTGGTCAAAGTTTGACCTGGGATATTTCCTGAATTCTTGAGGCTCCCCCACCTCCTCTCTGCTCTCAAATCTAGCTATCTGGAAAGGTTTTCTGGCTTTTCATATCCTTAGTGATTCTCCAACTTAGAGAACAATTTCAGTAAAAGGGAGAAAAACTTTCATGAATTTCCTTCTCCTCATGTCTGGAAATATTTTTACCAACAATTACATTATTTAAATAATACAAATTATTATAAAAGTATACATTTCTAAATGTACTTATGTTTATAGCTTTTAAACAGTTATCAAATCACACAGTTATAAAGTAAACACCAACAAAGCTAATAAAGGAAAGTTAATAAAATCAAAATAACATCTGTCGACTAGTAAAAAGGTGCAAAATGTGAGAGCTGCGAGTTAAGTTTTATCTGGGGCAAAATGAGGACTGCAGCCCAGGAGACAGCACCCCAGAGAGCTCTGAGAAACTGCTCCAAAGAGGCAGCCGGGGAAGGTCAATATCAATATAGGTGGTGAAGGGGGAGGTTCAATGCAATCAAGCATATATCTTACAAAAAGGTTTTTTTGCTAGTCAGGAGGAACAGAAGTCACTATGAAGGGATTCAGTGCTTTTCTCGATATGAAGAAATGCAAGGATTGTGAAATAATGATCATGAAACTGATCAGGAAATCAGTTCCTGAAAATATCTAACCATCTAAAGACCTGTTCCACCAGTTTTCAGGAAGCACAAAGTGCCTCATTCTCCACCCTGAACCCCCTTCAGGGCATGCCGAAGGTCAACAGCTGCAGCGGCATAGGATTCAATCCCCCAGAGGCAGATGGCAAATGTCCTTGGCAAGTGCCAATTTGTAGTTGACGTATCATTACTTAACATGACAGGTAATATTTGGGTGAAAAAAAGTCATCTGCAACAAGAATGCAGTAGTGACAGGTACATAACAAACACTTTTGCACTGGGCATCCAAAACCACTATTTGCAAAGCTACCCTTATTCTCCCACAAATTTCCTTTTTCTTGATTTCTTCATTCCATGGGTTGTCATGTGGCTGTCAGCTGGTACTGAGACATTGTTTTCACATTGTTTGCCTCTGTTGATGTTTCATTAGGTCGTAACAACTTGGTACTTTGGTACCAACAAGAGCAAGCACAAACCAAAGTATGCTATGAGAAGATCAAGCAGAAGATCTAAAACTTTCTAGTCCAACGTGGCAGCCATTAGCCATATGTGTCTACTGAGCACTTGAAATGTGGCTAGTCTGAACTGAGCTATGTGTAGATGTAAATACATTCGTATCATATTTGCAAAAAGAAAGCAAAATATCTTATTAAAATGTTTAAACTGACTCCATGTTAAAATCAATTATTTTGGATACATTAGGCTAAATAAAACATATTATTGAGATTAATTCCACTCAAGTTTTTTTATTTTATTTTTGCTATATATATATATATATATATATATATGTAATTATAGATATATTTTTTTCTACTAGAAAATTAAAATTTACATATGTGGCTCAAACTCTATCGACTAGACTGCACCTTTCTGGAATAATTGTGTGTGTGTGTGAAAGAGAGAATGTGTACAACAAACTGAAAATACCATATCAAAAAATTCTCACAGAAAACACATGGATAATGAAGAAGTTTCCAGTTTAAACCACTGCTCGACCATTTAATCCTTGCATTCTTTCTCAGCAGCCAGGGTTACAGAACCAGCATGGGAGTTTCCCGTGGCTCTCACTCTAGTAGCTTACTGGTAATAATATCTCTGTTGTTTTCTTACATGGTTTCTTTTAAAAAAATATTTGGGGGAAGGATCCAGGCACTTCCATCCCTTCCAGAAAATATGTACCCCCTCACCTGGTTATTTCACTACCATCTGGTCCAAGATTGTTCTCCACTGAGGAAACCTGAGGTAGACAAAGAACAACCGAAAAAAGTGAGATTGTATTCTTTGAGGAAGCAGATGCAACTACTTCTCAAGGTACACAAGAACTGCTGCAATTCAGGGACTGTATCAGTTTTAAAAGTTGGTCTAATATAATATTTATGTATAGCAGAAACTAATATGACATTGTAAAATAACTATGCTCCAATAAAAATTAATTTAAAAAAAGTAAAATAATATTTAGCTGGGAATTCCCTGGTGGTTCAATGGTTAGGACTAAACACTTTCACTGCTGAGAGCCTAGGTTGGATTCCTGGTTGGGGACCTAAGATCCCACAAGCTGTACAGTGCTACCAATAAGTAAATAAAATAGCAGTCAAATATTCAGTTACTTTATTTAGCAAAATTTGCTAAATACCTGATACACATCTCCACAGTAGGAATGATTTTTTTTTTTTTTTTTAAGTAGGAATGATTAAAATACAAAGATAAAGAAGTCAGGGATTTGCTTTCAGGAGCTGGTCATCCAATAGAGGTAATAAAACACATCAAAATTTCTTCCTTTTTAAGTAGCAAATACTGATTGAGTAAATCTATGCTCTAGAATTGTCTAGGGGCTTCTCAGGTGGCGCTAGTGGTAAAGAATTTGACTGCCAATGCAGGAGACATAAGAGAAGTGGGTTCGATCCCTGGGTTGGGAAGATACCCGAGAGGAGGGCAGGGCAACCCACTCCAGTATTCTTGCCCGGGGAATCCCACGGACAGAGGGGCCTGGTGGGCTGCAGTCCATGGGGTCATAAAGAGTCGGACACGACTGAGCAACTTAGCACATAGTGTAGAGCTGTCTAAGAGAATTCTATACATAACTTATTTTATCATCACAACCCAATGAGATTGCCCTGTTTTACAAATAAGAAAACTGAGGCCAAAAGTGATGAAAATACTTATTAAGCAGCACTCAGTGTTCAAATACAGTCACCTCCAAAATACGAGTTTTTTAGTCACTATACTATCTTTCATCTCTTTTCAGAAGAAAAAAAAAAGAAACTAATATTAGTATTTTCTTCTTAGAGAAAAATTAGAATCATACAGAAAAATAGAAAAGACACTCTCAAAGTCCTACCACCTAACACAACTGGTGTTAAATATGAAAATACTACTCTTTAAAAAGTGTTTCTTTATTTATTTATTTGGCTGCACCAGTCTTAGTTGGAGCACCCTTTGATCTTTTTTATTTTTTTTATAGTTGTGTTACTGTAACTGGAATTTTTTTTCATTTATTTTTATTAGCTGGAGGCTAATTACTTTACAATATTGTAGTGATTTTTGCCATACCACCCTTCAGTCTTTGTTGCTGCAGTTAGAATCTTCAGCTGCAGCATGTGGGATCTAGTTCCCTGACTGGGGATTGGAACCTGGCCCTGCGCAATGGGAGTTCAGAGTCTCACCTATTGGACCACCAGGGAAGTGTCTACAAATATTACTTTTTAACTTGAGCTATAATAATATATTATTAGAAGGATATAGATAAAGGGCTACAGAGTTCAGAGGAAGTAAAGAGGATTTCTGCTAGATCTTGAAGGACAAAGTAAGATGTGGATATTGGGGCATTCCAGGCAAAAAGAACTGCAAGAACAGGAGCATGGCCTGAAGGAGGTTCAAGGGTTATTGGGGAAACAGCAAGAAGTAGTTTGGCTGGAAAACCACCTTGAGCAATGAAGCTAGAAAACTAAAGGCCAAAAAACAAAAAGACTAGAATTCCACTACCTATCATCTTATCAGTACTGGTAATACTGTACTAATTACCATTTATCCCTGTGTCAGTTTCCTTTATTAGCCTGAGAATTCCAGTCTATATCCCTCTTCATTCATTGAGCATTTATTGTGTGCCAAATACTGTGCTGAGCACTGGAGACGACAAGAAAACAAGGTCTATCTTTGCCTCCAAAGGAAATTCACAGTGTAGTGGGAAAGAAAATAGTTCTATCATGAATATAAACAGTGTGGTTTCTGTCAGTTGCTACCAAGTCTGGCTAAAGTAGACTATTACCAACATATCTGGCCATGGTCTCCTTTTCTCTGTACCCTACTTGTACCTTGCAGAAGCCTGGTCATAGGGAAGGACAATGAGGTGCTTACAAAATAAAATCACTGATCAAATCAGGAGTCCAGCAGAATGGGCCAGATAGAAGTAAATGGCAAGTAAGAGAATGACTGAAAAATGCCTATGGGATTTGAAAACTGACACTGGAGAGCATGGTGAGAAAAATTTCTGTGGGAGGGCCGGCACTCTGCAGAATGTAGACTGGTTGGAGTTAAGGAACAAAGGAATTGGTAATGTTGTGAATGAAGACTGTAATTGGACCAGGACCTTTTTTCAGATGGTCTTTTGGGGGCCTAACTTAAGGGACTTTACTTTCATCACCAGACACATCCAAAACTGAACATCATTTCTGTTTTGGCTGAGCTGCTTCATTCTTTCTGGAGCTCTTAGTAATTATCCTCCACTCTTCCTCACTAGCAAACTGGACACCTTTTGACCTGAGGGGGCTCATCATCCAATGTCATATCTTTTTGCTTTTTCATACTGTTCATGGGTTTTTCCAGGCAAGAATACTGAAGTAGATTCGCATTTCCGTCTCCAGTGGACCGTGTTTAGTCAGAAGTCTTCACTATGACCCATCCGTCTGGGTGACCTTGCATGGCGTGGTTCACAGCTTCATTGAGATAGGCATGCCCTTTTGCCATGACAAGGCTGTGATCCATGAAGGGAAAGTAAATTCTGATGCTATAAAGAACTACACTGTATAGGAACCTGGAATGTTAGGCCTATGCATCAAGATAAATTTGATGTAATCAAGCAGATGGCAAGACTGAACATCAGCATCTTAAGAATCAGTGAACTAAACTGCAGGGGAATGGGAGAATTTAATTCAGATGACAAGTATATCAACTACAATAGACAAGAATCCTTCAGAATAAATGCAGTAGCCCTCATAATCAACAAAAGAGTCTGAAATACAGTACTTGGGTGCAATCTCTAAAACAACAGAATGATCTGGGTTCATTTAATACAAGACTATACCCCAACCACTGATGCCAAAGAAGCTGATCAGTTCTGTGAAGACCTACAAGACTTGCTTGCTGCTGCTGCTAAGTCTCTTCAGTGGTGTCCAACTCTGTGTGACACCATAGACAGCAGCTCACGAGGCTCCCCTGTCCCTGGGATTCTCCAGGCAAGAACACTGGAGTGGGCTGCCATTGCCTTCTCCAAAGCATGAAAGTGAAAAGTGAAAGTGGAGTAGCTCAGTCGTGCCCGACTCTTAGCGACCCCATGGACTGCAGCCCTCCAGGCTCCTCCGTCCGTGGGATTTTCCAGGCAAGAGTACTGGAGTGGGCTGCCATTGCCTTCTCCCACGAGACCTGCTTGAACTAACATTAAAAAAGATGTCCTTTTCATCATAGGGGATTGGAATGCAAAAGTAAGAAGTCAAGAGATACCTGGAGTAACAGGCAAGTTTGGCCTTGGAGTACAAAATGAAGCAGGGCAAAAACTAACAGAATTTTGTCAAGAGATCACACTAGTCACACTTTAAACATAGACATCACCAGATGGTCAATATTGAAATCAGATTGACTACATTCTTTGCAGCCAAAGATGGCAAGCTCTACACAGTCAGCAAAAACAAGACCCAGAGTTGACTGTGACTCAGATCTTGTACTTTTTGCATAATCCAAGCTTAAATTTAAGAAAATGGAGGAAACCACTAGGCCATTCAGGTATGACCTAAATCAAATTCTTTATGATTATACAATAGAGGTGACGAATAGATTCAAGGAATTAGATCTGGGAGACAGAGTGCCTGAAAAACTGTGGATGGAGGTTCGTAAACTGCACAAGAAGGGTGCCAAAACCATTCCCAAGATAAAGAAATGCAAGCAGGCAAAGTGGTTGTCTGAGGAGGTTTTACAAATAGCTGGGAAGAGAAGCGAAAGTCAGAGAAGAAAAGGAAAGATATAACCAACTGAATGCAGAATTCCAAAGAACAGGATGGAGAAATAAGAAGGCCTTCCTCAATAAACAATGCAAAGAAATAGAGGAAAACAATAGAAGGGGAAAGACGAGAGATCTCTTCAAGAAAATTGGAGATATCAAGGGAACATCTCCTGCAAGGATGGGAATGATAAAGGACAGAAACAGTAAGGACCTAACAAAAACAGAAGAGATTAAAAAGACATGGCAAGAATACACAGGTAAACTATACAAAAAAGGTCTTAATGACACAGATAACCACAATTGTGTAGTCACTCACCTAGAGCCTGACATCCTGGAGTGTGAAGTCAAGTGGGCCCTAAGAAGCATTCAGTTCAGTTCAGTTACTCAACCATGTCTGACTCTTTTCAACACCATGGACTGCAGCAGGCCAGGCTTCCCTGTCCATCACCAACTCCCCGAGCTTGCTAAACTCATGCCAATCAAGTCAGTGAATGTCCATCAAGTCGGTGATGCCATCCAACCATCTCATTCGCTATTGTCCCCTTCTCCTCCTGCCTTTAATCTTTCCCAGCATCAGGGTCTTTTCCAATGAATCAGTTCTTCACCTCAGGTGGCCAAAGTATTCGAGTTTCAGCTTCAGCATCAGTCCTTCCAATGAATATTCAGGACTGATTTCCTTTAGGATTGACTGGTTTCATCTCCTTGCAGTCTAAGGGACTCTTCAAGAGTCTTCACCAACACCACAGTTCAAAAGCACTAATTCTTCGGTGCTCAACTTTCTGTATAGTCCAACTCTCACATCAATACATGACTACTGGAAAACCATAGCTTTGACTATAGGGACCTGTGTCAGCAAAATAATGTCTCTGCTTTTTAATATGCTTTCTAAGTATGTCATAGCTTTTCTTCCAAGCAGCAAGCATCTTTTAATTTCATGGCTGCAGTCACAATCTACAGTGATTTTGGAGCCCCCCAAAATAAAGTCTGTCACTGTTTCCATTGTTTCCCCATCTATTTGCCATGAAGTGATGGGACCAGATGCCATGATCTTAGTTTTTTGAATGTTGAGTTTTAAGTCAGCTTTTTCACTCTCCTCTTTCACCTTCATCAAGAGCCTCTTTAGTTCTTTTTCACTGTCTGCCATAAGGGTGGTGTCACCTGCGTATCTCAGGTTATCGAATATTTCTCCCATAATCTTGATTTCAGCCTGTGCTTCATCCAGCCCAGCATTTTGCATGATGTACTCTGCATAGAAGTTAAATAAGCAGGGTGACAATATACAGCCTTGTCGTACTCCTTTCCCAGTCTGGAAACAGTCACTTGTTCCACATCTGGTTCTAACTATTGCTTCTTGACCTGCATACAGATTTCTCAGGAGGCAGGTAAGGTGGTCTGGTATTCCCATCTCTTGAAGAATTTTCTACAGTTTGTTGTGATCCACACAGTCAAAGGCTTTGGCATAGTCAATAAAGCAGTGGATATTTTTCTGGAACTCTCTTGTTTTTTTTGATGATCCAATGGATGTTGGCAATTTGATCTCTGGTTCCTCTGCCTTTTCTAAATCCAGATTGATCATCTGGAAGTTCATGGTTCACATACTGTTGAAGTCTGGCTTGGAGAATCCTGAGCATTACTTTGTGCAAAGGACAAAGTAACTTTCCTTTGAGCATTACTAATTGGGAAGCATAACTACGAACAAAGCTAGTGAAGGTGATGGAATTCCAGCTGAGTTATTTCAAATCCTAAAAGATGATGCTGTTAAAGTGCTGCACTCAACATGTCAGCAAATACGGAATATTCAGCAATGGCCACAGGACAGGAAAAGGTTAGTTTTCATTCTAATCCCAAAGAAGAGGGATGCCCAAGAATGTTCAAACTACCATAAAATTGCACTCATTTTATATGCTGAGCAAGGTTAAGCTCAAATCCTTCAAGTCAGGCTTCAGTAGTATGTGAACTGACAACTTCCAGATGTTCAAGCTGGGTTTAGAAAAGGCAGAGAAATCAGAGATCAAATTGTTAACATGTTGCATCATGGAGAAAGCAAGGGAATTCCAGAAAAACATCTACTTCTGCGTCATTGAATCTGTAAAACCTTTGACTGTGTGGATCACAACAAACCGTAGAAAATTCTTCAAGAGACGGGAGTAACAGACCACCTTACTTGTCTGGTGAGAAACCTGTGTGTGAATCAACAAGCAAGAGTTAGAGCCAGATGTGGAACAACTGACTGGTTCCAAATTGGGAAAGGAATACGACAAGGTTGTATATTGTCACCCTGCTTATTTAACTTCTATGCAGAGTATATCATGCGAAATGCCGGGCTGGATAAATCACAAGCTGGAATCAAAACTGCCAACAGAAATATCAACAACCTCAGATATGCAGATGATACCACTCTAATGGCAGAAAGCAAAGAGGAACTAAAGAGCATCTTGATGATGGGGAAAGACGAAAGTGAAAAAAGTTGGTTGGAAACATTAAAAAAAACTAAGATCATGGCATCTGGTCCCATCAGTTCACAGCAAATAGAAGTGGAGAATGTGGGAGCTGTGACAGATTTTATTTATTTATTTATTTTATTTGGCCTCCAAAATCACTGCAGATGGTGACTGCAGCCATAAAATTAAAAGATGCTTGTTCTTTGGAAGGAAAGCTATGAAAAACCTAGATACCTTATTAAAAAGCACAGACATCACTTTGCCAACAAAGATCAGTATAGTCAAAGCATGGTTTTTCCAGTAGTCATGTACAGAGGTGAGAGCTGGACTATAAAGAAGGCTGAGTGCTGAAGAATTGATGGGTTGGAACTGTGGTGCTGGAGAAGACTCTCAAGAGTCTCTTGGACTGCAAGGAGGTCAAACCAGTCAATCTGAAAGGAAATCAACCCTGCTTATTCATTGGCAGGACTGATGTTGAAGCTGAAGCTTTAAATGACTCATTGGTAAAAACCCTGATGCTGGGAAAGACTGAAGGCAAAAGGAGATGAGGGTGGCAAAGAATGAGATGGTTAGACAGCATCACTGACTCAATGGACAGGAATTTGAGCAAACTCCTGGAGGTGGTAGAGGGCAGGGAGGCTGATGTGCTGCAGTCTATGGGGTCTCAAAGAATTACATAGGACTTAGCAAAGGCACAAAGAGTCAGACACGACTGAGTGAGTTCACTTTCACTTTCACTTTAGCAGCTGAACAAAACAAACTTGAAGATAAAAATACATTTTTTTCAAAGATCAATAAACATGAAGATTCTCAACATCCTGCAACAGGGAAATGCAAATCAAAAGCAAGAGAAAGTACTTCACACACACTAGGCTGGCTATAATCAAAAAGATACATAATAGCAAATGCTACCAAGGATGTGGAAATATCAGAATCTTTGGATATTTGCCAGTGGGAGTGTAAAATGGTACAGCTAACGTGGAAAACAGTCTGGCAGTTACCCCAAAGGTTAAACATACAGTTATCTATCTGTATGACACAGCTACTCCTAGGCATATACCCAAGAGAAAAGAACATTCATCCACACAAAAACTGTAGCAAGAGTATTCATTACAGCCAAACAGTGGAAACCACTCAAATATCCATCAGTAGATGAATGGATTAAAAAAATATAGTATATTCATGCAATGGAATAGTGTTCATTTATAAAAAGAATACAGCACTGATATATACTACATTGTGGATGAAACTTCAAAACATTATGGTAATTGAATGAAGGCAGTCACAAAACGCCACATATTGTATGATTCCACTTATATGAAATATTCAGATTAGGCAAAGTCATATAAAAAGAAGGTAGATCAGTTGTGCCAAGACTTAGGAAGAGGGAGGCACAGGGAACAACTGCTAATGGGTATCTGTTTTGGGGGGAGGTATTGGGGGGAAAAATGAGAAGCAGATAGGGGTTGAAGGACTCTGAATACTCTGTGACAAAAAACACAAAAGTGTACTTTTTAGCGGAGAAGGCAATGGCACCCCACTCCAATACTATTGCCTGGAGAATCCCATGGACGGAGGAGTGTGGTAGGCTGCAGTCCATGGGATCGCTAGGAGTCGGACACGACTGAAGCGACTTAGCAGCAGCAGCAGTACTTTTTTTTTTTTAATTTATTTTACTTTATTTATTCAACTCTTTTGACTGTACTGTACTGCATGTGGGATCTTGGTTCCCAGACCAGCAGTACTTTTTAGAAGGGTGAATTTGGGGATTCCCTGGTGGCTCAGTGGTAGACTCCACCTGCCAATGCAGGAAACACAGGTTCCATCTCTGACCCTGACCCAGGAAGAGTCCCATCTGCTGAGAAGCAACTAAGCCTGTGTGCCACAACTACTATGCTGTGTTCTAGGGCCCAGGAACCACTGGAGCTGGTATGCCCCAGAGGCTACGCTCCCTCCACAAGAGAAGCCCCCACAGTGAGAAGCCTGTGCACCTCAACTAGAGAAGACTGGTGCTCAGCAACGAAGATGCAACACAGTCAAAAAATAATAAAATAAATACAATTATTCAAAAATAAATAAAGAGTGAGTTTTAAATCTCAACTTAAAAATCAAATTTAAATTTAAAACTTTTGGGGGGGGGAATTAAGACTCAGGACTTTCCATGCGATGGGCCCAGGTTCCATCCCTCGTCGAAGAACTAAGATTCCACAAACTTCACACCACAATGGGGGGAAAAAAAAAAATTAAAGTTTCTGCGCTCACAGAGGCCCCTCGCCACCTAGGGAGACAGGAGGCGCAGAGCAGCGACAATCAGAACCAAGGTCAGCCATTCTTCTAGGCCAAGGACCGTGAACCCACCATGACTTCCGGAGCAGAAACCCGACCTTAGAGGCCCCTGATTGGCTGAGATGAAGGAGCGGGCGGCGCAAAAAGGGGCTTGTAGACACGCTCGGGGAGGGCGGGGCCGAACGAAGCCTTAGATCGCGAGATTTTGCTGGTTCCGCATTTTGGGTCTGGAAGGTGGGGGAGGAGTACTAGGCGGGCTCAGTTGCTCACCCGCTTGCACCGGCTCTGCATCGGTTCCACCCGGGCTTGGAGCTGTGGCGGCGCCGGCTTCGGCTGTCCGCCGGCTTCGGACCTTAGGCTCCTTCCCAGTTCCGCGCGGACTCCGAGTCCTGACCGCGGCGGGGGCCAGCGGCCCCTCCCCTCCGAGGACAGAAGATGAGCTTCCTCTTGTGAGTGTGGCCGGGGCTCCAGGGCTGAGTGAGGGCCGAGGGCCGGAAGGGGCGATGGGGCGCCTGAGGCGAGGGCGGTCCCCAGGGCCGGGGTTGGGGTGCCAGGTGCTTGCTCTGCTAGCTCTCGGAGTCTTGGAGGAGTCTAGGATGTGGGCAGAAGCCGACGGAGATGAAGGTCGAGGCAAAGGAAGCGGAGCGAGAAGATTGGGGTGTAGAAAGGCCCCGAGGCCGGCAGCGCCTCGAAACTTTTCCGCCCGACTGCGCCTGAGGGCAGAGAGACGATCCGGGGCTCCCAGTTTCTCTCAAGTCCCCAGCCTTTTAGCAACGATGCATGCTGACTAAGCTTTTTATTCCACCCTACGCCAGCTTTATTATCGTCAGGATTAAATTACCCCCGTGGAAAAATGCCGCCCCAGGAAAATGTGGGAGTGTCTCTAAAGTTAAGCTGCGGCCTTTACAGACAGTTCTGATTCAGCCCACTTTGTGAATTTGTGTAATTAACTAACGTCTTTTTAACTCGGTAGAATCCTGTTTTAGAGATAGCTGTTGGACCCAAATGAGCCTTCAAGTGGGAAAAGTTTGTAAATTCTCTGATGATTCTTAAGCACATTAACGTTTGGGAAGCATTGCTGTCGCACCTTTTTTCCCTCTAGTGGCCCTCTCTACCTAGTGTACTACTTAAATATGTATTGTATGAGCGAATCCATTTTTAGTTATGGGCATCACTCACATACTTGACATCTAAAATAGTGTATTATAACCAGAGTTCACCCCGTTTCTTAATGTGAGAAATTTGGATTCTTTTCTAGTATTTTGCTATTGTAAAATAGGATTACAGGAACTATCTTTGACTAACAGTCGCTTTTCCCCTCCTTTGAATTATTTTTTTAAGCGAATAGCCTTCAAAGTGTGATTACCATATCAAAAAATCTGTTTGATTTATATTTTAATTGAAAGTGTCCTTATTACCAGAACAATCCCCCCCATAACCAGTCTTTTTCTTATGTTAATGTTTAGTTAGTGGTTTGTTTGTGGATACACAGTTCTTGTTTGTTTTTTGGACCTAAATATGGCTCTGTTTATTTCTTTTAAATTTTGTTGATAGACAATTGAGTTTCCACTTTTTAGCTATTATGAATAATTATGCTATAAACTTGGGTATAGATTTTTGTTTTGGATGTATGTGTTAATTCTCTTGGAAATTTCCCCACACCCTCCCTGGCACTTGTTAATTGAATTTTTGATTATAGTACATCCTAAGTGGATGTGAAATGGTATCTCATTGTGATTTTAATTTGTTTTTCCTTAATGATTAATGATGTTGAGCACCTTTTTGTGTGCTTATTGGCAATTTGTGTATATCCTTTGAAGTAATATCTACTCAAACATTTTGACCATTTTTTAAATTGGCTTGTCTTTGGTTTTAAGTTGTAAAAATTCTTTATCCTGGATATAAGTCCCTTAGTCACATTTACGTTTTGCAAAATTTTCTCCGATTTTTTAGATTGTTTTCACTGTCTTGGTGCCATTTGAAGCACAGACATCTTCACTTACATGAAGATCATACAGAACCTTGAGACAATTTTCTTGCTAGTTTTCCATATTTAGCTTCCTGTCATTCACAGCTTATTTTTATTGTAAAGGGCCATTCCCTCTAATGTAATACTTCCCTATTAAATTTAGCTCTTTATTATGTTAAACACAAACTTCCCATGTTTGATTTTTATTGTTTTCATAACTCCTTTTTACTTAACAGTCAGTCTTATTTAAAATTCAGATTACTCAAGTAAAGTGAAAGTCCTCAGTCTTATTTCCTTTCCCTTCCTGGAAATAATCACCAGTATCAGTTTGATGGGTGACATTTTCTATGCATTTGCAAAATAGACTCCTGCTGTACATTTCATATTGTAATATGTGTGACCATGTATTGAAATCTGTCTATGTGAATTCATGTAGCTCCATCTTGTTCTTCTTAATTGCCATATGGTATTTGATGATATAGATGTGTCATACTCATTTCTCTACTGGTAAGTTTTAGGATTGTTTCCAGGTTTTTCACTATTAAAAACAATCTTGGAAAACACATCCTTATCCATATCAAGGAGAGATACCTAGAAGTAGAAGGGACTGATTGAGGAGCATTTCATATGTGTTCATTTGTCATTGGTTTTTTTTTTTCTGAATTATATATTCATCTCTTTAGCCCATTTTTCTAAAGCCTTTTTTTAACCTATTATAAAAGCCCTTTATTATTTAGTTCATACTTTGTAATATGTGTTACAAGTACTTTTTTGTTTCTGAATTATGGAAGTTTTAATTGTTATAGTTAGAAACCTGTCCATTTTTTTCTGAGCTTTGTGTTATATTAGGAAGACCTTATGAATGGTGTGAGATAGGAATAAAAGCTTACTTTTCCCCTCCAAAACCAGTTGTTTATTTTCCCTGCCATAAATTCCAAATGTTTGTGATTCTTCTGTAGTTTGCTTTGATGGCACCACAAGTATTTTGATACAGAAAACTGGATTTTTAAGCTGTAAGAGCCTTAGAACTACCACTCTGGCAGCACTGTTTTCTGTAGATGAAAACAGGCCAAAAGGAGGTTAGGTTTCTTAAGTCATCACAGTTAGTGGCAGATCAAGAACTAGAATCCAGGTTTTTTCTTCTTTTGGTTAGGGTGCCCTTTCTATTATACCAGACTGCTTCGTGCAGCTTAGTAAAATTGCCCTCTATGTGAAATTGTGCTGCTATTCCTGTTTCTGTGTAGGGGAAACTTTTTAAAAATTCTAAATCTTTACTTTATTGTGTGTCCCCCACCCCCACATCGTCACACTTTTCAGGAAATGTTTTTTAATTTCAAAACAATTTATATGCCTAAGATTGTCATTCTATGTCCGGTTCTAAAAATTGATATACTCTTATTTTTAACCTAACAGTAGTAGCCGCTCTTCTAAAACGTTCAAACCAAAGAAGAATATCCCTGAAGGATCTCATCAGTATGAACTCTTAAAACATGCAGAAGCAACTCTAGGAAGTGGGAATTTGAGACAAGCTGTTATGTTGCCAGAGGGAGAGGACCTCAATGAATGGATTGCTGTTAACAGTAAGTTTTTTAAGAACTTTGAACATAACTAGTTGATAAGATTTTGCTAAAATGTTTTTGTTAATGAATTTTATTTTATGCATATGAGTGTAAGTCAGTCACTTGTGTCTGACACTTTGTGACCCCATGGACTCTAGAGTTCATGGAATTAATTCTCCAGGCCAGAATACTGGCATGGGTGACCATTCCCTTCTCCAGGGGATCTTTCCAACCCAGGGCTTAAACCCAGGTCTCCCGCATTGCAGACAGATTCTTTACCATCTGAGCCACCAAGGAAGCCCTTTTGAGGGTAAGTGTCATAATAAGACAGATTATCTGTGAAGAAACATGTAAGTGCAAATGCATCCAAAGTGTTTTTTCTCTTCAGGGTGTAGTTGTGTGGTTGAGTAGAGAGACCTGAGGAGAAATGGAGAGTGCTTTGGGGTAATCTCTGAGAATGGTCTGAATTGCTGAGTAAGGTCAAATGAGAAATTGATAAAATACAAAGATCCTACCTGTGATGGACATGACTTTGTAGGGATCCATCTTCACAGTTGTGCCCCCACTCCCAGCTCCTTTCATTTGGCTGTGTATACAGAAAAGTCAAGCATAGTTGCTTTGGTCAGTCACTTGATAATTGTGACTTTGGAGTAGTCAGAAGGAAATTGAGAGACTGGGAGAAAGCAGAGTGATCCATGAGCTGAAAGTCACTCTGAATTCAGGAAAGTAAGGGCATGACATGGGAGGATATGCTGAGACTGGAGCATCATTTTGGAGTCCATCATTTTTGAGATGAGATCAGTTCTAGATGATAGGGTTTAAGTCTATTAGGAATTTTTGTTGTTCCAGGAATCTTTAAAACTTTTTAATGGAAATTTTCAAACATACAAAAGTAGAGAACACTAGTAGAGTGAATTCCCAGGTGTCTGTTATCCAGCTTCAGCAATTGTCAATTCATGGCCAGTTGTGCTGTTTCTGTACACTACCTTGATTATTTTGAAGGAAATCCCAGCCGTATTTCTGTGATAATGAAAATGTGTATCTTCACTATGGCCATTTAGCACTAGAAATGCGGCTATTGGGACTGAAAGTGAATTTTACATTTAACTTCATTTTAATGTAAATTGTCCCGTGTGTCTAGTGGCTGCCATGTTAGTACAGATTTGGAGCTTTGGTCAAATTCAGGTTTGATTTTGTTTAAGACTACTTCTCAGGTGGTGGTACATACTTCCAACAGTGTAGATGCTTCTGTGTTGATAATCATTGCCTTGGTCAGTGTGGTCTAATAGGAATATACTGTAAGTTATAAATGTAATTTAAAAATTTCCAGTAGCCACATTAAGAAAAATTTTATTTTCCTCAACTCATTAAAAAATGTTATTCATATTACTAAGAGGGAAAAAAAAACAAGGTGCAAAACTATATAGTGTGTTTTCTTTTGTGTTAGATGGGATAAGGAAACTTACAGGGCAAGAGACAGAAAAAATTAGCAGTTACCTGTGTGTAGGGGGGACGTTGGAATGGTTGGGATTTGATCTTTTTTAAAAAATTATTTATTTATTTATTTATTTGGGTGTGTGTTTATTTAGTTGTGGCATGCAGGATGTTTCCTTGTTGCTCATGCAAGCTTCTCTCTAGTTTTGGCGCATGGGCTCTAGAACTCATGGGCTCAGTAGTTGCCCAATGGCATGAGGGATCTTACTTCCCTGATCAGGGATTGAACCTGCATCCCTGTATTGAAAGGTGAATTCTTAACCCCTGAACCACCAGGGAAGTCCCTAGATTTTTTTCTCTATATATTTTTATCTCTCTTTTGTTAATGTGAACCATGTTAAGTATTATCTATTCAGAAAAGACCCCTTTTTTGTAATCTTATTCAAGTTATCCTATTCTTTTTTAGATTTTTCTAATTAAAGTATGGTTGATTCACAATGTTGTGTTAATTACTGCTTACAGCACAGTGGTTGTTATATATACATACATTCAGTTATGTATACATTTTTATGTTTTTCAGTATTGTTTATCATAGGATATTAATTCTCCCTACTATACAGTATGACCTTGTTGTTTATCTGTTCTATATATAAGAAGCTTACAAATGCTAATCCCACTCCTACCCCATCCTTCCTCCACCCCCTCCCCCTCAGCAGCCACCAGTTCTCTCTCTGTGGTTGGTTTCATAAATAGATTCATTTGTGTCATATCTTAGTTTCCATATATGTGATATCATACAGTGTTTGTCTTTCTCTGAGTTACTTCACTCAGTATGATAATCTCTAGGTCCATCCATGTTGCTACAAATGGGATTATTTCATTCCTTTTTGTGGCGGGGGTGGGGGGGGGAGGGCAGCATGCAGGATCTTAGTTCCCCAACCAGGGATTGAACCCATGCCCCCGCTGCATTGGGAGCACCTAGCCTTAACCACTGGACCACCAGGGAAGTGCCGTATTTTGTTCGTTTTTATAGCTGAGTAGTATCCCACTGTATATGTGCACCACATCTTTATGCATTCGTTTGTCTTTGGACTTTTTGGTTGTTTCCATGTCTTGGCTGTTGTGAAGAGTGCTACTATGAATAGGAGTACATGTATCTTTTTGAATTACAGCTTTGTCTGGATATATGCCCAGGAGTGGAATTGCTAGATAATATGGTAATTCTATTTTTAGTTTTCTGAGGAAAATCCGTAATTTTTCACAGTGGCTGTACCAACCTGCATCCCCATCATTGTAGGAGTGTTCTCTTTACTCCACATCCTTTCCAGCATTTGTTATTTGTTGACTCTTTAATGATGGCCATTCTGACTGGTGTGAGGTGGTACCTCATTGTAGTTTTGATTTGTGTTTCTTTAATAATCAGTGACGAACGTCTTGTTTGTTGTTGTTGTTTCTCATCTTTATTTATTTATTTGTTTTTGGCTGCACTGGGTCTTTATTACTGTGTGTGGGCTTTCTCCACTGTGTGTGGAGAATGGGGGCTACTTTGTAGTTGCAGCCCCAGCTTCTTACTGAGCGGCTTCTCTTATTGCATAGCACTGGCTCTGTGGCGCACAAGCTTCAGTAGTTGTGGCACATAGGCTTATAGTTCAGGCATGTGGGGTCTTCCCAGACCAGGGATAGAACCAGTGTCCCCTGCATTGCAAGGCAGATTCATAACCACTGTACCAGCAGGGAAGCCCCAATGTTGAACATCTTTTCATGTGCCTGTTGGCTATCTGTGTATCACCTTTCATTCTGAAGAAATCTGTTGGCCTTCTTCAGCCTTAGATTTTTCTTTGAGACTTACTGCTCTAATCAGCTAGTCTCAACCTTTTGGTTCCAAGATCCTTTTATTCTCTTAAAAATTATTGAGAACCCAAAGAGTTTTTAATTATATGAGTTGTGTTTACTGATCCTGTGTTAGAAATTAAAACTGAGCAATTTTAAATATTTATTTTAAAATTCATCTAAAAATAGCAATGATAAACCCATTACATGTTAACATAAATGTATTTTTATAGAAATAGCTATTTTCCAAAATAAGTGTTAGTGAGAAGTATGGCACTGGTTGCAAATCTTATTTAATGTCTTATGGCTGGAGTTCTCATACTTGCTTCTGCATTCGGTCTGTTGTGATGTCACACCATGGAGCCTCTGGACGACTCCTACATGCCTCCTAGGAGAGGGAGAATTCAGAGCAATTAAAATGTTTCTGACCTCATAGTTTCCCCTATAAAACAGGGAATCTTTGGACCATATTTTGAGAACAGACCAATAAACCAGCACACCATCTAGGTGCATTCTTTGTTTTGAAAGAGTATTGCATGTATTACTTAGAAAACATGACTAATTTAAGAGGAAAGTTTATGAGTGAGGGGGTTTTGTATAAAATTCCTTTTGACATGGTGGAGCTTTTTTATTCATTTGTTTTTTAAGAAACTTGGAAAAGCCCTGGTTAAGTTTAGGTAGTCTTTTAGACAGGGAACTGAGACATTTTAACAAATCTTTCCAAGACTTATGTGGTTCTCTCTGTGCAAAGCAGTGTGTTTCAGTCAGTTAAGCCTGAGTTTCTTACTCCCTTCCTCTTCCGTTTTCTTCCAGTTCTAGCTGAAGCTCTTTAAGGAAGTGCTCCTTGACTGTCTCAGCTTCCCAAGATGTTACCTTTTCTCTGAATTCTTCTAGCGCTTCTTGTTGGCCTTTGGATGCGCTCTTCTTGTATGTTGTATTATCCCTCTCTTGATTTTGTCCTTTTTGTTAGCTAGAGACTCTAGGACAAGGGACTTTATCTCATGTATTTTTTTTTTTTTAATCTCATGTATTTTTTATGTCCTCAATATGCACTGGGTCTCAATTTTTTATGATAAGTTAGATTTTTTTAATGCCTGATAGAACTGAAACACCTCCCTCACAGTATATTCCACAGTACCTTTCTTCTCTTTCCTAACACAAATGGTTTCCTAACAAATGGTATTGTCTGGTCAAGACTGATAAGAAGGTATGGATTTTCCTTTGCTTGGATATCATCAAATTGTATATTCTAATGTAATAATTACCTTTAAGTTAGAATTTTTGCTTGTTTTTTGTTTTAAAATTTATTTATTTTTAAATGAAACAAAGATGAGCATTTTTAATGATAAAAGATACAATTCACAAAGAAGATAGACATCGTTAACCATTAGACACCTAACAACAAAGATACATAAAACAAAAATCAGAAGATATATAAGGGAAAAGAAAAAATATATGTAATCATAGTGAAACATATTAACATTTCTCTGAGAATATTTTATCAAGTGCAGAAAAAATAAGAATAAGAGCATCTTGAATAATGTTATTAATAATTTAAATATAGTAAATTTTATTTATATTAATTTGAACATTTCATACAAAGATAGGCACCATAAAGGACAAAAATGGCAAGGACATAACAAGCAGAAATGGTGGCAAGAATACACAGAAGAACTGTATAAAAAAGCTCTTAATGACCCAGTTAACCACAATGATGTGGTCACTCACCTAGACCTGTTCATCCTGGAGTGTGAAGTCAAGCGGGTCTTAGGAAGCATTATTATGAACAAAGCTAGTGGAAGTGTTGGAATTTCAGCTGAGCTATTTCAGATCCTAGAAGATGATGCTGTTAAAGTGCTGTGCTCAATATGCCAGCAAATTTGGAAAACTCAGCTGTGGCCACAAGACTGAAAAGGTCAGTTTTCATTCCAATCCCCAAAAAAAACAATGCCAAAGAATGTTCAAATTACCGTACAGTTGAACTCATTTCATATGCCAGCAAAATCCTTCAAGCTAGGCTTCAGCAGTACATGAACTGAACTTCCAGAGGTACAAGCTGGGTTTAGAAAAGGCAGAGGAACAAGAGATCAAATTGTCAACATACCCTGGATCATAGAAAAAGCAAGGGAATTCCAAGCAAACATCTATTTTGGCTTCATTGACTATACTAAAGCATTTGACTGTGTGGGTCACAACAAAATGGAATATTCTTAAAGAGATGGGAATACCAGACCACCTTACTTGCCTCCTGCAAAACGTGTATGCAGAACAAGAAGCACCAGTAAGAGCCAGACATGGAACAGTGGACTGAAATCAAAATTGCTGGGAGAAATATCAACGACCTCTGATATGCAGATGATAACCACATTAATGGTAGAAAGTGAAGAGGAACTGAAGAGCCTGTTGAAGGTCAAAGAGGAGAGTGGAAAAGTTGGCTTAAAACTCAACATTCAAAAAACTTTAAGATCACGGCATCCGATCCTATCACTTCATGGCGAATAGATGGGGAAAATGTGGGAACAGTGTCAGATTTCATTTTCTTCGACTCCAGAATCACTGCAGATAGTGACTGCAGCCATGTAATTAAAAGATGTTTTGCTCCTTGAAAGAATAGCTATGTCAATACTAGACAGTGTTTTAAAAAGCAGAGACATCACTTTGCCAACAAAGGTCCATACAGTCAAAGCTATAGTTTTCCAGTAGTCGTTTGTGGATGTGAGAATTGGACCATAAAGAAGGCTGATTGCCAAAGAATTGATGCTTTTGAACTGTGGTGCTTGAGAAGACTCTAGTGAGTCCCTTGCGTCAAGGAGATCAAGTCAGTCAATCCTAAAGAAAGTCTACCTTGAATATATTTTTTGAAGGACAGATGCTGAAGCTGAAGGTCCAATACTTTGGTCACCTGATGCAAAGAGCTGACTCATTGGAAAAGACCCTGATGCTGGGGAAAAATGGAGAGCAGGAGAAAGGGGCAACAGAGGATGAAATGGGTGGATGGTACCACTGACTCAACGGATATGAGTTTGAGCAAACTCAGGGAGTTAGTGATGGACAGAGAAGCCTAGTGTGCTGCAGTTCATGGAGTCAGAGTCAGACATGACTTAGCGACTGAACAATAACAATCTTATATTCTAAACAAATGTATTTAAAATTTTGTATCTCATACCTTGTTACTAGATGTTCATAGGACATTTAGAAAAACTGGCAAAAAGATAAATGTTACTAAATTTCAAAAAGTAGAATTTTGTTTGTGATTATATATATACACATATAAATTTTGAAATTATTTTCCATTATGGATTATTACAAGATATTGACTGTATCTTGTAACAGTCAATAATTCCTCTACTATACAGTAAACCTTTGTTGCTTGTTGCAGGTCTTTTTTTTTAATTAGAAATCTACATTCTATTCATGCTGAATCAAACAAGTAGAACCAAACTAAACCAAGTCAAACAGACTAAATTTTTTTAGTTAGGCAAAAATTCAGAAGTTTTCTAAAATTTATATATTAAACACATTATATATATGAATACAAGAGTTTTCTACTATGTTTGGTAAAGGCTAAAAAAAAAGAACAGATGGAGAAATTAGAAAACATTAACTAAATGAAGTGGGAGCACTGAATATGAAATAGAAAAAGTGAAACTAGATAAAAGTAAAATTTCCTCATTTGATCCATTTGTTTTTAAACATGGTTGCTCATTGGAAACATATCTGGAACTCTTTCGCAAAAAAAACCTATACCTAGGTATTTGTATTTTTCAAAAAATTTCAAGATAATTCTGATAATATGTCTGGATCTTAAGAAGTGGTTACAGGTTTTTCTAGTAAATGGTAATTTTGGTAATATAGAATTCTGTTATTTCTCTTTTGACCATTCATGATACAGTAGTATTAAATGAGAGATAGTTACATAATCACAATAGTGGAAGATATGTATCAGTTTTCACAATCAATAGCCAGACAAAAAAGGTAATTGCAATTGTAAGCCATAATGGGGACATGATTAACCTAAGAACATAATTACATATAATTTGAGGGGTCAAGCAGAGTGATGTGGTAAATGGAAGTGCATACATGCACATGTTTTCATCCACCCAGCCAGTCTTTTTGTTGGTGCATTTAATCCATTTACATTTAAGATAATTATTGATTGTGTATGATCTTGTTACCATTTTCTTAATTATTTTGGGTTTATTTTCTGTTGGTCTTTTCCTTCTCTTGTTTCCTGCCTAGAAATGTTCCTTTAGCATTTGTTGTAAAGCTGGTTTGGTGATGCTGCAGATAACTTTTGCTTATCTGGAAAGCTTTTGATTTCTGCATGAAATCTGAAGGAGAGTCTTGCTGGGTAGACAATTCTTGGTTGTAGGTTCTTCTTTTTCATAACTTTAAATATATCTTGCCATTCTCCTCTTGCTCATAGAGTGTCTGTTGAGAAATCAACTTGATAGTCTGATGGTAGTTCCCTTGTATGTTATTTGTCATTTTTCCCTTGTTGCTTTTAATGTTTTATCTCTGTCTTTAGTTTTCATCAGTTTGATTACTATGTGTCTTGGTGTGTTCCTCTTTGGGTTTATCCTGCCTGGGACTGTGTTTTCCTGGACTTGGTTGACTACTTCCTTTCCCACATTAGGGAAGTTTTCAGCTATTGTCTCTTCAGATATTTTCTCAGTTTCTTTCTCTCTTCTCCTCCTGGGACCCCTATAATCCAAATGTTGGTGTGTTGAATGATGTCCCAGAGGTCTCTTAGGCTGTCTTCATTTTTTTTCTATATTCTGTTCTGCAGCAGTGATTTCCACCATTCTGTCCTCCAGATCATTTGTCCGTTCTTCTGCCTCAGTTATTCTGCTATTGATTCCTTCTAATGTATTATTCATCTCTGTTCTTTAGTTCTTCTAGGTCTTTGGTAAACATTTCTTGCGTCTTCTCAATCTTTTCTCCATTCTTTTTCTGAGATCCTGAATCATCTTCACTATCACTCTGAATTCTTTTTCTGGAAGGTATCCTGTCTTCATTTAGTTTTCTGAGGTTTTATCTTGTCCGTTCATCTAGGATATAATTTTCTGCTTTTTCATGCTGATTGGTGCTGCTAGGTCACTTCAGTCGTGTCCAACTCTGTGCAACCCCATAGAGGGCAGCCCAACAGGTTCCCCCATCCCTGGGATTCTCCAGGCAAGAACACTGGAGTGGGTTGCCATTTCCTTCTCCAGTGCATGAAAGTGAAAAGTGAAAGTTCCTGTAATATGGTTTTTGTTTTTGTTGCTAGGAGACTGTGATTCTTCTTGCTTCTTCTCTCTGCCCTCTGATGGAAGAGGCTAAGAGGCTTGTGTAAGCTTCCTGATGGAAAGGACTGGTGGTGGGGAAAAGTGGGTCTTGCCCTGGTGGGCAGGGCCTTGTTCAGTAAAGCTTTAGTCCAATTATCTGCTGATGGGAAGGGTTGTGCTCCCTCCTTGGAAGGTTTTTGGCTTGAGGTGACCCAGCCCTGGGTTTTATAGGCTCTATGGTAGGGTTTATTGTGAACTCCTAGAGGGTTTACGCCAAGGGGGACCTTCCAGTGTCACTGACACTGTAGTGAGCCCCTGCTGACCTCTGCCTCCTCAAGAGACCCTCCAACATTAGCAGGTAGTTTTGGTTCAGTCTCCTGTGGGGGTCACTGCTCCTTTCCTCTGAATCTGGTGCACACAAGGTTTTGTTTGTGCCCGCTAAGACTGGAGTCTCTGTTTCCCCCAGTCCTGTGGAAGTCTTGTAATCAAATCCTATTTTCCTCCAAGGTCAGATTCCCTGGGGATTCCCAGCCCTTGTCAGATCCTCAGGTTGGGAAGCCTGATGTGGGATTCAGAATCTTCACAACAGTGGGAGAACTTCTTTGGTATTCTCCAACTTGTGGGTCACCCACCCAGTGGCTATGGCATTTGATTTTATCATGATTGCACCTCTTCTACTGTCTCGCTGCAGCTTCTTTGTCTTTGGACATGGGGTGTCTTTTGGTAGGTTCCAGCATCCTCCTGTCTATGGTTGTTCCATAACTAGTTGCAATTTTGGTGCTCTTGCAGGAGGAGATCTAAGATCTACTCCGCCATCTTGAACTGGAAGCTCAGTTGCCATTAAGTTATTAATATCTCTAATTAATTTTCCTGCTTACAGGCTGCTTAAAAGCTTAGTATATTAAAAATAGCTCTCCCTCTCTTTCCCTCTTTCTCCCTCTTTCTCCCTCTTCGCTCTCTCTTCTCTCTCTCTCCCTCTTCTCTCTCTCTCCTCTCTCTCTCCCCCGCGCGATGGGGCGATCTTCTCTTCGCATCTTTGGATCGACGTGCCCTCATGCCTCGAAGATGGGTTTTCCTGCTATTATCTAAATAAATAGAGCTGTAACACTGAAAAAAAAAAAAAGCTTAGTATATTAAAAATAAGTGTATATTAAAGTTTACTTAAGGGAGTTTCCTGGTGATTTCAATGGCTAAAACTCTGAGCTCCCAGTGCAGGGGGCTCAGGTTTGCTCCCTGGTCAGGGAACTAGATCCCACATGCTGCAACTAAAGATTCCACTTGCTGCAACTAAGACCTGGCACAGCCACATAAATAAATAATTTTTTTAAAGTTTACTTTAGGTGTGACAATTTAAAAGAGAGAATTTATAGTGCCCCTGGACTGTTGACTCTCCTGAGGATTATTTTGTTTACATGGACATTTTAACACAATTCTGCTATTAATTTTCCAGCTGTGGATTTCTTCAACCAGATCAACATGTTATATGGAACTATCACAGAATTCTGCACTGAAGCAAGCTGTCCAGTCATGTCTGCAGGTCCAAGGTACTTAAACTGGCTATTATATAGGTATTTGAATTACTAAATAAAGCTAATCACCAACTGATATAAATTAAATAGTAAAGACTTGTTGTTTTTCTTGCTTGTTCGCTTGTGAAAACAAAAGCTTACCTTTAACTTTTTAGTTATTACTTTGGTATGTGTTTCCCAGTGTTTTGATTTTTTATAATTGCATTGTAGTAAGTATGAACATTCAGTAGGATTGAAAGTTAAGAAATTTAGGTTTATCTTGCTTTTTCAAAAGTTATTTTTTCAATTTTGTTAAATTTATGGTTTTGTTTCTGTTTTTTTAATTAATTTCTTAGAATTTTTAGTTGACCCTTTAATATTTGATTTTTTTCCTTGTGTTTATTTGGTATTAATTACTTCCAAATTGAGCTGCTTTAGTTACCTGGCTTAAGGATGCTAGATTAAAATTTTTTGACTGTAATAATTTCTAGAAATATTGACAAAGAGGTAGAACCCTTTATCACCCACAAGGTTAAGATGTTATAGACTTAATGTTTTAGTGTCCTTCCAATCTTTTTTCCTATAACAGTTAATTGCTTTTATGTGATGATAGATGGTATAAAAAATAGTCCTTTCTGAATTTGCTATCGTTTTTATGTAATAGTAAAAAAGGTCCCCAGTGAATTTGAGTTCTGTTTTTTTTTTTTACATTATTTTAGGAGAGATGTTTTTTATTTTGTGAAGTGTTGTTTTAGTCCTCAAATTTCCTATCTTTGGCTTAAATGATTCATAAAGTGAAGTTTTATTATTAATCATTCTAGCTTAGCAAAGGTGAAGTAGAAAAAGATGCATGCATAAGAATATTCTTTAGAACCCTCTCAAAAAACAGGGTTTTATAATCTTGGCTCTGTTGATAATTACTTAATGGCCAACAAGCTCAGAACATGGAGGATCCATCAGCACCTTACCCACCCCTCAGCACCTTCTGTCTAACTGACAGGAACTCAGTTCTTGCCTTTCTCAGGGCTGTGTTGTAAAACAAATTCTGGCATAGCCAGCTGCCATACTATCTTTTTCTTTTCCATTTATTACCATCATATTTCAGAATATGGTATAAGTTGAGTCAGCCCTCCATATCCATGGTCCCTCTGCATCTATGGATTCAACCAACCGTGGATCGTAGTATTTACTGTTGAAAAATATCTGTGTATAAGTGGACCTGTGTGGTTCAAACCCTTGTTGTTTAAGGGTCAACTGTCTTTCTGCAGGGAACTCCCAAGTAATCTTCAGTAGAACTTTTTTTAATTTACTAAAATTATATGTGTGTATTTGTGCGTGAACACACTTAACAACGTAGACAAACTGTGAACCTACTGTGATTATAAGTTGAAACATGTTTTTTAAAACTTTATTACTAAAACTTTTTTCTCTTCAGATATGAATATCATTGGGCAGATGGTACTAATATTAAAAAGCCAATCAAATGTTCTGCACCAAAATACATTGATTATTTGATGACTTGGGTTCAGGATCAACTTGATGATGAAACTCTTTTTCCTTCTAAAATTGGTGAGTTCATGTTGTAGAACTAATATTCTTTTTAAATGATAGATGTGTTATGTTCTTGTTAATGGTCTATTAGTGTAACAAAATCTAATAGGCTGCCAGATTTCTCTACAAAAAGGTTATAGATGTATACTCCTTCCAGCCATGTTTGTGTCTGCCTGTGTTTCTTCGTCAGTACTAGTTGCCTCTCAGTTTTTCATCTTTTCTAAAATGGGTAAATAAATTTCTAGTGTAATGTTCATTTTATAAAATATTGAAAAGATTGAGCATTTTTTGATTTATTGATCATTGTGTGTTTTCTGTTTATATCCTTTGTCTATTTCTTTATGTTAAGGATATATTAGATCTTTGTCATGCGTGTTGTATTTTTTCTTCAGGTTGCCTTATTTTGTTTATGAGGATTTTTTGGCTATGTGTATTATTCTTTTTTTGACCTATTAATCTTTGCCTTTATGATGTTTGGATTTTAATACAATGATTAGAAGGGACTTTCCCACCTAAAGATCATAAAAATATTTGTCAGTGCTTTTATTTAGTACTTTTGTGGTTTTGTTTTTAAATCTTTATTCTGTCAGGAATTTTTTCTCAACACTCCTCTTACTTTTTTTCCCAACACTCCTCTTCCTTTTTTTCCCAATTATAAATGCTAGTCAGTTTGTCCAGTACCATTTATCATATACATGTGTCTTTTAGTTCCTAATTTTTGTGTGTGTACAGCAAATTGACATATGTTTTGAAGTCTTTTAATGTTTTTATTCTTAAAGAAATTCCACACTGTTTTAATTACCATGGCCATGTATCTTTGAACATCTTGTAGGGCTAGTCTCTCTTCCTTGCTCTTCTTTTTCAGAATACTCATAGCTATTCTGGAAAGTTTGTTCTTCCAAAGAATTTAAAAACATTTTGTCAAGGTAAAAAAAATACCTGTGAGATTTTTATTAAGATTCCATTCAGTTTGGAAATTATTGTAGGGATTCTTGTTCTCTTGACAATACTGAGTCTTTCTATCCAGGAACAGTCTTTTAATTATTTCTTATTCCCTCTTGGAAAAATTCTGTATTTTACTTTAGTCCTTCAGGTTTCTTAAGTTTATTCATAGGCGCTTAATGTTTTTATTGATAATCTGGTTTCTAACTGGTTATTGTTTAGTATATAGGAAAACTGTTGATATATCTATGAATTTAATAATTGACCATCAGTTTCTGACTATTTCTTTTGGATTGGTTTTCTTGAGTTTTTAAAGTTTATAGTCACATCAGACTAAGATAATACTAATTTCATCTATTGTTTTCTGATAAATATACTACTTGTGTACTCTTAACTAATTGCAGTAACTAGTACTTTCAGAGCAGTGCTGAGTAAAAGCGATGAAGGCAAACATCATTTTCTTGTTTACTTTCATGTGAGTGCTTCTAGTATTTCAGCATTAAGCAGGACTCTTACTTTTGGTTAGAGGTTTGTGAATTTTTAAAAATCAAATTGATTGTAGGGTTTTGTCAGATGCTCTTCTATTTTCTGTTGTTGATCATAAGATTTTCTCTATTTTTTTCAATGTTCTGCTACAAGAGTTTTTTAATTTCTGGATATTTTGATTAAGATTTTGGCATTGATATTCATGGATGTGATTGATCGTTATCATTTTCAGTATAGGGTATCTAATGAACAACATATTGTTAGATTCTATCATGTCTGTTTGGGTTGCTATAACAAAAAGTACCAGAGACTGGAGGGCTTATAAGCAATAGAGATGTGTTTCTTAACTTCTGAAGTCTGGAAGTCCAAGATCAGAGGCCAGCATGGTCAGGTTCTGTCATAGGTCCTATTCCTGGCTTACAGATTGTAAAAAACAGTCTTTTTGTTGTATTCTCATATGGCAGAGAGGGAAATCATCTCTGTTTCTTCCTGTAAGGGCACTGATTCTAGCCAAAGGGGCAGAGGCCTTATGGCCTTATTACCCCCAGAGGCCCCACCTCTTAATACCATTGTCTAGGGTCCTATTCCTGGCTTACAGATTGTAAAAAACAGTCTTTTTGTTGTATTCTCATACGGCAGAGAGGGAAATCATCTCTCTTTCTTCCTGTAAGGGCACTGATTCTAGCCAAAGGGGCAGAGGCCTTATGGCCTTATTACCCCCAAAGGCCCCACCTCTTAACACCATTATCTAGGGTGTTAGAATTTCAATATAATTTTGAAGGAGGCACCCAGCCTGCAGTGTGGGAGGCCTGGGTTTGATCCCTGGGTTGGAAAGAGCCTCTGGATTAGGGCGTGGTTGTCAAATCCAGTATCCTTATCTGGAAACTCCCCATGGACCTAGGTGCCTGGTGGGCTACAGCCCCCGGAGCTACAAAGAGTTGGACACAACTGAGCAACAAAGTGCGTGTGAATGTGCGCGCGCGCGCGCGCGCGCACACACACACACACTCAGAACATAGCAGATTCCTTTTTGAAAATTTATGTCATGTTGTTATATTTGGTCTGTTTGCTGTTGACCAACTTTTCTGTTCTATAAAGCCTTTTGTTTCCTTTCTCATAGATCCTTTACTGTGTATTGGCTGTACTTGAATGTTAAATTCAGCTTGGAAAGTGCTTAGATTAAAATAAATCACTTTATTTATTTATCAGAGTCTCCCTCTTACAGAGGTAAAGAATACTTTTGTCATTACTCTCTTTCTTCAGCTTCCCAATTCTTCAATATTTTATCCTAATGTTCTGGAATTATTTCCCCCTTCATTAGACTATTATCCAGATCTTAACTTATGCCATTATTTATTATTTTAGACAAAACTTGATTGTTACTCATTTTTAAGCTAATATAGCTAGCTTATTAATATTCTTTTTAATATCCAGGTGCGCATTTGCTAATTCTGAGAGAAAAAGGATTTGACTTTAAAAATCCATCTTTTCAATACATGAATATAAGACCAAGTCCAGAAAAACATGTCCATCACCCTCAGAATAATGTGTGAAAAGGCAGGTTGTTACAAAGACTGGGGATGAGGGGTGGAGGAACACGTACACATACATCAGCTTACAAGAGCAAAATTTACTGAATTTCAAACTATTAAGGACTGGTGGAGAAGTCAAGAATACAGAATGCAGGGAAGGAGAAAGTGTTTTAACTTTTGTTTTCTGAAAAATTAGAGAAAAGGACATGTTCAAGAGTAGTATAGTGCTATTAGGCCAGCTATTCTAGGTTATTTTGGAAGCAGTTGCCTTCTTATGTGTTTGTTAACTGTACTCTGTGCCTGTTGTATTGCCTTCTGTACCTGTTTTCTAAGAAACATTGATCTTGTCAACCAAAATTCTCAGGAATGCAGCCAGTCATATCCCCACCTGCACTGCTTGGAGAGTGATGACTAAGATCTCTCCCAGTTCTCCCAGTTCTTTTATGAGGAGATATTTTATTTTCTTTGAAAAATAGGGAGGTGACATTCTTCCCCTTTATAGAAAGTATTATTCCTCTTCTTACACTATAGGAAAATGGAAATAGCACTTTAAAAAATTAAATAAAATTGGGGACTCCTAGCCTAAGAAGGAAGACTAGATTTTCAGAGTACTTCAGAAGATAAAATATTTTTTATTTGTAGACAGTAGATAATAATGACTCAAGGTGTGCCTTTTTCTTTTGCTTGGGAAAATTTCGAGTCCTGGTTGAGTATGTATGTGTGTGTGTAAAAAATCTTTTTAGAGTTATAAATTGCTGAAAGTAAAAATTTTCTATTTATAGTCTTAAGCTGTAAATAGAACTTCCTGAGAGTTCCCTGGCAGTCCAGTGGTTAAAACATGCTTCCAATGCAGGGGGTTCAAGTTCGATCCCTGACTGGGGAGCTAAGATTCCCAACAGGCTGCATGACAGGGCCAAAAAAACAAGAAACAAACTTGTTGCCGTTAATTTTAGGGAGAAATTCTCGAGTATCAAACAAGTAAAATTCAACTTTGATTCAGCGTCATCTTCCATAACTTGTCACTTGTGCCTACTGTTCTAAAGTAGTCAGCAAAATTGTGGTATGAGGATACCTCACATACTTAGGTTTGGGTGGTTTTTTCCCTTGCCTTTTAAAAAAAATATATATGGGTAGAAGCTTATATTTGTGAATTTGTGTATTGGAGATGTTCATGGCATTGTCTAAATTTTTCTGCTATTTATTTTTCTCTTACTGATAAAAGACTGATTGAAACATATATATATTACAGGTGTCCCATTTCCTAAAAACTTTATGTCTGTGGCAAAGACCATTCTAAAGCGTCTGTTCAGGGTTTATGCCCATATTTATCACCAGCACTTTGATTCTGTAATGCAGCTGCAGGAGGAAGCCCACCTCAACACCTCCTTTAAGCACTTTATTTTCTTCGTTCAGGTAAGTTGAATTGCATTGATTTTGGTGTGTCCTTTGACATGGACGTATTTGAATTGGTAATTAATAAAAAGTATAGTATAGTGTCTTATTTATAGATATAGAGGTAAGTATGCACAGTTCTCCTGTTTTATTCCCTTTTTCTTGTTTATTTCTTTGATGTACATAACAGAATAGAAGGCATCACCCCCATTTGGGGCCTTTTGCCTCTGGAGAGACCTGACTCTGGTCTCTGACTGGAATATGACATGAAGCACTAAACACCCAGGAAAGCTTGTCAGCACCCTCGTGTCCCATTGCTACAGCTGAATAAAGGGATGCCATGGGAAAAACATCTAGGGTTGTGTCATTTCATGAGATGTCTGTGCCTGGAGGAGAAACTTTCGGAAGAACTCGTTAGCTAAAATATCTTGAATTAGTTTCTAGAAGTCTACTTCAGGCTGAAACTTACAAAGTTAGCAGCTAGAAATGTCACAAAGAACCACCACCTTCAGAGGTGTGGCCTATTTCCTTATGGGCCCTTAGTTGAAATTAGAACTTTTTAAAGTCAAAATAATTCACTTTGTTTGAAAAAAATGATCAAAGAATAGGGACTTCTTAGCCTGGCTTTAGAAATATATAATTCTTTATGCAAATATAAATATATTTATATTTAAATATAAATATATATTATAAATTTTATATATTTAATAATATATATTTATATTTAAATATAAATTTAAATATAAATATATTTATATATTAAGATGGGAAAACCAGTAGCTTTTATCAGTTCAGTTCAGTTGCTCAGTAGTGTCCGACTCTTTGCGATCCCATGAATTGCAGCATGCCAGGCCTCCCTGTCCATTACCAACTCCTGGAGTTTACTCAAACTCATATCCATCGAGTCGGTCATGCCATCCAGTCCAGCCATCTCATCCTCTGTCGTCCCCTTCTCCTCCTGCCCCAATCCCTCCCAGCATCAGGGTCTTTTCCAATGAGTCAACTCTTCGCATGAGGTGGCCAAAGTATTGGAATTTCAGCTTCAGCATCAGTCCTTCCAATGAACACCCAGGACTGACCTCCTTCAGGATGGACTGACTGGATCTCCTTGCAGTCCAAGGGACTCTCAAGAGTCTTCTCCAACACCACAGTTCAAAAGCATCAATTTTTCGGCGCTCAGCTTTTTTCACAGTCCAACTCTCACATGCATACGTGACCACTGGAAAAACCATAGCCTTGACTAGACGGATCTTTGTTGGCCAAGTAATGTCTCTGCTTTTTAATATGCTATCTAGGATGGTCATAACCTTCCTTCCAAGGAGTAAGTGTCTTTTTAATTTCATGGCTGCAGTCACCATCTGCAGTGATTTTGGAGCCGAATAAAATAGTCTTTTATAGTAGCTTTTATAGTAGATATTATATATCCAATTCTGTGTACCACACAGAGGAGAATGTACTATGCTTTCTTTTTTGTCTTTCTTAGAGATTGTTGCCTGTCATAGATAGTATGTAAATGTAAGTATATGGAAGTAAAAGGTCCACTGCCCATAGGAGGCCACTATCTATTAAGTCCCTTGTATATTAAAATAGGGAGTAAAAATGATCCTATTTTAAAATATTCATAGAGATTATTTCATCATTCTTTTGGATTTCAGAAAGCTAGAGTTGGAAATCCTTTCTCTGAATGATGTAGAGTTTTAATTTTAGATCTATTTTTTAATTTTATTTTTCTTCTTTTTTTAGGAGTTTAATCTGATTGATAGGCGTGAGTTGGCACCTCTTCAGGAATTAATTGAGAAGCTTGGATCAAAAGACAGATAAATTTTTCTTCTGGAACAGTTACCTTCTTGATTCATCTACTGCTAGAGCTATCTCATTGCTTTCTGTTATAGACTAGTGATACAGACTTTAAGAAAACAGGATAAAAAGACACCAATTGCCTGTGTCTACTGATAAAATTGTCCCAAAGGTAGGTTGGCCTAATACCTTCAGAGAGAAATTCAGGACATGGCTGAATTTGAGGCACTGTATGATCACTGCTGTTACTACCACAGAGTCATTTTTGGTTGTAGTATATGAGGACTAGCTGCAGTTTATTAGTTTACTTACTCATTTACTGAAGAAGATGACTGAAGTCTGATTCAGGTAACAGCATGATGGATATAAAAAATTTCTGCCAATAATTTGTTAACAAGCTTCCAGAACAAATTTCCTAATAATGCAATCAGATCAGTTTTATTCTGCTTTTATTTTACAAATAGAAGAGGCATTTTGAAATTTTCTTTAGATTAAAAACATTTGTGTCACTTTGGATAACCTTTTAGTTTGAAGTTTGTATGCTAGTGTTTTTGTAGGTTATATACATGTATTTTTTTTTTTCAAAATCCATGATTGCAGTTTAAATCATCATAAGATATGGTATGGGAGTAACCAGAGTTATTTCTAAAATGACTTTATTATTTAATGTTTATTTGGAATTTTATTCACAGCCTATCTAGATTTTTAGTGTGTATCAAAGAATTTTTTTAAGGCATCTAAGAATTAATTGTCTTGCAGATTTTTATTTTGAAAAACTTCATTCAGATTAATTTTAATATGTAGGTTTTGGCTGAGAAAAGACCTCCAAAAAAATTATAACAAATTTGGGTCTCAAAAACCATTATTATCATTCATGTTTTTGGCTTCAGAGGCCTTGAAATTTGGATAGGAGAAAAGAAGAAAGTACTTAAGAGTACTTGATTATTTTGTTTTGAGTTTTCCTTAAAATAGAAACTACTTATATGTATTTTTATTGTGTCTTGAGACTTAGTTAAGAGTAGTGTAGAAATGCATGAACTTTACCCCAATAAGGTTAAAACACAAGGAAAACCATAATAAAAAGCCTTAAAGGTGCACACATTTTATAGCCCAGCTGAAAGTTTGGTGTGCTACAGTTCTTCAATGTGTGTGTGTCTGTGTCAGGGGCAGGGGGATATGTGTTTAAAGGAGACAAAACTGGGATAAGGAAAAAAAGCTTCATTCTGTTAATAGTCAAGGGGTGGATTGGCGTTTTATTCTGTTTTAATTGTTTTTGTATCAAAACTTGAAATTATTCTGTTGGCGTAAAAAGAATCTCCTTTAGTGAAGAAAAGATCTAATTTTCACTAGATTTTTCAGATATAGGCTGTTCGAAGTGTATTGAGGCACACATATTACTAAAGACTTGCCAGACTGGCAACACTTGAAGTTCATCAACATTTGTTTCAGAGCTATGATTTTTTGCAAAGTACTCACCATGTTCCTTGATACCTTTGGTTAAGGTTAGATTTGAAGGGTTTTTTTGTTATTTATTTTTATTATTCTACTAAATTGTAAAGAAAAAATTACTTAGAAACTCCATTTTTGTAATAACTCAATTTCAATAAATTCTTAAATATATATAGAATTTTATAGGAAACAAAACATTTTATCTGATTTAGGCTGAAACCATACATTGTTGTTTGGGGAAATAGTGGGAAAATCCCTTATTAAAAAAGTCCTCTATGAAACATTCCATAATGCTCATTTTAAGATTATCCAAAAGAACCATCAGGCATTCTGTATGTTTATGTTGATCATTTCCAAACAAGAAGGTTTTTAGAATGTTAGGGTGTTACTGCCTCTTGACTTTGAACATTGTTGGCTTTAATTAAGTCTGCTAGGAATGAAATATTTCTCAAATAAGATTGTATTTTTATCATTTCTAATATTTTAAGTATCATCAAATAAAAGTGTTCTTACTTTCCTTCATTTATTTTCAGTGGTAGAAATCCTCCCTTTCTTCATAACTTAGAGCCCTAAAACTAAGTAACTAAAGTAAAAGTAGTAGGGACAGCTTAATAATGGGACATAAATTTTAAAATTTGTTGGTAATTAAGAATTCAGGTAATTCAAAATGTCCCTTTTTTTAAAAAAGCAATACCAAATAAAGAAAAAGCATTCCCAGTTAATCTGGCTTAACCAACAATGCAACCAAGCATTAGTTTAACATTATTTATTTACATCCAAGGCCAGGGAGTGAACAGGAGAGATGGAGCAGAGAACATGGAGAAGATAGCACCCTCTGGGCTTGGCTGGAAGGCCAGCCTTTGATTAAAGCTGGAAGGAGTCCGTCTTTCTTTGACTCCTCTCAATCTTGATTTATCTCCCTGAGTAACACTCACTCCCCTGACTCCTCCTAATCAGAAGTCCTCTCTCCGTGTCTCATCACTGCTCTCCACGCCCGACTAAAAGCATGGGTTGGATAGTACTTGTGAATTATGCAGTTAATCCTATGGTGCTTTAATTTCCAGGCCTTTAAAAAAAACTTTTGGACAATGATGTGCAGATTTTTGTTTAAATAGTGAAACTTCCTTGTACTACAGTTTTTGTATTGACAACCAAATGGCTCCTTTATTCTTTGCCAAACTGTGAAAAAAGTGGTTTTTAGTAGGCTGCCAGTTAACAAAGTATTTCCTTTCATCTTAAGACCTATAGATCCTTAGCTCATGTAGCTGCCTGCTTGAGGAATGTACATCTGTGTGCATCATGACATTGATAACAGCAAAAGGACAGTTTTTCTAGTAGAGCAGAGGTGAGAGGAGCAGTCCTGGTGGTGATGTTAATTTTTCAGATATTTTTGAGATTTCTTGATTATGCTGTTTGGCCCTCTCTCTGAGCAGTGAGGTCGCATTAGAAGTGGAGAAGCTTCTGAACATTACATCATTACCTCATAAGCATAAACAAACCAGTCCCGAAAGGGTGTGAGTCCTAGAAATTTGTTTCTAAGCAGCTTCAGTCATGCTGCTGGTGTCACCTTTGCCCGATTATAGGAGTCTGTCTGCTTTCTGTAGAATTCTGGCCTGAATACTAGCTGGGACACCAAACTAAGCAGCTTCAACAGGGACATTATTTCCTCCTAATACCAGTTCAGTAACTGGATTTGGATTTTAACTATTGTACAATTCTGGCAAAGAGGGGAAATAGTAGCTCCTCAGTTTTCCTGTGCTTTTGCATTAGATTTTGATATTTCAGACTGTAATGGGCTTTGGGGTGGTAGCAGTAATTTTACTGAAGCAACTGTATTGAAATTCACTTGGGTTTTCTCTCATCAGATTCTGTCTCAAACAAGTATTCTGTAAATCCGAATGGATTACCAGTGTGCTATAGATTTATTATAGGACAACATTCTATGTTTGGTCTACATTGAAAATAACTTGCTTAAGTTAGTCTTGGTTATCTAAAATATTTTTAAATGTTCTTTACATGAAAATTTATTTTGTATTTTTAAACCTTTAGGGGCTTTATCTATTTTTCTAAGTCGGTTAACTGTACTTTTTTAAGAAAGTGTTTTGTACCTACTTTTGTAACTTCATCAGAATAAAATATATTGAAAGAAAGAAAGGAATGATGAAAGTATGTCTCAACACATTTGTTTCTATTTAATTGTGAAACTTGAGATATTTTTGCAGGGTCTGTGGAAGGTTACCTTGGCTTATTTAGGAGTGAAAATGTTTTCTTAACGCTTAAAGGGAAGTTCCTAAGTGAACTAAATGTATTATAATACCAGGGCTCTACCCCGACGAAACAAACTGTGCCTTGGGATGCAGTGGCTAAAACCGAATCCAGACCAAAAAAAATAAGTTGTCTTCTTACCATGCTGGACAATCTCTTGACCTCTTCACATTCCTGATTATGAGATTGAGAAAAGGGAAGAGGAAAGACTAGACTCATTAATTTTCTGACCTTGAAATGAGTACTCAGCATATCTGTAAGACACCCCCCCACCCTAAACAACCATTTTTCATTATCATAGGAGAAATACTAGTTATTTTTAGAGGTTCAAATTACAGATGCCTAATTTTAGGTCTGTTTAATATAGCATTGCTAAAATTGTTTTGACCTTTTTTGAGTGGAGTTAATGAAAACTTAATGAATGTGGCTAAATAAATGTGGCTTAACACTCATCTTATATAGAGGTATGGGTAAACTAGTAATCAAAATTTGAATTTTCTTTTTTGATGGTTATATTTCTATAAGCTTGAAACCTATTGCTAAAGTGTTGAGTTTGTAAAAGTGTCTAGTGGTTAAGTTTGAAAGCATTTTAAACTTCATGAGTGAGTAAAAGAACTCAAATATTTGGAAAGGTCAGAGTCTGACTTTGAAGCCACACAGCCAGAAACTGTCCAAACCATGCCTTGGGTGTTTTCTAGCAAATACCCCAATGCTGTTGGGATGGATTTGGACCCTGTAGCTTGCCTTCTTGTTACTAGCCACTAGATGTCAGTGAACTTTAACTCCTCCCCAAAGCTTGACCAGCTTGACCAAAATAAAGGACTTGACTTAGTACCTCCTCCCTTTTTGGTCTCTTCCTAATCAAAACTTTAAATGATTGGTTCTCACTGACAGACCCGAGGTCACATAGCTCTCTCCTGGCTGCGTGTGGGGCTAGGAAAAATTTCTCTATTTTAACTTGGGGTGCAGAGCTCATAGCAAACTGTTTGAAAAACCCTGGATGGTACAAAAGCTTGGACAGGCTGCCGTTCTGTGAACTTTTTGTTCCTGTTCTGTGAAAAGATGAAGAGTTTTCACTCTAATGTAAGTATCTGAGTGCAGTTTAGTTCAGCTGACATTTTTTTGTAGCAAATTTGCTAGTTGAAGGAAGCAGATTATTGATTCAGATTCTGGCCAAGCTCCTTATCTGGCTGACCAGCATTTTGATTATCACTTCCTTAGAAGAACTTACCTGTTTTTGTTTTGTTTTGTTTGAGCAGGGAGGAGGGGGGAATACTTTTAACAGTTTTATTGCATTTAACCCTTACAGTGACCTATTGAGGGAGTGGCAGTTGAGAGGTACATTAGGGATTTTCAGTGTTCATAAAACATGTCACAAAAGCTCAGACTTCGACTACATAGTTAGGTGGGTCTTTTTCTCTTGGCTGTATTTGTAAAAATTCTGTATGCTCAAGAGTGCTAGGAGGCTCTACAACATAAAATGACTGCAATTAAAAAATCATGCAAATGAGGTAAGGAAAAAGTGAAAGCCCAAGATAGATTGTTTTGAAAATCCTTTTCTAAAAAGGTTCAAATTCATGCTCTGGAGCTATTGTTGATCAGTGCATGCTCTTTTTGTTCTGTGTCATGCTGGGCTTTTGACACAGGTTAATAAAGCAAGATCCTGTCATGGAGTTTATGGACCAGTGGATAAAAAAGACGTACTGGGTTGCCCAAAATGTTCCTTTGGCTCTTAAGTAAAAATACACATTTTTCATTTTTACTTTACAATGCAGTCACCATTTTGTTCCACTTCCTTTTGCCATTTTTCAGGCAATTTGTGATTCTATCTCTGAAAACTTTGTATCTTTTTTTTTTTTTTTGAGCAAAAACTATGCCAGTTTCCTTTAACAATCTTCCAGGGAATTGAAATTTTTTTTCCATTCAGAGAATTTAGTATAGACTGAAATACATGGATATCTGAAGGTGCAATGTGGTGAATATGGCAGGTGAATCAACTTCCCAGCCAATCTGTAGCAGTTTTTACCTGGTTATCAAGGAAACCTGGAAGATTGAGTTTTCTGTTGACTAAAATTCCAGTTGGTCTAATTGGAAGCAGTACTTTTTGGAATTAATCATTTGGTTTTCCAGAAACCGCTCATAATAGAGGACTCCCAAGAAAGGTTTGTTGTTTTTTTTTTGCTTAACTTATGTGGAACCGAAACATCAAAGTGATTAACCAAGCTTGTGCAAATGATTTTCAATGATTGATTTGGTATTTTGAGTATGTCGACTATCTCCTTCCTGGTGTAACATTATTCTCAATTGATGTCTTGATTTGATCACTGTCAACTTCAACTAGTCTACCCATCTGTGGAGTATCATCCAGGGAGAAATCTCCAGCACAAAACCTGACAGACCACATTCAATATTAAAATGGCTATGTAAAAATTCACCAATTTTGATAGTGTTTTTTTTTTTAATGCATGCTACAGCTGTCACAGTCTAACAAAACTGTTCTGAATGAAGTTAAAGACAACTTCATGGGTTACAGTCTTGTGGCAAAGGGGCTTGCATAACTCAAGCTATGAGCCATGCTGTGCTGGACCACCCAAGATGGACGAGTCATAGTGGAGAATTATGACAAAACGTGGTCCACTGGAGGAGGGAATGGCAAACCACTCCTGTATTCTTGGCAGGAGAACCGTGAACAGTATGAAAAGGCAAAAAGATATGACCCCGGAAGATTAGCCCCAGGTCAGAAAGTGTCAGACATGCCACTGGGGTTGAGCAGAGGACAGTTACTAATAGCTCCACAAAGAATGAAGCCGCTGGTCCAAAGGGGAAATGACTCAGTTGTGGATGTTACTGGTTGGTGAAAGTAGACTCTGATAATGTAAAGAGCAGTATTGCATAGGAACCTGGAATGTTAGGTCCACTGGACATGGTCAAGCAGGAGATAGCAAGAGTGAATGTCAACATCTTAAGAATCAGTGAACGAAAATGGATGGGAATGGAAGAGTTTAATTCATATGACCATTATATCTATTACTGTGGGCAAGAATCCCTTAGAAGAAGTGCAGTATGCCCAGAAGTGGGCATACTGCACTTCTGGTAACGATAACCCTATATGCAAAACAGAAAAAGAGACTCAGATGTATAGAACAGACTTGTGGACTCTGGGAGAAGGCAAGGGTGGGATGTTTCAAGAGAACAGCATCGAAACATGTATATTATCTAGGGTGAAACAGATCACCAGCCCAGGCTGGGTGCATGAGACAAATGCTCGGGCCTGGTGCACTGGGAAGACCCAGAGGGATCGGGTGGAGAGGGAGGTGGGAGTGGGGACCGGGATGGGGAATACATGTAAATCCATGGCTAATTCATTTCAATGTATGACAAAAACTACTGCAATGATGTAAAGTAATTAGCCTCCAACTAATAAAAATAAATGGAAAAAGAAGAAGTGCAGTAACCCTCATAGTCAAAAGAGTCCAAAATGCAGCACTTGTATGCAATCACAAAAACAACAGAATAATCTAGGTTCATTTAATCCAAGTCTGCCCCAACCACTGATGCTGAAGAAACTGAAGTTGACCAGTTCTATGAAGACCTACAAGACCTTCTAGAAATAACACCAAAAAAAGAGATGTCCTTTTTATCATAGGGGACTGGACTGCAAAAGTAGGAAGTCAGGAGATACCTGGAGTAGCAGGCAATTTTGGCCTTGGAGTACAAAAAGAAGCAGGGCAAACGCTAACAGTTTTGTCAAGAACACACTGGTCATAGCAGACACCCTCTTCCAACAACACAAGAGATGACTCTACACATGGACTTCACTGGATGGTCAATACAAAATCAGATTGATTATATTCTTTGCAGCCAGAGATGCAGAAGCTCTGTACTGTAAGCAAAAACAAGACTGGGAGCTGACTGGCTCAGATCATGAACTGTTTATTGTAAAATTCAGACTTAAATTGAAGAAAGTAGATAAAACTACTAGGCCATTCAGGTATGACCTGAATCAAATCCCTTATGATTATGCAGTGGAGGTGACAGATTCAAGGGAGTAGATCTGATAGAGTGCCTGACAGGAAGTAGTGACCAAAACCATCCCCCCCCCCCCCAAAAAAAAAGAAATACAAGAAGGCAAAGTGGTCGTCTGAGGAGGCTTCACAAATAGCTGTGGAAAGAACAAAAGGAAAAGCCAGGGAGAAAGGGAAAGATACAGCCAAATGAATACAGTGTTTCCGAGGATAGCAAGGTGAGATGATAAGGCCTTCCTCAATGAAAAATGCAAAGAGGAAAACAATAGACGGGAAAAGACTAGAGATCTATTCAAGAAAATTGGAGATATCAAGGGAACATTTCATGCAAGGATGGGCACAGTAAAACAGAAATGGTAAGGACCTAACAAAAGTAGAGAGGCTTCCCTGGTGGCTCAGATGGTAAAGAATCCACCTGCAATGCAGGAGACTTGGGTTCGATCCCCGAGTTGGGAAGATCCCCTGGAGGAGGGCATGGCAACCCACTCTAGTATTCTTGCCTGGAGACTCCCCAAGGACAGAGGAGCCTGGTGGGCTACAGTCCACAGGGTCGCAAAGAGTTGGACATGACTTAGCGACTAAGCACAGCACAACAGCAGGAGATTAAGAAGAGGTGGCAAGAATACACAGAAGAATATACAAAAAAGGTCTTGATGACCTGAATACCCATGATGGTGCAGTGACTCACTTAGAGCCAGACATCCTGGAGTGTGAAATCAAGGGGGCCTTAGGAAGCTTTACTATAAAAAAGCTAGTGGAGGTGACAGAATTCCAGCTGAGCTATTTCAAATCCTAAAAGATGGTGCTGTTAAAGTGCTGCACTCAACCCCAATGTTCATCGCAGCACTGTTTATAATAGCCAGGACATGGAAGCAACCTAGATGCCCATCAGCAGACGAATGGATGAGGAAGCTGTGGTACATATACACCATGGAATACTACTCAGCCATTAAAAAGAATTCATTTGAATCAGTTCTAATGAGATGGATGAAACTGGAGCCCATTATACAGAGTGAAGTAAGCCAGAAAGATAAAGACCATTACAGTATACTAACACATATATATGGAATTTAGAAAGATGGTAATGATAACCCTATATGCAAAACAGAAAAAGAGACTCAGATGTATAGAACAGACGTGGACTCTGTGGGAGAAGGCGAGGGTGGGATGTTTCAAGAGAACAGCATCGAAACATGTATATTATCTATGGTGAAACAGATCAGCAGCCCAGGTTGGATGCATGAGACAAGTGCTCGGGCCTGGTGCACTGGGAAGATCCAGAGGGATCGGGTGGAGAGGGAGGTGGGAGGGGGGACCGGGATGGAGAATACATGTAAATCCATGGCTAATTCATTTCAATGTATGACAAAAACCACTGCAATGTTGTAAGGTGATTAGCCTCCAACTAATGAAAATAAATGGAAAAAAAAAAAAAAAAGTGCTGCACTCAATATGTCAGTAAATTTGGAAAACTCAGTGGCCACAGGACTGGAAAAGATCAGTTTTCACTCCATTCCCAGAGAAGGGTAATGCCAGAGAATGTTCATACTACAGAAAAGTTGCACTCACTCCACATGCTTAACAACATCCTCCTCAAAATCATTCAAGGTAGGCTCCAGCAGTATGTGAACCAAGAAATTCCAGATGTACAAACTGGGTTTAGAAAATTGCCAACATTTGTTGGATCATAGAGAAAGCAAGGAAATTCCAGCAAAACATCTACTTCTGCTTCATTGACTACATCACAACCTTTGACTGTGAATCATAACAAACTGGAAAATTCTTAAAGAGTTGGGAGTACCAGACCATCTTACCTGTCTCTTGAGAAACCTGTATTCAGGTCAAAAAGCAGCAATTAGAACCTTGCATGGAACAACTGACTGGTTCAAAACTGGGAAAGGAGTACAAGGGTTTATGTTGTCACCCTTTTTATTTATCTTATACCCAGAGTACATCATACAAAATGCCAGGCTGGATGAATCACAAACTGGAATCAAGATTGCCGGGAGAAATATCAGAAACCTCAGATATGCATATGATAGCACTCTAATGGCAGAAAGTGAAGAGGAACTAATGAGCCTCTTGATGAAGGTGAGAGTAGAAATGGTGGCTTAAAACTCAGCATTCAAAAAACTGAGATCATGGCATCTGTTTCATTACTTTATGGCACATAGAAGGGGAAAAAGTGGAAGCAGTGGCAGATCTTATTTTCTTGGGCTCCAAAATCATTGTGGATGGTGACTGCAGCCATGAAATTGAAAGATGCTTGCCCCTTGGAAGGAAAATTATGACAAACCTAGGCAGTGTATTAAAAAGGAAAGACATCACTTTGCCAACTGAGGTCCATATAGTCACAGCCATGGTTTTTCCAGTAGTCATGTACGGATGAGAGAGTTGGACCATAAAGAAGGCTGATCATGGAGAATTGATGGGTTCGAATTGTGGTGCTGGAGAAGACTTGAGAGTCCCTTGGACAGAAGGGAGATAAAACCAATCAACCCTAAAGGAAATTAACCCTGAATATTAATTCAAAGGACTGATGCTGAAACTGAAGCTCAGTTGGCTACCTGATGGGAAGAGCCAACTCACTGGAAAAGACCCTGAGTCAGTTGGCTCCCTGGAGGAGACAAAACTGGAACTGCCTTAAAAGATGGGTGGTTACAACATAACAGAATTTTTGCACAGTTTGTATAGGGAAGTCAAGCAGTCCAGTATTAGTGAAGGATATATTTCAATTGGACAGGTAGGTAGAGGTAAGTCAAATGAAAGAACTTGGGTTTTTCACTTGTAGGTGATGACTCTGAAGGATTTTAATTAAGCAAATAATGGACAAGTTTTCATTTCAGATGGCTCCAACAGCAGTTCCAAAAACTGAGGGTAGGAGGAAGATACTAAAGCAGATAGTCCAAAATAACCACTCCCCAGGTGATCCACTTCAGTTCAGTTTAGTTGCTCAGTTATGTCCGACTCTTTGCAACCCCATGAATCGCAGCACGCCAGGCCTCCCTCTCCATCACCAACTCCCGGACTCGATGGACTCAAACTCATATCCATTGAGTCGGTGATGCCATCCAGCCATCATCCTCTGTCGTCCCTTCTCTTCCTGCCCCCAGTCCCTCCCAGCATCAGGGTCTTTTCCAATGAGTCAACTCTTGAGGTGGCCAAAGTATTGGAGTTTCAGCTTCAGCATCAGTCCTTCCAATGAACACCCAGGACTGATCTTTAGGATGGACTGGTTGGATCTAGGGGTCAAGAAATTGCTTTCTAATGTAGGGAACATAGGTTCAATCCCGTCGGGGAACTAAAATCCCAGTTGCCATCGGGCAGCTAAGCTCGTGGCCTCATGGGCCACGACTACTGTACCTGCCTCTGCAGCAAGAGAGGTCTGCAGGCTACAATGAAGACCCAGCACAGCCAGGAGAAGAAAAAAAGTGAGCCACTGTTCAGTTACGTGAAGAACGTTGGAGCAAAAGTACTGATTTTCAGTAACGGAAAGAAGGAATTTTGCAAATACAGTTCAGTGAATTTAACACTGGTCTCTTAGTTAAAAATAACTAAACCAATTAAAATTGCTTTAGCGTTCAGTTCTGGCTCTGCTTGTTTCCAGTTGCACAAATGATGTCAAACGTGTATCTCTTCTCAGCTCTCCTTCTGTGCCTGCTTCATTTCCACTGTGGCACTACCCACATGGTTACAAAGATGGTCCCCAAGAGTACACCTTCTACCAGTTTAGCAATCCAGGTGCAAATGATCCTTTATTTTCCTTAGTTCCCCAAAGTCTCTAGACCAATTCTGATTAGTCTGGCTCAGATCATGTGACCAACTCTAAGCCAACCCCTAAATCTGATCAACCAGCCTAGGTCATGGGATATGGTCTGCCTCATTGAGACCTCCCTGTTTTGAGTAGCAAAGAGGTGATTCTCCACTATACTCTGGAAGAAATATCTTTGGCAGTTTAGTTACATCTCTGAAGAAAAATTGAAAGTTTGTAAATTATCCCTAATCCCACCAACTCTAATTGTTAAAGAATCAAGCAAAGAAAAAAAAAATGAGGCTATTAACAGTAATGCAAAGGAGAAATTGGGGCTTCTCAGTGGTAAAGAATCTACCTGCCCAATGCCAGAGCTGCGGGAGACATGGGTTCAATCTCCGAGTCAGGGAGATCCCCTGGAGGAAGTAATGGCAACCCACTCCAGTATTCTTGCCTGGGAAATCCCATGGACAGAGGAGCCCGGCGGGTTACAGTCCATGGGGTTGCAAAGAGTTGTATACAATTGAGCATTAGCACTGATGAAAGGAAAAATTATGAGGGTCAAAAAGACAAAATTCAACAGTAAATTTAAAAAATCTAATTGGCTTTATTGACTGTTAATTCAGGCAGCATCTCATCTAGCCAGTAAAGGGGAGTTCCAGAGGGCTACAGCAATGAAAAGACTTAACAGGCAAGTAAAAAGGTTATTTCAGGCTCAGGCAACCTACCTACAGGAGACAAAAGGTTTCTCTGTGACAGATTATTTTAGTGGTGCTGAACAGAATATTTATGACTGATCAGAAGACAAGGCTTGAACTGACTTTAAAAGATGAGTTGGTTACCACAAAATCCATATTGTTGCACAGTTTGCATAGGGAGGTACAAGCGGTCCAGTAATAATGAAGGCTATATTTCAGTTGAGAAGGCTAAGTGCTGAAGAATTGATGCTTTCAAATTTTGGTGCTGTAGAAGACTTGAGAGTCCCTTGGACAGCAAGGAAATCAAACTAGTCAATCCTAAAGGAAATAAACCCTGAATATTCATTGGAAGGGCTGATGCTGAAGCTGAAGCTCTGATACTTTGGCCACTTGATGTGAAGAGCCGAGTCATTGGAAAAGACCCTGATGCTGGGGTGACACAGGATGAGATGGTTGGATGGCATCACTGACACAATGGACATGAGTTTGAGCAAACTCTGGGAGATAGTGAAGGACAAGGAAGCCTGGCATGCTGCTGTCCATGGGGTTGCAAAGGATTGAACATGATTTGGTGATCAGACAACAAGTAAAGAGAACACAGTATCTCCCCAAGAGCAAAAGCAGAGAAATTTTAAGCTAAGGTTATATGCACATTCATGAAAGGGCTTGGCCAAGGAAAATTCAGTCTAGAATGGGGGCAAAAGTTGTCAAGAGTCAAAGTTTTAGTTGATTCAAGTCAGGAGGGTCAGGGAAGGTCAATATCATTCCTTAGCTTTCAGCTGATCTGCTGGTTGAGCTTTCCAGGGGATGGGAGTGGTGTTTGAATTTTGCAAAACAACTCAAAGAGTTTGCCAGGCTATCCAAGGTCTGTGGCTCCAGTGGCTCTTCTGCTGAGCCATTTCCTGCAGGCACCTTAAATTCAGGGACATCCAAAACTCAGTTAGTCCACCCTCTTCACCCCAAACCTAGTCCTCCTCTACCCATTTCATTGTCCAAGCCAGAAACCTGAGAGTCATCCCTGACGCCTTCATCCCCTCTCCCGCCAATACTGTCTTCCAGTCCATTCACCTCCCAGGTATCTGAGTCCACTCCTCCCATTCCTGCTGCTGTTCAGGCCTTTAGTCTCTGGACCACTGCGACGGTCCCCGCTCTTCGCAGGGACCAATGATCTTTCTAAACCCAAATCTGAAAACGACTCCCCTGCTTAAAATCCTCCCCCGGCTCCCTCATGGAGCGAGAAGTCGAAGCTCCTCTGTTTAGCAGCAGGTTTTCTGGTGGAGAGTAGGAATGGGGGCGTTCCACCTAGAGCACCAGGGTCCTTGGGACGAGGGAAAGTCCGAGCACCGGCTTCTAGGCAGAGGCGGAAGGACCCACTGGGGGCGAGGGCTAGGAGGAAGAGGAAGCCAGGAGAAAGTCAGGGCAGACGGCGGGGCCCTGGGCGTCCTGGGCGTGCGGGGCGGCTCGCGGCCTCCGGACAGCAGGGGGCGGCCTCGGCCGTGGCGGCGGCGGCTCTGGTCCCGGACTCCGCGTCTTTTGGGCGACACGGCGACCTCGGACGGCGGGCCGCGTCGGCCGGGCATGGCGGCGTGGAGCCCGGCCGCGGCAGGGCCTCTGCTTCGCGGAACCCGCCGGGTGAGCGTGGACGGGGACCGAGCCACTCGCCCCCGGGCAGGAACTGCGCTGGGACCGCGGGGCGGGCCGGGGTTGGAGAGACGGCCCGCGGAGGGCGACGTGCCAGGCCAGGGGCTTCGCCTCCTTTCTCTCATTCATTGATTTGCTGGTTCATTCATTCAGTGGCCCCGGCTACGGGTACTGAGAGAAGTGTCAGGTCCGGCGCGTGCTGGGGGAGCTCCCCAGTGGTGGGGCGGGGGGCGGGGGGGGGGGGGGTTGAGGCCGAGGGGAACGGATACCTAAACAGTCGTAATACAGCAGGCACGGAAAAAGCAACGTCGGTTTACGGAGCCGAAGGCATGGGAGTCAGAGCCTGGAGTCGCGGAGTGCGTGCTGGTTCCTGTGACTGAGTCAGGACTCCGGAACGTCCTCCTGGCTTCTGTGACCTTGACCCTTTCCAAATCTCACACTCTTGGAGTTGAGAGCCAGTAGAGGGCACTCACCATACGTTCTCCTAATTTTTTCTCCCCCTTGCTGATTCATTCTTCCTTCACTCCATCCATTTCTTTTGCTTTCCTCTCACATTCTTCCTTCTCTTGGACCTGCCTCCCCCAAGCATGAAAGGCACTGCTGCTGGTGACTTTCATTATGGACAATCGACATTCCAGGGGTTTTGTCAGTAGATTGCTGGTTTAAAGGCCGCTGCCTGCAGATCAGCAGAGATGAGACTTTTCCCAAGGAGTCATAGTGCTAACCCCACTCTCACCCTTTAGTGACCGCTGCACTGCCTGCCACCTGGCTACCCTCTGCCTTTGCCCCAGCCCCACCCCCAGGGCACCGTTTTCAGAGGAGGCCTGCGGTCCACCCAGTCTTACCCAGGTCCACAACATAAGATTCTGTCCCTCTGAACAGCACTCAGTCTCCCTCCAGATCTTTCTCCTGACCTGCATTTCAGCTACCTGCTAGAATCAGGACTTCTTTGGGGGTGCCTAGTACATATGCCGGTTTTCTCTGGTGGCTCAGCCGGGAAACAGTCCGCCTGCAGTGTGGAAAACCTAGGTTCGATCCCTGGGTTGGGAAGATCCCCTGGAGGAGAGCATGGCAACCCACTCCAGTATTCTTGCCTGGAGAATCCTCAAGGCCAGAGGAGCCTGGTGGGCTACAGTCCATGGGGTCGCAAAGAGTCAGATACCACTGAGCAAATGACAGCATAATACATATGCCCTGAATTGTGTGGATATTTCCTCCTGCTCATTCATTCACCCATCACTCAAGTTCTCCTGAGGGCCTGCCCTGTGTCAGTTCTGGAAGACTGCAGTAGCAGGACAGACCCATGTCTTGGCCTCTAAGACCAATTGGTGAAAGAGTCAGTGCACATGGTATTTTAAAGAAGGTGTTCTGAGGTTCTATAACACAGGACCCTGCTCTAGGCCATCAGAAAAGGCCTGAGGATGGGCAAGACTGAGGGGGTGAAGGGATGGTAGCTTCAGCACCAGCATGTGGTGAACGGCACTCCACCCACCATCCTCCTCCAGCCAGGGAGCCTGGTACTACTCCCTTTTTAAAGGTACTCTTACGTGGGAATCTTTCCTGACTTGCTTCAAAAGGCACTGTTACATTGGCATCAAGAAGCCTGTGTAAAAAGTCCAAAATCTTTACCCTGACACTGAAGCCCTGCCATACTTTTTCTTTTATTCAATGTTTATTTTTACTTATTTGTTAGGCTGCACTGGGTCTTAGCTGAAGCATGCAGAATTTTTTATCTTTGCTGCAGCATACAGGAGCTTTAGTTGCAGCATGCAAACTCTTAGTTGCTGCATGTGGGATCTAGTTCCCCCACCAGGGATCGAACCCAGGCCCCCTCCATTGGAAGTGCAGAGTCTTAGCCACTGGATCTCCAGGGAAGTCCCTGCCATGCTATTTTCAGTCTCTCTTTTCAGCATGTGCTTAACCTAGCCAAGGGGCTGCTGAGATGATTTTCTGCATCTTCATCCCTAAGGGTTGAGACACATTCCCATCAGAAGCACTGGCTCCTTAGGGTAGCCACTGGGGGAGGGAAGAATGTTACTTCCAATGGTAAATAATCTAAAAATGTTCCTCTTTCAGGTCCTTTCACAGAATTCTGTTTCTTCTTTCCAGCAAGGATTGCAGAGAATAGCTGCCTTATAGCAGTAGGTCACAGGGTTATACCCACTGGAGAGAATGTGGAATGTTAATCAGGCCTAAAGGGTGGGTGCTGTTTGGTCCCATTAGCACATGGTCAGCGGCATGCCTGGCCTCTCCTAGTCTGCATCTTACTATGGGATCCAACCTTGGGCATATCACTTGGCACTTCAGGCACTTTACTAAAGCTGTCTTCATGATAGGGTCTCACTGTCGTGAAGAATAAACATCTGTTGAATTAACTTAGGGACCTTGTTATCTCTGGAGTCCAAGTTAGTTATTTACAATTCCACTCCTCCCTCAAAAAAACTTTATTCTGCATCCTGGGGAACTCCAATGGACATCTGATGCCACACAGTCCCCCCGATTTAGCCCAGGGCCCTGCCTCGCAGGGGAGGTCAGAGGGGCCTGCACAGTGACTCTCCTCTATTCTGCAGCAGCTTCCTCTTCTCCACTGGGCCCAGCGCACGTTTGCCTCACAGACTGAGGGGGAGCTCAAAGTGACCCAGATTCTCAAAGAAAAGTTTCCTCGAGCTACAGCTATCAAAGTCACTGACATTTCGGGTAAGGTTTGCTCTCATCTCTCCCACAGAATTTGGTAGGATTTTACTCGCCGGAGGGCAACAGGGCAGGGGACTGGTACTCACCACCAGTGGCTTCTCAGTGTGTGTGGGTTTTGAACAGATCGACCTTGGCCTCTCCTCCCAGAAGGGGTGGAGGTGGAAATGCAGAGACTTCAGCGGGGAACTCCGAGGGCTCAGGGTTGCCAACCTGGCCCGGCTCAGATTAGACTCCTCTCAGTCACCCTGGGGCTCAGCTCCAGTCTTTAGTGTGACTTTGAGATGAGCCAGACTTTAATTTCCCCACATTCTTCTGACACCCTAGAATGCCAGAGCTGGAACAGATTCCAGGAAGAATGAGTCCAGAGAAGCCAAAGAACTTGCCTGGCCCTTTACAGGGAGGCAGCAGCAGGACCAGGACCTAGGGAGACTGTTCTGAGCCCAGTGACCAGCCCTGGCCAGGCCCCACCTTTCTCGAATGGCCGCTGGGGCCTCAGAAGTTCAGGCTGACTCTGTATTAGGAGCAGGCTGGGCAATCAACGTCTGCCCCCATTAGACGGGAAAGATAAGGCCTTTATCCAGACACGCATGTGGACGAGTTGGTGATTCCCACACCCAGACAGTCTTTATCACTCTCCATTGCTCTCGGGCTCACTGGCTTCTCAGAACATAACATTTACAAGGATTAGGAGAAAGTTCAGAAAGTCCTTTTATCCTGGTCACTGTAGGAAATGAACCAATCTAAAGATCTGTCAGAATGGCAGGTTGAGTGAGCCCCCTGCAGGGGTCCCAGGGCAATGCTGAGGTCTTGATGTCACCAGTCCTGTACCTGCCACAGGCCCAGTTAGGGCAGAGCTGGAACTTGACCTCTGGTCTGGCTCTGCCTAGTCCTGGGTAGAGTGCAGAAAGGGGAGCAAGGCTGGGAACCTTGGTTTAGCCAAAACTTAGTCTCCTAGAACATATAAGAAAAGCTTAACAGAGCCTATTGAATGAATGGCACTTTCTTGCTGAATTGTTTCATGCTAGAGCAGCACATTTTATTTTTTTATTTATTTGTTTGTGTCAGGTTGCAACATGTGGGATCTAGTTAGCTGACCAGGGATCGAACCCAGGCCCCCGGGATAGGGAGCACAGAGTCTTAGCCACTGGACCACCAGGGAAGTCCTAGCAGCACATTTTCTTGTTGTCATTCATCAGCCCTAGCTCTCAAGCCACATGGAGACAAAGCTTGGTCCAGGGGTAGATGGGTCCAGACAAACTCTGCCTTGAGAGCTGTCCCTTACCGGCCACAGCCCAGGGGGAAACCCTTAATGCAGCTTGTAGAGCAGGGGTGCTGGAGAGCCCAGCTCTGTGATTAGCACATCTTCACTGTTCATTGTAATGCTGTGTCCATATCATTCAGCTTTCTGCTGAATGATAGCATTCAGATCTTCTCTCTCACACTTCCTTATTCCTTTACTTTAAGATATGACTGCACGTGGTTTTCAAGTCAGATTTTAATGTGTTTTTGCATTTTTAAAAATACCAATTGCTGGTCCTTTGGGAAGTGGGACATTGAAATTCAGTCCCTCCCATCTTCTTCCATGGCATTTGCTGGCTTAATAAAAGGAACTAGTAGGACAACTGACATTTCTTAGGCTTTGCATGTCTTGTGCCTTATCTTTCCTACCCTGGAAGCAGTAATGCTGGGGAATACAAGTGCTTTGCAGAAGGAAGAGCACATTTGGGATTGAGGCAGCCTGCCAGGGGGAGGGTGGGATCAGACTGTAAGCCATGATCATCTAACAATCTTAGCAGCTTTCTGCTGAATGATGACATTCAGAACTTCTTTGGATTGTGTAGTACTTATTCAAGGACATAAGGAACTGTGGTTGCTGTAACTTAATAACTGAAACGCTTTCAAATGACATTTATTTCAGGAGGCTGTGGGGCAATGTATGAAATTAAAATTGAATCAGAAGAATTTAAAGAGAAGAGAACTGTCCAGCAGCACCAGATGGTTAATCAGGTCAGTAGAGGCAGCAGTGCTGCTTTGTCACATCTCTGCATCTGAAAGGGCCTGCAAGTGGAGACAGCATTGTACTTCCCATCCTAGGAAAGCACAGTGCAGTACCACATCATGTGAACCGGACTCGGGATCTCAGAAAAACATAAACTGAAACTATCTGGGATTGTATTGTGGGCAAATACAAATTTTATTCAAAATTGAAAACAGGCCACCCAATAGTTATTTTATATTTCCCTGTATAGTACTACCAATGTTTACTGTTATTATTGCATATTGAATAGTGTTTGTAAACATAAGACAATAAAAGATACATGTTCTTGTAGATTTGAAGGTTTCATTTAAGCCTCTTTTAGGACTACTTTACAGGTGGGTAAATGGAGGCATGGCCTGATTGAGAGCTGCTCCAGCTGTTCCAGACCCAATGACAACAGCAGGGGGCTGGAACATCAGATTTAACCGGGTTGAGGCCCAGTGTATTCATGATCTATGCTTATTTCACTTGCAGTTTATACCAGCCTTGACCCTTGCACCTGTGTCTGTAAGCTCACCCCTCCATCAGTGTGTTTATCATTCTGGAAAATAGGACTTTGTAAACTAGTTTAACTTTTGTAAAGCACAGCTCTGGCCATGAAAGTCCAGTCCAGGTGTTCCAAACGACTCTTCCAGGCCTTTCCCACCTTCTTGGCATGGACCCTCCCTCTGGCCCCTGCCCATTGGTCTCTCCATGCTTCTGGCCCTTTGCCCGGATCAGACCTCCTGCCTGGGCTGCCCCTCCCTCACTTCTTTGCTAGGCTCAAATGCTACCTCCCCACCTGCCCAGCAGGGAGTAAATGCCCTCCACCCTCTGAATCCAGCCTTTCCTGCCTTGTGTCCTAGATACTTAGGTCCATGGATACTCTGGTTCCTTGTTGGATCCATCTTCAGATTCCCTGGCTGTGGGCACAGAAGGCTCTGGGGCATGCTGGTGGTCACTGGGCGGTCTGAGGTGCAACCGCAACCAGTTCTGTCCTCCAGAAGCACTGCCAGCCCCTTGTGACCCCAGGGATTGGAGCCAAGGTAGATGACAAGGCAAGAAGACCTGGCTGGCCCAGATCACCCCCAGCTGGTAGAACTTTGGGCTTTGTTATCAAAACTACTCAGGCTGCCTAGTGCAACTGGACTCCTAGGGGGTCTGTTAATTACAGCACATCCCCTGGCCTGAAGCCCTGGTCACAAGGATGTAGGTTCTGGAGTTAGACTGCCCGCATTTCAAATCTGGGCAGTGCTTCTTTCTTGTGACTGCGGTGTGACTTTGAGCAAGTTACGTAACCTCCCTTTGCCTCAGTTTCCTAATTTGTAACAGGGAGAGTAACAGGATTTGCCTCAAAGGGCTCTTTCATGGTAAAGTCATGTAAAGCACTGAGAAGAGTGTCTGCCACACGGTGAACCCTTCATCAATGTCAGCTGCCATCACCATCATCTTACCTGTAAGCATTGCGAGGAACCTGCACCAAGTCCAAGGGGCGTGACAGCACTTTCCTCCACTTGGGAGAATGTCATCTCTATCACCTTGCGCTCAAAGTTTCCTTTGGGCCCCTACTGAACACGTGCTCTCTCTGGGCCCATCCTTGCTGGAGAACCTTGCTCACTTGTCTGTCGTTGCCCTAGGAAGCTGACTGTGCAGGCCAGCCCTGTGTCTATTTTCTTTTTTCGTAAATTTTATTTTATATTGGAGCATAGTTGATAGAGGGAAAGGAGAGCTGGCCTGGGTTTGGTTATTATTTTACAGAGAAATTAAATGTTTAGTGCCTGAAAGACTTTCCATTTCAGAGAATTCATCTCCTGGTATTGGTGTACTTTTAACCTGGAGCAGCTACGCAGCCAGGCTCACAACCACTGGAGCGGGGTTGGCAGGGCAGGAAGGCCTGAGCCTGACCTCTGGCCCCTTCAGGCCCTGGAGCTTATCTCCTGGTGCTGCAGGGACTAAATATCTAATTTGATTGTGGTTCCTCATTTACACTTGGGCCCTGACATCATTTGTAGCCTTAAACAAATCTCCTAATTTACAACTTTATTCTGATCTAGAGTAAAATTGGGGAATTGGTGCTGGTGAGCATGGTTTTATTTTTTAAAATATTTTTACATGAAGCTACATATATTTTTTCTTTTATTCAAGTAATTTTTAAAAATTTTGCCCATGCTGCTCAGCTTGCGAAATCTCAAGTTCCCCAACCGGGGGTTGAACCCAGGCCTCTGTTGCGAAAGTGCTGAATCTTAACTACTAAACTACTTAACTACTAAACCAGGGAGCTCCCAGTGTGGGCGGTTTTTTTAAAATATAATTTTGTTTCATTTATTTATTTTTGGCTAAGCTGGGCCTTGGCTGCTGAAAGGGCTTTTCTCTAGTCGTGGAGAGCGGGGGCTTCTCTTGTGCAGCAAGGCTCCAGGCTTCATGGGGTTCAGCAGTTGCGGTTCTCAGGCCCTAGAGCTCAGGCTCAGTAGTTACATGCATGGGCTCCGTTGCTCCGCAGCGTGTGGGACCTTCCTGCATCAGGGATCAAACCCACATCTCCTGCGTGGGCAGGCGGATTCTTTACCACCGGGCCACCAGGGAAGCCTCCTCGGTGTGGTTTTAAAGAACAGCTGTTCTTTGCTCAAAAAGCAAAACACAAAGAGCAGCCTAAAAGTTCTTCACTGGGGCAGCCTAGAAAGTTAGAATGCATATAATGGAACACTGTGCTGACACAGAAAAGAATGAGGCTGTGCTCTATGCCTGAAACAGAAAGATCCTGTGTTAGGGGAAAACAGTGTAGAACAGTGTTTGAAATGCTATCATTTGTGGCTTAAAAAGGTAGTGCAGTGGAATATATATTCATATTAGCTTGAACATGCATTTTCTTAAATTCTCACAAAGATACACATGGAAGTAACAATAGTTTTATATTTGGGAGGGAGGTGGAAACTGGGGGACACCTGTGGGAGGGAGACTTAAGGACATGCCTTTTTATGCCTTTTGATTTTTGAACCAACTTAAATAGCGATTCCAAGAAAAGTGTTTTCCAAAAAAAAAAAGGTAAAGATTGTTTAAAGAAAGAGTGTGTGCAATGTGTCCTACAGAGATAAAGCTATTAATATATAAAAATATTCCAGTAGAGACTCACTGTAATCAGTGTCAAATACAAAACAATGATGATGCTCTTCTGCTTCCTTAGGCACTAAAAGAAGAAATCAAAGGTATGCATGGATTGCGGATATTTACCTCTGTCCCCAAACACTGACCATACTCTTGCTGCGTTGCTGCTGCTGCAAAAACTTTGGATGAATCTTACTACCACCATTCTTTCCTCAGCATATGACAAAAAGTTTATCTATTTTGTTCATAGACATTTCCATATTGTAATTATAAAAGAATATGGTATCTATTTAGATATTAAATTAAAGGCAACAGATAAGTAAAATTTTTTTCATTACAAAATATTTACTGAATCCTGCTCTGTGCCTAGGCAGCATTCTTAACATGGGGATAATGTAATTAATAGACGCAGACCAAGAAAGACTATATGAAATTTTTGAAGGGTCATGAGTAATACTTTTAGTTCCTTTATTTCAGAAACATGTCCTTTTATTCAAAGTGGTCTTGTCTTTTGAACAGTTCTGTCCTGATGCTAGAGGCAGAATGGAGTGCAAGCTTCCTTGTCAAGAAACTTTGTTTTTTCTTCTCCTCTATGAAACTGCTCAGGTCCCTTAATCTTACCGAAAAGAAAGGAAAGACTCTTTTGTTTTGCTCCTCCCTTAGTTTACCTACTGCCTTTCCCTTTCCCTCCAAACTTCTTACCAGAATGATACTGGACCCTCAAGTTTCTTACTTCCTGGAGTGGACTCTGAGGAGTGTTGGCTGCCTGGGTCAGGGTCTTCTTCCAGTCTGAAGATCCCGCACCCTTTGCACCCTGGTGGAAGGTTGAGCCCACCTGCCATAACAGAAGCTGAAAAGCCTTGCTTTCCTAGCTCCCTGGCAAACAAGGCACAGACAGATGATCTAGACTCAGCCAATCGGATGGATCTGCCTTGAGCTCTGCACTGGGAGCAAGTGACGCTGTGAAGCAGGGGCGGTGGCTTGTCTATTTTGGCAGCCGCGGCAGCCATGTCCAGTGTTCTGGGAGCTGTCTGTGTCATCGGCCACCATCTCCGGAGTCCATGGTGGTAGTCACACTGTCTGCAGCATGATTTGGGCTTTGTCTTCCTCTTCCAGTCCATTTTCAGAAGCCGCTTCGTCAGTGTTCCCAGAAATTCTACGATTATCCCCATGTCCTTTCACTAAATTCTTTTCTGCTCACACTGGCCTAGTCAGTGTCTGATGCTTACAAACCAGAGCCCTGATGGGTTCACCTGCCCTGCACAGGGCGTGCAGCTCCTGCCCTCCTGCTCCCGCCTCCCCGCTGGAGAGCTGAGAAATCACATCCACTGCCACTCAATCCTCCACGTGACCTGTCACCATGGCGATGGGAGGTTGACCATGGGATGGTTGACTCCTTCCTGAAACTCCTCTGTGTGTTCCATGGAACTGACCACCAGAGAAATCATTGGTCACTATTAGTTCTTACGATTCCTCTTACCTCCCTAAGAAATAAAAGTATGTAGGTAAGACAACTTTGGGCTCTGGAGCAGCTCAAATTCTAAATATTCTGTTCACATACTGTGCCCTCATTTTTTGGTTTAAAATTGTTCTCTAACCCCACAGTATAGGGGAGGGATTGGTGTCCTGCCAAGGCAGAACTGACTTTTACAGGGAATAGATTCATTCAGTTCTATCAGAGTTGATAAGAAAGGATAAAAGAGAACTCCTAAGATCCCAAGGCACCCCTGAAAGAGCTACACACCCTGGAGGACAGCTTTCAGGTGGTGTAGTGAGGAAACACCTAGGTCCCGGAGACAAGAAGAAGGCAGGGGTGGGTGGGGGAGAACAGAGAGAACACAGAATTAGATACACGTTGATTACTTGTGTGGAGCCTAATTATCCTCTTGAGGGTGGGCTGGACACAGTGATCTGCTTCTAAAGAACAGATTAAAGTGGAAGTGACAGTGTGCAGCTGCAGAGACCAGGTCATAAAAGGCACTGTGGCCTCCTCCTCGCTCTCTTGGACAGCTTTGCTCTGGGGGAAGGCAGCTGCCATATTGTGAGGACACTCAAGCAGCCTGTGGAGAGGTCCAGGTGATGAGGAACGAGGAGTCTCCAGCAGTCAGTGAAGTAGGCCTGCCAGCGGTCCCAGATGACACCTTGACTGCAGACAGCCAGAACTACTCAGCTAGGCTACTCCTCAATTGCTGACTGATGGAAACTGTGAGATAATGTTTGTTGTTTCCAACTATAACGTTCTGGGATAAACTTTTATGCAGCAATAGATAACTGATACACATGTGCATTACTAGGACAACATGGGATTACACATATTAAAGGAAGGGCTATAAAGCCAAACTGCAGAAAGGACAGGGCTACAGCTAAGTGTCAGGACCACCGCCAGCACCACCTGGGGCTCCTCGCCTCTCCTGTCCGCTCTCTGCAGGTCTGCCTTATTCTCTCACTGTCAATCGGCATTCACCACATGCTGTCAGTATACAACAGACTATACCGCCAGTAGCTCCTAATATCTTAATGTGTAACTCATGAAAAGGGCAGGAGGAGGCAATGGAACCCCACTCCAGTACTCTTGCCTGGAAAATCCCATGGGCAGAGGAGCCTGGTAAACTGCACTCCATGGGGTCGCTAGGAGTCGGACACGACTGAGCGACTTCACTTTCCCTTTTCACTCTCATGCGTTGGAGAAGGAAATGGCAACCCACTCCAGTGTTCTTGCCTGGAGAATCCCAGGGACGGGGGAGCCTGGTGGGCTGCCGTCTATGGGGTCACACAGGGTCGGACACAACTGAAGCGACTTAGCAGCAGCAGCATGAGAAAGACAGACTTTCCTTCCAACTTCTGCTTCAAAGGAGGCTGGGAGGGCCTCCAATCAGGAGCCACCTGGACTAACCAGCGGGAGTCCAGGCGTTATAGTGCACTGAGCCTCCCTCCCGGCTCTGGTTTGGAGTGGAGGAAGGAAAACCTCCGAAAGAAGTAGGGGTTCTGTTTTCCAAAGCAGAGACAGGGACAAGACAACAGGTATGCTCAACTGCAGGAAAAGGTGAGTGAGAGAATCGGGAGAGAAAGCCTGGTAGGAGCGTGGCAGCGCTAGAGAAACTTGGATCTTCCCTCTGCTTCACCACACCCCTGCCCCAGAGGATTCCCCCACCCACCCCCAGTTGTTCTGACTCCCAAATTAAAAGGCAAGCTGGGAGAGGAATCACAGTATTTCTTTTTAGTTGATCGAATAAGAAGAAACTGTTTAATGTTAGCAGCCACAGTATATATTACATGGCATCTGATACAGCTAATTCCTGGAGCTTAGATTAAGGGCTACTTATGGAAACTGCTGAATTAAGATGATACATTTTCTGAGTGAAGTGTCCTTTTAAAAAACAGTGTATAGTTTTCCTGTGGAAAATCCAAGCTGACTAAGCAAGTCAACCTAAGTAAGGGACATTGCCAGGTCCACTGGCCCTCCCTGTTTTGTTAAGAGGGGTTCCTGCGGTGCCCCCCTTACCCGGATCAGAGCACCCAACTAGCAGTGGTGGGACAGGCTGGCCTGCAACCTGGGAGAGGACTAGGGCCACAAAGTCCCACCCAGACAATGGCAGTGCCAGGGGGTCAATAGATTCAAATTCCGTTCTTGGGAATCCTGACTGGAAAGGGTGAGTAAAGACCAAAGGACAGCTACTGGCTGGTGGAAAGCTCTGGGCAAACAAATCTGGTTCAGATCGGGAAACATGAAGAGAATCCGTCAAGGAGAAGCGGATATTGAAACAAAAAATGGACTAGGAGCTGTCATGAGGGGCATTGGTAAGTCCGAGTTAAGTCAACACTAGGAAATAAAGACAGCGATTCTCAACCTACTGCAAATCAGAACTACCTCGAGTAGTATTTTTTAAATACCCATACCTGGTCCCTCCCAGGTCAAATAGACCGGCTAGTGGACGCAGGAGCCTAAGTTAAAGACAGACTCGACGTGAACCGTCAGGGATTCTTTAGAGCCCCCGGCGTCGGGACCCACCCCTCAGACCCCTTTCGCCTGCCCTGCCCACCGCCGTGGCCCTCTAGGGAGCTGCGCATGCGTCAGTCGGCCAGCTCGCCTCCCGCGTCCAGGGGGCGCAACCCCCAGGCCCCTGGCTGCGCAGAGTAGACCGCGGCAGTGCGCGCCACCGCCGAGCCCGGCGACCTGACCTGGGCGGAGGCCGCGCTGCCCCGCGCGGAGTCAGACCCGGGGGACCCAGGGCCAACGGGCCGGACCTCCACTAGCCTCGACCCTCTCCGGGGAGCCGCAAAGAGCCGCCGGGAGCGGAGCCGGTCCGTGTTCCCGCCCTGCGCTCGCTCGCGACAACTCAAACCCGTCGGCGCGCCGCGGCGACCCGGGCGGAGGGCCGCGGTCACCCGGGCGGAGGGCCGCGGCCACGGCTCAGCGCAGCCCCGAAGACCCAACCCCGCCCCCTCGCGCCGGGTCCGGACCTCCCCGGGGCTCCGGCGCCCCTCGCCTGGCCGCGGCGGGGTCTCCACCCCTCGCCCGCGGGGCCGGCTTTGGACGCCTTTTTGTTTGTGTTTGCTCTGACAGTGTTTGGTAGGTGGAAGTCTTCGGTTTGGCACCTCGTTTCAGGGGACTGATCCCTTCTTAAGCTGTGATAAAATACTCTGATACTGTGAATTTAAAGGAACATTTATGTACTTAAATTTTTTGAGAAAAATGTAATATTTATTAGACAGAAAAGAGGATACATACAAGTAAAAGGTGCCAGACGGTTTCATAATAAAAAGAAACAGTCATGTTGACCTTTGTTCAAACGCAGTTTATTCAAAACCCGAGTGTCTATGGTAGCCTGCTGTCTAATTGAGCAGGCAGCTTCCCTGGCGGTTATGAAAGCAAAAAGGTTGTTAGGGAGCAGAATAACCAGATAAACAAAGGGATAAACGTGTAAGAAGTTAAAACAATTGAAGTTCAATTAATCACTTTGTGTTATTCATTTGCTCAGTCGTGTCCAACTGTTTGTGACCCCATAAACTGCAGCATTCCAGGCTTCCCTATCTTTCACTATCTCCCAGAGTTTGCTCAAATTCGTGTCCATTGAGTCAGTGATGCCATCCAACCATCTCATCCCATGTTGCCCCGTTCTCCTCTTGCCCTCAGCCTTTCCTAGCATCAGGGTCTTTTCCAATGAGTCGGCTGTTGTCATCAGATGGCCAGAGTGTTGGAGCTTCAGCTTCAGCCCCAGTCCTTTCAATGAATATTCAGGGTTGATTTCCTTTAGGATTGACTGGTTTGATCTCCTTGCAGTCCAATGGACTCTTAAGAGTCTTCACCAATACCACAATTTCAAAGCATCTATTCTTCAACACTCAGCCTTCTTGTTTCTACTCTCACATCTGTGTATGACTACTGGAAAAGCCGTAGCTTTGACTGTACAGATCTTTGTCAGTGGATTGATGTCTGCTTTTAATACACTTTTTAGGTTTGTCACTGGGCTTCTCTCATAGCTCAGTTGGTAAAGAATCTTCCTGCAATGCAGGAGACCTGGGTTCTAATCCTGAGTCAGGAAGATCCCCTGGCAAAGCAAATGGCAACCCACTCCAGTATTCTTGCCTGGAGAATCCTATGGACAGAGGAGCCTGGCAGGCTACAGTCCATGGGGTTTCAAGAGTCAGACACGACTTAGCAACTAAACCACCACTACCTAGGTTTGTCATAGCTATTCTTCCAAGGAGCAAGTCTTTTAATTTCGTGGCTGCAGTCACCATCCACATTGATTTTGGAACCCAAGGAAATGAAATCTGACCCTGTTTCCACTTTTTCCCTATCTATTTGCCATGAAGTGGTAGGACTGGATGCCACGATCTTCATTTTTTGAATGCTGGGTTTTAAGCCAGCTTTTTTGCTCTCTCTCACCTTCATAAAGAGGCTCTTTAGTTTTTCTTCACTATCTGCCATTCAAGTGGCATTGTCTGCATATCTGAGGTTGTTATTTCTCCCAGCAATCTTGATTCCAGCTTGTGAGTCATCCAGCCCAGTATTTTGTATGATGTACTCTGCTTATAAGTTAAATAAGCAGAGTGACAATATACAGCCTCGTATATTCCTTGTATACTCCTTTCCCAATTTTGAACCAGTCTGCTATTGCGTGTCCAGTTCTAACTGTTGCTTCACTTTAGGTTTTTGGCTTTTTATAAGCAGCTTATCCCTGGAGAAGAGAATGGCAACCCACTCCAGTACTCTTGCCTGGAGAATCCCACAGACAGAGGAACCTAGCAGGCTACAGTCCATGGGGTTGCAAAGAGTCGGACAGGACTAACGAAGCACACACGCAGCACAGTTTGCCTAACTTTCCTTTTGTTTTTAAAACTAATTTTATTTGCCCAAGTGAAACCTTTTTTTAAATGGCTACACTGGGTTGTCACTGGGGCACTTGGGCTTTCTCTGGTTGCTTCAAGCAGGGTCTCCCCTCCCGCTGCAGGCACAGTCTTGCGGGGCTTGTCTCGCAGCATGGCCTCTAGGCACACAGACTCTAGAGCGCAAGGCTCGGTAATTGTGGCTCATGGGCTTAGCTGCCCTTCGGCGTATGGAATATCCCTGGACCATGGGTCAAACTCATATCCCCTGCATTGGCAGGTGGATTCTTTTACCACTGGACCACCAGGGAAGTCCTATTTAACTGTTTTTAGAACAGTTTTAGATTTACCAAAAAAAAGGTAAAGTGAGTTCTATATCACACTTTCCCCTAGTATTAACAGCTTACATTATTATGGCATATTTGGTACAGTTAGTAAACCAATACTGATACAGTGTTACAAATTAAAGCCCAAAGTTTATTCAGATTTCCATTGTTTTCCCCTAATGTCTTAGCCAGGTAGCCCCTCCACCATACTGCATTATTTTTAGTCATACTGTCTCCTTAGGCCTCTGTCCCTCAAGACAGTTTCTCAGAATTTCTTTGTTTTTGGTGACTCTTTGGATAGCAGTGCATACAAATATATTCTGGGGGTAAATTATAGATGTGCTTGATTGAAAGCAAAACCACAAAAGGAGTCACAATCCAGTTGGCCAATTGAAAATTATTCTAAACATTTTGGCAAACATTAGATAATCACATCTTAGACACCACACACACACACACACACACACACACACACACAAACAGAAGTGCTCCAACATTATTAAAAAGAAAACCCTGAGTTTCGGATCTTAGGAAGTAATGGCTTCACCCAAACAGGATGAGTTTAAAGGAAGGCATTATCTGGAGTAGGGTTTGGTAGATTTATAAACAAGGTTAGAAAGGAAAGACTTCAACACACGCATTGTTAACCAGTAAGTGAAAGTGCAGAACACATTTCAGGACTTTTGTAGAGCATAAGTTCTTCTGTGTTGGTGCTGAAAGAATTCAGTGAAAGGCAGAATGTCAGGTAAGAAAAAAGTTTATTAGTATAGGACACTTGTGAGGGGGTACAGATGGGTAGGCAAGGGAGTCTCTCGCCAAAAGCTGAGTGAACTGCGTTTCTATAATCAAAGGAAAAGTGGGGAGAGAAGGAAGACCACCTTCTTCCTCATTCTTGATTAGACATAAAACTTCTACTGTCAGCTCCTCCTCCATGCCAAGTGCGGGAGTTTTCTTGTCCCTACATGGTCAAACTAGGACTGTCATGGTGCAAAGGAAATGGGCAAAAAGCCTGTGACATATACTAAAATTGGTAAATCGTCTCAGGTTTCAGTATAATGTCATCTATCCTCTATATATTTGTTTTTAATGTTCTCCGAGGAGCCTGTCCTATGAATCATTAACTTACTGACCTCACTGGGCAGGATGTGGGTCTCATTCCACCATTGTTTTATTGTTTAGGGGCATGTCTCATGTTACTGTTGCATAATTTTGTTGCTACCCAAGTCTGCTTTCTTGAGTGATCATTAACTTACAGGGGTCTCTCATACTTTTTCTTTTTTTTTTACCTATAATCCTCTGGCGGGATTAACTATTTAATCACCTACTTTGCCCCTTCACTCTGTACCTATCATAAATGTGTTATTATTAACCTGTAAAATAAAGGAAGAAAACTTTATAAACAGGCTGAGATTTTCCTTCCTTTATTTAACAGAGAACTGTTGGAAGAAAATAATACCTTGGGTAGAAATGGAAATTCCAGATGCTTTGGAAGTTGTTCAGTAATTTTTCCAACACTTCAGGCACTGACCAAAGCAACTGAAGCTACAAAATATCTTGAACTATTTACTCACTGTCCCATATCTTCGTCTGTTTTTGGTGCAGAGACTACAACTTAAAATAGTGACCATAAGTTTATGCACACAACACTTGTTCTGTACAAGCCAATTGAGCTATTTTCTGAATCAAATTTGCAAAGTCCTAAAGAGAAATAAACTTCAAAGAACAATGTTTTTCAAGTCAGTCTCTTTAAAAGCTATTGTTAACTTGCTCTATTCTAGACTTTTTCTGGTAGTTAATAGTTTGGAAATGAGCTCATAATCTGATATAAGAAGGTCAGATTTTAATATCTTTGGTCTCCATTCATCTGATTAAAAGTCAGAAGCAGTTAATGTACTAGTTTAATGAGTATGATGGCTCATTAAAACAAATATCCTTCATTTAAGTGTCAGCTGATTTTCTTGCGGCAAGATTTAAAAAAGAAGAACTAAAACAATCCCCTGAAGAGGTCTGGATCTAGATAACTGGCTTTATCAATATCATGTCAGTAAAGGCATACTAATTCAAAAGAAATTTTAATTATAAAATTTTAAAAATTACATTAAACATAGTTGTAAGTTGGGCTGTCATTAAGTACAGTCCACTACATTTCACTTTGGTAGCCAGTGTAAAAGGTAAGCTAATTGCAACTAACTTACTTTGAAACACAGGTCACCCTGAGCAACAAGTATGAGGCCCTCCTGACATCTTCTGGTCTTCTAATGTGTGCTTATGAAACGAGCCCATAAAGTGGGGGCAAAAAGGTAATTTTCCTATCTAAAAGTAGGACAGACATGAATCAATATTTTTCAAAGCCAAAAAAAAAAAAAAAAAGAATATGTCTCAACCTAATCCTTCCTTCTGACCCATTTATAACTGGTTCTCTGTGATCTCTGAGTAGATCTCTTTATTGAGAATAAACACTGGATTAGGTAGCTGATGATGCATGTGACTGTTTCACTATCCATCCTCCTACTTTAGTGCTAATTTAAGAATGCAGATCCTATGTGGTCAGATTTCTTTAAAGACAGTGAGAAATGTTTACTTTATCCTAGCTAAAGTTAATCACATTTTCTGAATTGAGCCCTTACATTTACTGCTTTTTAAAAGTTTCAGTAAACTAAAAAAAAATTAAATTAAATTTAGGTCTTAACTGCAGTTATCACCACACTACATTCAAGTTATAGCCCAGCCTGTGAAAGTGTGAGCTGAATATAGCTGCTTCTGCCACCAAACTTCCAGCTGAAATAGCATCAAGGTGACTGAGGAGTGGACATGCGCTGTTTTCATGTCTAGACTGTCTGATCTACGATTTGGTGGAGGACCCAGCTGGTGCCATGTGTAAAACTCAACAGGTTGATTGACTAAACTTTTACAGATTTCAGTTAGTCATTTCGGATCACATAGACATGCTGAGAAAATCATGATGAACTAACCACGATCTTCACCACAGTTACCCATTTGATACCAATTAAGTATTTTCTTATTTACTTTACTCAAGTAAGATTTTATTTTGTTCAAGATTTCCTCCAAGTGAATAATGGCAAAGTTTAGCAAACTAGCATTGTTCAATTTATTAAGTTACAAAAAGTAACATTCATGCTTTAATTTATGACAAACTCTGTATATAAATAAAGGAGCAGAAGCACCCTACTATGCTTTTTCATTCAGAAATAATGATTAGGAGGTAGAATACAACTTTTTGTTATTTATAGATGCTGCCAAAGGTAGAAATGTTTGTCAGATTTCAAATACTGTAAGTTGTAAATTGGCAGTTGGCAGCTTTGAATGTAAAACTTCATATTAGCAGGAGAAACTTGACTAAGGGTCAAAATTTAGTCAAGGAATATTAATAAATAAAACAACTTATTAATAATTAATAAATAAAATATGTATTGTTGTGCTATCCATCCATCCAGTATTTTTTAAAATTTATCATTTATTTATTTGACTGTGCTAGGTCTTAGTTGTAGCATGTGAACTATTAGTTGGGGCATATGGGATCTAGTTCCCTGACCAGGGATCGAACCTGGGCCCTGTACATTGGGAGTGTGGAGTCTTAGCCACTGGACCTCCAGGGAAGTCCCTATGTAGTATTTTGAAGAACTTCCTGTAATAGTCACAGTTGTGGGTAGAAAAAACTCCAGTGTTGTTGATTTTTTTAAAGTTTTTAATGTGATGTTAAATATAGGCATGCCTTGTTTATATCTCTCTTCACTTTATTGTGCTTTGCAGATATTGCATTATTTGCAGATTGAAGGTTTGTGGCAACCTTCATCGAGAAAATCTATAGGCACCATTTCCTAACAACATTTGCTCACTTTGTGTCTCTGTGTCACATTTTAGTAATTCTTACAATAGTTCAAAAATTAAAAAAAAAAATTTCATCATTGCTGTATTTGTTATGATGATCTGTGATCTTTGATCTTTGATGTTGCTATTTTAAAAAATTTTATTAGAGTATAGCTGATTTTAAAATGTGTTAATTTTTGCTGTACAGCAAAGTGAATCGGTTATAGATGTAGATACGTACATTCTTTTGAAACTTCTTTTCCAGTATAGGTCATTACAGAATATTGAGACGAGTTTTCTGTGCTGTAGAGTAGGTCCTTATGAGTCATCTGTTTTCTATAGTAGTGTGTATATGTCAATAACCATCCCCTCCAGTTTATTCCTCCCCCATCTTTCCCTCCTGGCAACCATTACTTTATTTTCTACATCCGTGACTCTCCTTCTCTTTTGTAAATAAGTTAATTTGTACCCCCTCTTTTTAAAGGTTTCTTATATAAGCAATTATCATATGATATTTGTTTTTCTCTTCTGCCTTACTTCACTCAGTATGACAATCTCCAGGTCCATCCATATTGTTGCAAATGACATTATTTCATTTTTTTTATGGCCAAGTTGATGTTACTATTGTAATTGCTTTGGGGAGCCATGCACCTCCTCCATATAAGATAGCAAACTAAACAAACTAAACATTGTGTGTCTTCTGACTGCTTACCGACAAGCCATTCCCCATCTCTGTCCTTCTCCTTGGGCCTCCCTATTTCCTGAGACACAACAATATTGAAGTTAGACCAATTAATAACCCTAAGATGGCCTCTAAGTGTTCAAGTTAAAGAAAGAGTTGCACATCTCTCACTTTAAATCAAAAGCTAGAAATAATTAGCTAGGTGCTAATGCATCTGGTGGTTTTATGGTGAAACCAGGGCTCATTTACCATTGTAAAAATCCTAAGGTCCTTAAGAATTACACTAGATTTGTGCGCTGCAAGTGGAACAATAAGGCCTGGATGACAGCACCTCTGTTTATTACATGATTTATGGAATATTTTAGGCCCACTGTTGAGACTTGCTGCTATTAAAAAGAAAGACTCCTTTCGAAATATTACTGTTCATTGACAACGCACATGGTCACCCAAGAGGTCTGATGGAGATATACAATGAGATTAACATTGTTTTCATATCTGCTAACCCAACTCAGGACTTCCCAGGTGGCTCAGCGGTAAAGAATCTGCCTGAAATGTAGGAGGTGGGTTCAATTCCTGGGTCAGGAATATCTCCTGGAGGAAGAAATGGCAACCTATTCCGATATTCTTGCCGGGAAAATCCCGTGGACAGAGGGGCCTGGCGGGCTACAGTCCGTGGAGTTGCAAAGAGCCGGACATGACTGAGCACACACACACAATACAACACTCATTCTGCAGCCAAGGGGTGATGTTGACTTTCAAGCGCTAGTAGTTAAGAAATACATTTTTTATTTTATTAGTCATAGTTGATTTTAACTAAACAAGAAAAACTTGGCAATATCTATTAAAGTTCAGATAGAAAATAAAAGGAATGCATTTTGTAAGGTCATAACTGCCATAGTTAGTGATTCCTTGGATGGATCTGGACAAAGTCAGTTGAAAACCCTCTGAATTGGAAAGGCTTAGCCATTCTAGATGCCATTAAGAACATTCATGGTTCGTGGGAAGAGGTCAAAACATCATACATTAATAGGAGTTTGGAAGAAGTTGATTCCAATCCTCACAGATAGCTCTAAAGGGTTCAAGACGTTCCTGGAGGAAGTAACTGCAGATGTGGTGGAAATAGCAAGAAGACTGGGATTAGAAGTGGAGCCTGAAGATGTGACTGAGTTGCTATAATCTCATGATGAAACTTTTCACAGATGAAGGATTTCTTCTTATTGATGTAGGTATGCTGTTCTTTCAGACATAAAGCTATTGCACACGTACTAGGCTACAGCATAGCATAAACATAACTTTTATATGCACTGGAAAGCCAAAAAAAGTCTTGTGACTTTATTATCATATTCACTTTATTGCAGTAGTCTGGAACCAAACTTGCAATATTTGCAAACTTGCAAAGAAAGGGGTTTCCCGAGCTGGAATCTGCTCCTGGTAAAGATACTGTAAAGACTGTTGAAATGACTGTAAAGAATCTAGAATACTACATAGACATAGTTGATTGATAAGGCAATGACTGGTTTGAGAGAATTGACTCCAATTTTGAAAGATGTTCAACTGTGAGTAAAATGCTATCAAACAGCATTGCATACTACAGAGAAATTGTCCATGAAAGGAAGAGTCAATAGATGTGGCAAATTTCATTGCTATCTTATTTTAAGAAATTTCCATAGCCAACCCCCTCTCAGAAACTGCCACCTCAATCAGTCATCAACACTGGGGCAAAATCCTCCACCAGCAAAAAGACTTAACTTGCTGAAGTCTCAGATGATGGTTACTATTTTTTTAGCAATAAAGTTCTTTCAGACATAATAGTATTGCACACTTACTAAACTTCAGTAGAGCATAAACATAATTTTATATGCACCAGGAAACCAAAAACAAATCATGTAACTGTATTATCATATTCACTTTATTGCAGTGGTCTAGAACCAAACTTGGAATATCTCTGAGGTTTGCCTGCATACATCTTAACACCTTTGCTATTTTTATCCAAATAGACTTTGACAAAGTAGGAAAATAATCCTTTTCATATTCATTTCTTCAAATGCAGAATCACTTTCATTTCCTCTATAATATACAATGTTTCTACTTCAATTACTGAAATAATTCCTTCATTCTGAACTTCTAATATGTAGAGTTTTACAAGTCCCTGTAGGGAGAAGAGATTCCTATCAAAATTCATGTCCAAACCTGGCCCTCACGCTCCTGACTTTGCTTCTCTGTGTAACTAGTGTCTGTGTTCCTCCAGTCTGGTGCACAGTTATTTGGAACTGCGGTTTATGTGCATTCCACTCTGTTGTCAGGCCTGTTCGCTTGGTGCTGGGAACTTGCATTCAACCTCAGTCAACCACACTTCAAGTTTCTGGGCCTCTAGACACAGTTTTCCTATATATATATATGTATATACATACATACATACATATATACACACACCACTCTCTCTCTCTCTCTTTCTCTATATATAATGTGTTTCATATACATATATACATACTTAATTTGTGCCTGAAACTGGTATGGGTCTCCCATTTGAGGATTCTTTAGACAGTCACTCTTCATTTTTGTTAGGCCATCTCTTCGATCCATCTCCATTTGAATTTATTTATTCAATTCACTGACTTTATACAGCTTCTTCCTTCTTTGTTGAAGGGAAAGATTGCTGGAACTCTCTCGTATTGCATTCCCCCCAACCCCCCACTGCACCATACTTAGGTTTTTAAAGAAGTGAATTTGAGGTTTGAAGATCATGAACTCTTTGGAGCAATGAGTTCCTTTCACTGTTATGAGAGATCTATTTAATTTATTTTTTAATACTTTATTATTTTATCAGCTGTGTTGGGTCTTTGCTGCAGCATATGGGCGCAGTAGCTGCCTAGTGCAGGCTTAGTTGCTGTGGGGCATGAGGGATCTTTGTTCTCCAGCCAGGGATGAACCCACATACCCTGCATGGGAAGGTGGACTTTTATTAACTGGACCACCAAGGAAGTCTCATGAACAGCCATAACTTTTCTTTGGATTTGCTATCAGATTTGCCTTCTGATTTGCCTTCTCTGCAATTTGAAAGACTATTATCAGACACAGTATATGTCACTGGCTGAGTGTCATCCTCAGATGTCTCCAGGAGGCTCAATCTTTGACCTGAAAGTTTCTATTATCAACTGTGACATTTATTTGATCATTGATTCAGCTGTCTTAACTTTGGTATCCACAAGCATTTCACATTAACTGCTATTGCCTGTTGATGAATCTCTGCATGTCTTCATTGATTTTCTGGTTCTCACTATCCTTCTTTCCTCCATCTCTTGTATTTTCTGAAAGATATGTGAATATGGATATATGAGGATAGGTGTATGGATATATGAGGATGGTAATATTCATACAGGTCCTGGTCAAATTTCTCTCTTTTTTATTATCTGAAACTGGTCTTTATTTCTATCTGATTTTTGTGTGTGTGAGAACTGTGGGTTATTTTTTTAATTTATTTTTAATTGGAGGATAATTGCTTTACAATGTTGTGTTAGTTTCTGCCATATAACAACAGTGAATCAGCCATAAGCATACGTATATCCCCTGGTCGAATTTCTTGAAGACTTGGTGAGTAATCTGCTCTGCTGTCCTCTGTTATTGAGGAGTTGTTGGTGTGCTTTTTGAGTTTGTTGGTGTGCCTTTTCAACACAAATGGTGGCATGATTTTTTTTTTCCCCCCAAAATACTGCTGTGTTCTGTCAGTCTTTGGGAATCTCACACATAGCGGCTTTTACTTAATTTATGTTGCTTTCAGCTAGTGTCTAATGGTGGGGCTCGGCCTCTGTGCCCCAGGAAAAGTGCAATTTCCACTCTTCTCTGGTCTTCAATACAGCTGGCTAACTCCACAGTGACCTGCGAGGTCAGGTTCTCCAAGGTAAGTTCACGCTGTCCAGAGTGGCCACTCATTTTGCTCATGGGATGAGAAAGGACGCTTTACATGAGAACATACTTGTATGTCTTCGTCCTCCTTTTAGTTTTTTTTTAGGTTGCTATTTCTTCAGAAGATTACTGACTTGCTTTGTATAGCTGAGTGCAATCTCTGTCTGACAAATGTGATGTATTTCTTAAGAACACCAATTCCTCACTGCATATGTTTTCCTAAGTCAAACGGATCCCCGAATTCCATGCCCCAGTCCGGGCGCAGGTGCCGGAAAGGGCCTCCAGGCCCGGCAAACGCGCAGCCTGCCGCTGGTCTCTCCAGGGACCCCACTCCTCGTTGCTCCGCGCCGAGATGGCCCATCCACCACCTGCCACGGTCCCTGCAGTCTCTTGCCTGCTTTAGTTTGTAAAGGACTCGGCTGTTCTCCCAAGTCTAGAAGTGCGAGCTGAAGCTTTGTCCAGGCAAAGGGCCACAGGTCTGGAAAGGAAAGACTGAGGGTAGGTAGGTACGAACGGGTATGAACGTCGCCTGTCAACGCCCTGGAAGCTTCACCCTTGGCTCCGGGGCCCAGCAGGATGGAGCGCCCCAGAGGGAGGTCCTACGGGTCTCTGGGATGCAACATCCTTGGAGGAGCCCCGAGGTCCAAGAGGCCCTCTTAGGTAAGAAGGGAGGTGGCCCGTGGGTGGTCCCGGGCTCCTGGACCACTATTGGGCCTCCTAGCTGGCACTTCAGGCCTAACTAACCTCTACCCTACCCCCTTCTCTCTCGGCCACCCCTAAACCTGACGGTGTCTCGCGAGCTCCTCACCCTCTTCCAGGTAGAAGTGGACCAAACACATTCAGTCCATATGGCAAAATAAATGTGAAGTCAAAGCCAAGCATAAAATGGAATGCCACATTGGAAAATTAGCTTCAGAGGTAATTATCGTCAATAATCTGTTACTTTATAGTTAAAAAGTCAGCTGAAAACTTAAAATTATATAGTAGGGTGTACAGACAGTATCTCAGATGTGTCAGGCTTAGATTGTTCCGTGGTCCTCATATTACACATTTGTGGAATAAAACAAATGTTTATGTTCACATCATAATATCACATAATTGATGTCATTAATCTTAATTCATGAAGGGCATTTTTTAAGTAAAATATTCTAGAAGGAACTTTGTTCATAGGATTCATAGCTTGAGTTGAAGTTTTTAAAACCCTTCGTTTTTTGCTAAAAAATAGTTGGCAAACCGTAAGGTATCTTTTGTTTATTTAAAATTTTATCTCCCACAAGAAGCCAGAAAAGGACTAATCAAAGAACGAACAAGGAAGTAAGTAATAAGCATAAAAGCATAATTAATCAGGTAGGAAACAAAAGATAGTGGAAATAATAAATCAAAATGCTGGTTCTTTTGGAAAAAATTAACAAGATCAACAAATCAATACCTAAACCAATTAAGGAAAAAAGGAAGAAAGCACAAAAAACACACAATAAGAAGGTGCATAGGGGAAATAACCATAGGAACAGAGGAAACTAAAAAAAAAAATGAGACTATTTTGTACAACTTTATGTAAACAAATTTCGAACCCCAGATAAAATAAATAATTTCCAAGGAAAAAAGTTCCCCAAAATTGACCCTTGTGGAGGGAGAAAACAGACCAGTCTCCTTAAAATAATAGAGAAATTTATTTAATAAATACACCTATATATACCATGTATCGGACTTCTCTGGTGGCCCAGACGGTAAAGCGTCTACCTACAATGCGGGAGACCCAGCTTCAATCCCTGGGTCGGGAAGATCTCCTGGAGAAGGAAATGGCAACCCACTCCAGTATTCTTGCCTGGAAAATCCCATGGACAGAAGAGCCTGGTAGGCTACAGTCCATGGGATCGCAAAGAGTCGGACATGACTGAGCAACTTCACTTGCAATTTACTTGCAATATATACCATATATAAGGGAATTCTATCAAATTCTTCAAACACCAGATAATCCTAACATCATGCAAATTGTTCCAGGGACTAAAAAATGAAGAAAAAAAAAAGGTAAATCCTTTTGTTAAGCAAGTATATAAATTAATTAATAAAATTAAACTTGTTTTAAAAATCCGGAGGGATCCACAAAGAACTATATTAGAACCAGTAAATGAGTTCAGCAAGGTTGTAGGATATAAGATCAATATATCAGTTGTATTTCTATACACTAATAATACATAATCTGAAAATAAAATTAGAACAATTCCACATACCATAGCATAAAAAGAATAAAATACTCAGGAATAAATTTACTTAAACAAGCATAGGATTTGTACACTGAAAACCACAAAACATTGTTGAAAGAAACTGAAGAAGATCTACAATAAATGGATAGACATCACCTGTTCATGAGTTAGAATATTGTAAAGATGGCAGTACCCTCCAGACTGATCTATATAGATACAACACGATCTCTGTTCCTTTTGGCTTCCTTTGTGGCTCAGCTGGTAGAGAATCCACCAGCAAGGTGGAAGACCTGGGTTCAATCTGTAGGTTGGGAAGATCCCCTGGAGAAGGGAAAGGCTATCCACTCCAGTATTCTGGCCTGATAGTTCAGCTGCTTTGGAAAACAGTCTGACAGTTTCTCAAATAGTTTAACATAGAGTTCCCATATGACCCAGCAATTGGCATCACTGACTCGATGGGCATGAGTTTGAGTAAACTCCAGGGGTGTGTAATGGACAGGGAGGCCTGGCGCGCTGCGATTCATGGGGTCGCAAAGAATTGGACACAACTGAGTGACTGAACTGACTGACCGACCTGAGTGAAGTAGAAGCATGCCAACACAAAATCTTCTAAGTGAATGTTCATAGCTTTGTTTCTAGTAGTCAAAAAGTACAAACAATACGAATGTCCATCAGCTGATGAATGGGTAAACAAAATGTGCTATATTTAAAAGGAACGAAGTACTGATACATGCAGCAAGTGTGCATGAACGTTGAAATCATTATGCCAAGCGAAAGAAGCCAGAAAAAAAGACCACATAAGATTCTATTGAAACATCCTAAATAGACAAAATTCTTAGAAAAAGAAAATAGGCAGGATGAGGGATAAGATGTGACTGCTAATGGGTATGGTGTTTCTTTTTGTGGTGATGAAAATATCTGGAATTATATAGTGTCGATCCATGCACAACTTTGTGCATAAACTAAAAGCCACTGAATTGTACACTTTAAAATGGTGAACCTTATGTTTTATGACTTATATCTCAAAAAAGCTGTTACTTTTATAACCTATATAAAAGTGGAGGTAAGAGAATAGGAAAGAACTCTATGAAGTGATAAGGAATTACTTCCAGTTGATGCTGTTAAGATATAAAAGTGCAATCAACTGGAAGCAAGTCCATGAACTGGTAGAAGCATAAATAAATTGTTCTGGCCACACAGCGGAATAATACACAGCAATAGAAAGGAAGGAACTAGTACTTTTAACAATTATTAATCTCACATTCATTATGCTACGTGAAAGAGGCCAGATGATACAAAGGGCTAAATACCATCTGATCCCATTTGTATGATATTCTTTTTTTTTAAGCCATTCAATAGTGTCCACCTTGTTGTGACCCCATGAACTATACAGTCCATGGAATTCTCCAATCCAGAATACTGGAATGGGTAGCCTTTCCCTTCTCCAGGGCATCTTCCCAACCCAGGGATTGAACCCAGGTCTCCTGCATTGCAGGCAGATTCTTTACCAGCTGAGACATCAGGGAAGCCCAAGAATACTGGAGTGGGTGGCCTATCCCTTCTCCAGCGGATCTTCCCAACCCAGGAATCGAACTGGGGTCTCCTGCATTGCAGGCAGATTCTTTACCAACTGAGCTATCAGAGAAGCCCATGATATTCTAGAAAAGGTAAAACGATAGAGGAATTAAATCAGTGCTTGCCAGAGGGTAGGAGTGGAAGAAGATTGACTGCAAAGGGACAAGGAACTTATTGGGGTGTTGGACATGTTCTGTATCTTGCCTTTGGTGGTGGTTACCTAGTTTGATACATCTGTATAAATCAAACTAAACACTTAAAAAGTAGTGAATGTATCATACTTCAATAAACCTTCCTTTTAAAAAAAGTTTGAAACTATACTTTATATGCTGACTTTTTTGTAAGTAAGGGAAATAAAAGTCTATGTACAACCCAGCAATCCCACTGCTGGGCGTACACACGAAGGAAATCAGAATTGAAAGAGACGTTTACCCCAGTGTTCATCGCAGCACTGTTTACAATAGCCAGGACATGGAAGCAATCTAGATGTCCATCGGCAGATGAATGGATGAGAAAGTTGTGGTACATATACACAATGGAGTATTACTCAGTTATTAAAAAGAATGCATTTAAATCTGTTCTAATGAGGTGGATGAAACTGGAGCCGAAGTAAGTCAGAAAGAAAAACACCAACACAGTATATTAATGCATATATATGGAATTTAGAAAGATGGTAATGACGACCCTATATGCGAGACAGAAAAAGAGACACAGATATAAAGAACAGACTTTTGGACTCTGTGGGAGAAGGCGAGGGTGGGATGATTTGAGAGAAGAGCATTGAAACATGTCCATTACCATATGTGAAATAGATGACCAGTCCAAGTTTGATGCCTGAAACAGGGCACTCAGGGCCAGTGCACTGGGACAACCTGAGGGATGGGATGGGGAGGGAGGTGGGAGTGGGGTTCGGAATGAGGAACACATGTCCACCCATGGCTGATTCATGTCAATGTATGGCAAAAACCACCACAATGTTGTAAAGTAATTAGCCTCCAATTAAAATAAATAAATTAACTTTTAAAAAGTATATTGTGTCTGCTTATTTTCTGTAAAAGGAAAGATTGGAAAGATAGACCAGAAATTTAATGAGATTGGCTTACCTAGAGGGGCTAGGTGGGAATGCAGCAGGAGGAAGACAGGAGAGAATGAGACTTTTCTGAATACATCTTTTCCATATAGTTTTGACTTTGTAATTCTGTTAGCATTTTACATATTCAAAAAATAAGAGTAAATGGATGAGGATGGGGGAAAATACTTAACATTTTAAAATGAACTTAGCTGTAAGTCGAATTGGTAACAAACTCATACAGAAGAAAAAATAATGATTAGTTCAAGAACTTTGAACACAGTCCTCTTTAAAAAAAAAAAAACTTTGTATTTTGTATTGGGATATAGCTGATTAACAATGTTGTGATAATTTCAGGTGTACAATGAAGGGACTCAGCCATGCATATACATGTATCCATTCTCCTCCAAGCTCCCCTCCCGTCCAGGCTGCCCCATAACATTGAGCAGAGTTCCCTGTGCTATATGGATCCCTTGTTGGTGATCCATTTTAAATATAGCAATAAACACAGTTCTCTTAATTGGACATATTCTGAGAGTTCAAAAAATCTACAGAGAAACCTTGAATTTTACTTGATATTTTTGTGGTCAACAGTGGTATGAGTGTAACAATTCTGAAATCATTTTGTGTGTGTTGTAGGATTGAATAAATGACCTAAATATATTGATATTGTTGGGAGTGAATGTTTTCACTGTGGGAAAAGGAAGATACTGAGAGAGAATTAGCCCCTGGCACCAGGAGCTAAGCTATGGAGTTGATTAAAACACCTATATTATTAAATTATTATAATTAAAAGTTATAAAGTAAACAATTTAAATTAAAAGTAAACAATTTCACAGAACAGCAACATCAGGGAAGGTCACTCTGTGATGGTGATAGATCCAAAAAAAATCAGGATTATCTTATAATCTTGTCCACCGCTTCCCGGTGGCTCAGATGGTAAAGAATCTGTCTGGAATGTGGCCGACCCAAGTTTGATCCCCCTGGGTTGGGAAGATCCCCTGGAGACGGGCAAGGCAACCCACTCCAATATTCTTGCCTGAAGAATTGCCTGGACAGAGGAGCCTGGTGGGCTACAGTCCCTGAGGTTCAGAGTCGTACACAACCGAGCAACTACACTTTCACTTTCACTTTACCTTATAATCATGTCCAAACACAAACCAAAAAAATAAAATAAAAGTGAAGGTTGTTTTTTTACAATTTTATTTATTTATTTATATTTTGGTTGTGCTGGGTCTTGCTGCTGCATGCAGGCTTTCTCCAGTTGCGGCCAGCGGGGCTCCTCTCTAGCTCTAAGGCAGGGGCCTCTCACTGCAGAGGCTCCTTCTGTTGCAGAGCACAGGTCCAGCCCGTGGGCTTCTGCCGTCAGCACGCAGGCTCAGTAGTCGTGGCACAAAGGCCTGGTCACTTGGTGGCCTGTGGCATCCTCCTGGACCAGGGGTGGAACCTGGGTCCCCTGCCTTGGCAGGTGGCCTTCTATCTACTGGACCACCAGGGAAGTCCTTGAATATTGCTTAAACCACAAAATGGCCTAACACTGTGATTGGTAGCCTTGTTTCCATGCTTCTCTCTTTCTAGATAAGAATTAAGATACTTGCCCGTAGAACTAGTTTTGCTTCCTTACCAGCCATATTCAGAGCAAAGCCCACGCCCTCAAACCTTTCTCCATAATAATCCAACACAAATCCAAATTCTGCTAAGTTCCTCCTGACACCCTCCCCCTGGGACATTCCATGGCTCCCCAAGTTGAACGGTTTCCCCATGTCACAACAGGTCAATAAACGTAGCTTTGTTCAACTACAGGTGGGCTTCTGGTGGTCTTTGGCTGATGAAGGAACTTTACAATACAGACGGAGAACACAGAAATGAGAGGAAAAAAATCTTGTGGTGTTAGAGTGAAACTAGGGTTATCCATTTGAATGCCATGATTTTTTTTTTTAATGTGTTCATGTATCTTCTAAATCTATCCGCTTGGAAATGATACTCCACTAGCACTGGACATGAATATCTCCCAGATTTTGATTTCTAAATATTTCCCATTTAAAAAGAGCCAGGGCTTTTTGGAGAAACGGTCGATTCCAGGACTGGGGCAGGAAAAGTGTGAGGTAAGCCTGGAATATGTTGTGTGACAGAAAACAAGAAAAAACATGAGGATATGTCAAAGGTCACAGGCATGAGCTTGAGAGGCTGCCACTGGTTAAACATGAGACAACTTCTGTATCAAAAATGAATAATTAAAAAATATGCAATTATAAATAATCTATGAGTTCACAATACTGATAATATTAACAATATAAAAGGAGAAAGAAAAATTTTTTTTTAAATAAAAGAATGCCAATCAATAAATGTAGGAATTATACCTTTGAAAAACTATCATTTTTGTAACAATTAGGGCTAATGATTGATTCACACAAGAATCAATGGGAAATAAAACCACTGGGTGGGTGCCCTGGAATAAACACTGCATTTTCCTTCACCACAAACAAAACCCTACCATGGGGTGCAAGATTGTTGGGAAACAGGTTACTCATACAGTTTCAAAGCATCTCCTCACTAATTACTGATGTGTTACAAAGGGGAAGTTTTCAGGCACCTCTGTAGTGGAGAATTCTGCTGGACACTGCCTGAGCTCAATGACAAGCCTCACATTACCATTAATAGGACAAGGGTACCTCCCCCTGTGAGGCACTGAAAAAGACACATTGTCTTTATAGGATTCCTGTCAAATGGACTTCAGTTCAGTTCAGTCACTCGGTCATGTCCAACTATTTGTGACCCCATGAACTGCAGCACACCAGGCCTTCCTGTCCATCACCAACTCCCGGAGTCCATCCAAACCCATGTCCATTGAGTCAGTGATGCCATCCAACCATCTCATCCTCTGTTGTCCTCTTCTCCTCCTGCCCTCAATCTTTCCCAGCATCAGGGTCTTTTCAAATGAGTCAGTTCTTCACATTAGGTGGCCAAAGTATTGGAGTTTCAGCTTCAACATCAGTCCTACCAATGAACACCCAGGACTGATCTCCTTTAGGATGGACTGGTTGGATCTCCTTGCAGTCCAAGGGACTCTCAAGAGTCTTCTCCAACACCACAGTTCAAAAGCATCAATTCTTCGGCGCTCAGCTTTCTTTATAGTCCAACTCTCACATCCATACATGACCACTGGAAAAACCACAGCCTTGACTAGACAGACCTTTGTTGACAAAGTGATGTCTCTGCTTTTTAATATGCTGTCTAGGTTGGTCATAGCTTTCCTTCCAAGGAGCAAGCATCTTTTAATTTCATGGCTGCAATCACCATCTGCAGTAATTTTGGAGCCCAGAAAAATAAAGTCAGTCACTGTTTCCACTGTTTCCCCATCTATTTGCCGTGAAGTGATGGGACCAGATACCATGATCTTAGTTTCCTGAATGTTGAGCTTTAAGCCAACTTTTTCACTCTCCTCTTTCACTTTCATCAAGGGGCTCTTTAGTTCTTCACTTTCTGCCATAAGGGTGGTGTTATCTGCATATCTGAGGTTATTGATACTTCTCCCGGCAATCTTGATTCCAGCTTGTGCTTCTTCCAGCCCGGCATTTCTCATGATGTACTCTGCATATAAGTTAAATAAGCAGGGTGACAATATATAGCCTTGACGTACTCCTTTTCCTATTTGGAACCAGTCTGCTGTTCCATGTCCAGTTCTAACTGTTGCTTCCTGACCTGGCTTGAATGTAATAACAAAGAAACAGACAAACCAAAATTGAAGGGCATTTTGCAAAGCAATTGACTTGAACTCTTAAAAGATAACAATACCACATACAAAAAAAGGGATAGGGAAACAGTGGCAGCAATAAAGGAGAGGAAAGAAACATTACAACTAAATGCACTGTGTGATTCTGGGTTGGCTCCTGGTTTAGGGGAGAAACCATAGTTACAAGGGATGTTATGACAACCACTGGATATGACCTAATATATGATGTTTATATTAGATAATATTATATTGATGTTAAATTTTCTGAGGGCAATAACTATACTGTCATTATGAAGAATAACCTTATTCTTAGCAGACACAGGCAGAAGGACTTAGAGGAAAATGTCATGATGTTTGCAATGAATTCTCAAATGGCTCATCAAAAATATGTATAGGTAAAATATATATATATATATATATATATACATCTATATATATATATATATATATAAATGACAGAAATGGCAAGGACATAACAGAAGCAGAAGATATTAAGAAGATGTGGCAAGAATACACAGAAGAACTACACAAAGAACGTCTTACTGACCCAGATAATCACCATGATATGGTCACTCTCCTAGAGCCAGATATCCTGGAGTGTGATGTGAAGCATGCCTTAGGATGCATTACTATGAATAAAGTTAGTAGAGATGATGGAATTCCAGCTAAGCTATTTCAAATCCTAAGAGATGATGCTGTTAAAGTGCTGCATTTAATATGCCAGCAAATTTGGAAAACTCAGCAGTGGCCACAGAACTGGAAAAGGTCAGTTTCATTCCAATTCCAAAGAAGGGTAATGCCAAAGAATATTCAAACTACGGAAAAAGTGCACTCATTACACATGCTTAACAAGGTTATACTAAAAATCCTTCAAGCTAGACTTCAGCTTGAAGCCTATGTGAACCAAGAACTTCCAGATATACAAGTTGGATTTAGTAAAAGCAGAGGAACTAGAGATCAAATTGCCAACATCCACTGGATCATAGGGATGATCCAGGGAATTCCAAAAAGATATCTACTTCTGCTTCATGTGGATCACAACAAATTGTGGAAAGTTCTTAGAGATGGGAATACCAGACCACCTTACCTGTCTCCTGAGAAACCTCTATTCAAGTCAAGAAGCAACAGTTAGAAATAGACATGGAACAACAGACTGGTTCCAAATTGGGAAAGGAGTATGTCAAGGCTGTATATTGTCACCTTGCTTATTTAATTTATATGCAGAGTACATCATGCAAGATGCTGGACTGGAATCAAGATTGCTGAGGAAATATCAACAACCTCAGATATGCAGATGATACCACTCTCATGGCAGAGAGCGAAAAGGAACTAACGAGCCTCTTGATGAGGGTGAAAGAGGAGAGTGAAAAAGCTGGTTGGAAACATTAAAAAAAAAAAAAAACCTAAGACCATAGCATCCAGTTCCATCACTTCATGGCAAATAGATGGGGAAAGAATAGAAACAGTAACAGTTTATTTTCTTAGGCTTCAAAATCACTATGACGTGACTGCAGCCATGAAATTAACAGGCTTGGAAGAAAAGCTATGACAAATCTAGACAGCATATTAAAAAACAGAGACATCACTTTGCTGATAAAGTTCTATATAGTCAAAGCTGTGGTTTTCCAGTAGTCATGTATGGATATGAGAGTTGGACCATAAAGAAGGCTGAGTACTGAAGAACTGATGCTTTCAAATTGTGGTGCTGGAGAAGACTCTTGAGAGTCCCTTGGACTGCAAGGAGATCAAGTCCGTCAACACTAAAGGAAATCAATCCTGAATATTCATTGGAAGGATTGATGCTGAACCTCTAATACTTTGGCCACATGATGCAAAGAGCTGATTCATTTGGAAAAGATCCTGATGCTGGGAAAGATTGAGGGCAGAAGAAGGGAGTGACAGAGGATGAGATGGTTGGATGGCATCACTGACTTAATGGACATGAGTTTAGCAAACTCCAGGAGATTGTGAAAGACAGGTAAGCCTGGCATGCTGAAGTTCATGGGGTCACAAAGAGTCAGACATGACTTAGCAACTGAACAACAAACAACAATTTAAAGTATTTTTGTAAATGCCATTGTATAGAAGTCAGTTAAGTAAAACAAATGAGAACTTTTTCCAACAGTTCCTCTTTTTCATCATATTCTTTATTATGTTTGGATTGAAGCTCACTGAACATGGATAATGGTGCATAATCTTGGAGTTTTTTCTCCTTGAAATGTTTTGAGGTAGAAATGTATATTGATGATGTTTTAAAACAGAATTCCCAAATAGTATTTTCTCTTGAAATCCTCATGACCTAAATGTAACTAAATAACATTAATTTAGTTCTTAAAGATTGGCATGTCCAAAGTTGCTAATGTTAGTACCAAACAATTCTATAAAGATTAGAATTAAGATTTAATCTCATTTTTATGCCTCACATTATTTTATTTATTTTTATTGATGGCTGGGTCTTTGTTACTTCGCGTAGGTTCTCTCTATTTGTGGCAGGTAGAGATGCCACTCTCTAGTGGCGATGCGTGGGCTTCTCATTGCAGTGGCTTCTCTTGTTGCGGAGCACAGACTCTGGAGCACAGGCTCAGTAGTCAGAGCGCACGGGCTCAGTAGTCAGGATGCATGGGCTTAGCCGCCCTGTGACACGTGGAATTTTCCTGGACCAGGGATCGAACCTGCGCTCATAGGTGGATTCTTAACCACTGAACCACCAGGGGAATCCCACATTATTTTAAAATCATAAAAGTATAAATTTTTTCTTTAAAGTATTTTTTATAAAGACCATTGTCTGAAGTCAGATTAGTAAAATAAAATGAGTAGATAATTTTTTTCAACAGTTTCTTTCTCATCATATGCCTTATTAGGTTTGGATTGAAGCTCACTAAGAATATCTTTCAGCTCAAAAAGAACATAAGTTCTTTCTAAGGTTACCCAATTAACACTGTCTTTCAGGTTTTGTATAAACTGTCATTAAATTTATAGTTATTTGTAAATTATCAACAATTGCTTTTGTGTAATTCATAGCTTTCACAGCCATTAGTCATTGTGGCATCTTACTTTGGTAGTAATAAATGGACATTATTTAATCTGACTGCTACATATACATACCTTTGTACATATAAAACTTAGAAGTATTTTATATCCAGTATTCTGGGAGGTGGGTCATAGAGGATCTTGCTGTGATTTATGTCGGAGAGTGTTTTGCCTATGTTCTCCTCTAGGAGTTTTATAGTTTCTGGTCTTATATTTAGATCTTTAATCCATTTTGAGTTTATTTTTGTGTATGGTGTTAGAAAGTGTTCTAGTTTCATTCTTTTACAAGTGGTTGATCAGTTTCCCCAGCACCACTTGTTAAAGAGGTTGGACTCTAAGGGAGAAGGCGAGGGTGGAATGATCTGAGAGAACAGCATCAAAACATGTATATTATCAAGTGTGAAACAGATCCCCAGTCCAGGTTGGATGCATGAGACAAGTGCTCGGGGCTGGTGCACTGGGATGACCCAGAGGAAAGGGATAGGGGAGGGAGGTGGGAGGGGGGTTCAGGATGGGGAACACATGTAAATCCATGGCTGATTCATGTCAATATATGGCAAAAACCACTACAATACTGTAAAGTAATTAGCCTCCAACTAATAAAAATAAATGAAAAAAAATTCAACATATTAAAAAAAAGAAATATTTTATATTTGGAAGAAAATATAAAAAAAAAGTAAAATTACAGTACAAAAGAGAAAAAAATGGATTAATACTTTTAAATTATAGTAATATATACCTTTTAGAAAGAGGGCAAATTTATACCTACATGTTGGTCTATCATGGTAATAAAAAATAACATTACAATTCCTTTTTTATGTCTTTAATTTCTGCAAATTGGTCAAAAATACTTTCTTTGCCTATTCATGTTCAGTTGACAGTACAGACAGATATGTCAATCTTTAGTCATAGCTTATGGAAAAAGAAGAATTCCAATAGGAAGAGAACAAATAAATGACTAAGTTTGGTAGCGATTCATCAAAGTGTCTTTTCACAATGAATTCCAGAAATTTCAACTATATCTTTATCTATTTTTTTCAGGACTGATTCTAGTGGGTTTAATTTGTCTTCAACTGAAAAGTTCTAACATCCAAGGTATTTCAAAGTGGCCACAGAGAATGACAGGATTGACATATGTCTATTTCTTCATCCTTACAATTTATTGTTAGGATTTTATTTCAAATGTACAATATAAAGAGGGGTATGGTGGGAGGGGGTAGTTAGCAGCATGAAGGAGCTCAAAGCCAGAGCCAAAGATGCGGAATTCACAAGAGTACGTGGCTAATGAAACGTGGTATGCATATTTGTTGTTCAGTCACGTCTGACTCTACATACCATAGAATATTATTTGGTCTTAAAAAGAGTGAAATTTGGACACATTCTATTCCATGGATGTATCTCTAAGACATTAATATAAAGTGAATCAAGCCAGAAACAGCAGGACAACTATTGTATAATTCCACCAGTAAGAGAAACCTTAGTAGTCAAATTCATAGAGGGGGGAAAATAGAAAGGTGGTTGCTAGGAGGCAGGATGGAGGCAGATGAGGAGTTACTGTTAGTGGGCATGGAGTTTTTGTTTGGGATGATGAAAAAGTTCTGGGGGTGGATGGTGGAGATTGAACTACAATATGAAGGTAATTAATGTCACTGAAATATACATGTGTAAACAGTTAAAACTGTTAACTTTATTTGATGTACATTTTATGGTAAAAAAAAAAAAGGTCTTAAAAAGTGCTAAGTAGCAATAGAAAAGATAATAAAGAAAAAATTTTTAAACTGCTAAGTAAACAGAAGCCAAGGGGAAAAACCACTGTAGCTCAAATAATAATTACAAAAAAAATAATAAAAGCATGCTGATGAGCCTGCATGTCAGGGGCTGATGTGGTACTAATTTGCCTGCAGAGTGTAATGTTTATTAAAGAGGAAGTAATTTTAAAATGTGCGAGTCTGAAGGTGCTTTATTGTTAAAAAGAGAAACTATAATTGTTAGAACTTAGACCGACAAGGTGGGCTTCTCGTGGAAGACTTCCCCAAGTGCTCGCTGAAAACAGAGACCCCGCCTGGGGACCCCAGGCCACCTCCGACTTGAAGTCTCTGGGCAGTGCTTCTTAGGGCTCCGCAGCCGCCCGGAGCTCGCAGACCCCACACTGCCTCTCCTCGCCGGCCCGCCCCTGCCCCACGCCTGGCTCTGCTCCTCCGTGCCCCGAGCCTCCTCAGGCCTGGCGCTCTGTCCACACCGGACACTTCACGCCCGCAGAAATCACTCCCTTCCCGCCCTTTTTCAAAATACACGTTCATGCAATGAAAATGTGTTGATTCCAGCAATAAATAGAAATGAACCATCAAGCCACGAAAACACACGAGGAACCTCAGATGCACATTGTAAATGAAGGAAACCAAACCGAAAAGGATGCATGTTGTGGGGTTCCCGCTCCAGGCATTCTGGGAAAGGCAGAACTGTGGGGGCACCAGTGGGAAAAGGTGAGGGACTGGCAGGGGTGGAGGGGAAGTAAGGATGAACAGGTGGCACAGAGAGGGGTTTGAGGGCAGTGATCTGTTCTGGAGGATGCCGCGATGGGGCACACATTTGTTAAAGCGCTTTGAGTGTGCAGACAAAGAGTGATGCCCACTGTAAACTGTAGACTTCGGGTCACACTTTTATATCAATATTGACTCATCTGTCATAACAAATGTACCACACTAATGCAAACTGCTAACAGTAGGGAAAGTAGGAGGGGACGAGGTGAGTACATAGGAACTCTCTACTTAGTACTCAGTTTTTCTATAAACCTAAAACTGCTCTAAAATGCTAAAGCCGTTGCCTGTGTGGATCACAAACTGTGGAAAATTCTTCAAGAGATGGGAATGTCAGACCATCTTATATATCTCCTGAGAAACCTGTTTGTGGGTCAAGAAGCAACAGTTAGAACCAGACATGGAACAACGGACTGGTTCCAAATGGGGAAAGAAGTACATTAAGTCTGTATATTGTTACCCTGCTTATTTAACTTCTATGCAGAGTACATCATGGGAAATGCTGGGCTGGAGGAAGCACGAGCTGGAATCAAGATTGCCGGGAGAAATATCAACAACATCAGATATGCAGATGACACCATTCTAATGGCAGAGAGTGAAGAGGAACTAAGGAGCCTCTTGATGAGGGTGAAAGAGGAGAGTGAAGAAGTTGGCTTGACTCTAACATTAAAAAAAACTAAGATCATAGCATCCAGTCCCATCACGTCATGGCAAATAGATGAGGAGAGAATGGAAACAGTGAGAGACTTTATTTTCTTAGGCTCAAAAATCACCACGGATGGCGATTGCAGTCATGAAGTTAAAAGACGCTTGCTCCTTGGAAGGAAAAGCTAAACAGCATATTAAAAAGCAGAGACATCACTTTGCCAACAAAGGTCTGTATAGTGAAAGCTATGGTTTTTCCAGTAGTTATGTACGGATGAGAGAGCTGGAACATAAAGAAGGATGAGTACCGAGGAACTGTTTCTGAATTGTGGTGTTGGAGAAGACTCTTGAGAGTCCCTTCAGTGCAAGGAGATCCAACCAGTCCATCCTAAAGGAGATCAGTCCTGAGTGTTCATTGGAGGGACTGATGTTGAAGCTGAAACTCCAATACTTTGGCCACCTAATGTGAAGAGCTGACTCATTGGAAAAGACCCTGATGCTGGGAAAGACTGAGGGCAGGAGGAGAAGGGGACGACAGAGGATGAGATGGTTGGATGGCATCACTGACTCAATGGACGTGAGTTTGAGTAAACTCCAGGAGTTGGTGAAGGACAGAGAAGCCAGGTGTGCTGCAGTCCATGAGGCTGAAAAGAGTTGGATACACTTAACAACTGAACAAAAAAAACCTCACTATGAATAAAATTTATTAATTTAAAAATAAAATGTTAATTCATTTTTGTTTATACCATAATATTACCTCATTTATTGCCTTACCACTAGACCATTCAGGTATGACCTAAATCAAATCCCTTACGATTATACAGTGGAAGTAGGAAATAGATTTAAGGGATTAGATCTGATAAACAGAGTGCCTGATGAACTGTGGATGGAGGTTCGTTTCATTGAACAGGAGACAGGGATCAAGACCATCCCCAAGAAAAATAAATACAAAAAAGCAAAATGGCTGCCTGAGGAGGCCTTACAAATAGCTGTGAAAAGAAGAGAAGTGAAAAATAAAGGAGAAAAGGAAAGATATACCCATTTGAATGCAGAGTTCCAAAGAATAGCAAGGAGAGATAAGAAAGCTTCCTCAGTGATCAATGCAAAGAAATAGAGGAAAACAATAGAATGGGAAACACTAGAGATCGCTTCAAGAAAATTAGACATATCAAGGGAACATTTCATGCAAAGAGGGACTCAATAAAGGAGAGAAATGGTATGGACATAACAGAAGCAGAAGATATTAAGAAGAGGTGACAAGAATTCACAGAAACCGTACAAAAAAGATTTCACAACCCACATTAGCACGATGGTGTGATCATTCACCTAGAGTCAGACATCCTGGAAGGTAAAGTCAGGTGGGCCTTGAGAAGCATCACTACGAACAAAGCTAGTGGAGGTGATGGAATTCCAGTTGAGCTATTTCAAATCCTGAAAGATGATGCTGTGAAAGTGCTGCACTTAATATGCCAGCAAATTTGGAAAACTCAGCAGTGGCCACAGGACTGGAAAAGGTCAGTTTTCATTCTGATCCCAAAGAAAGGCAATCCCAAAGAATGCTCAAACTACCACATGATTGCACTCATCTCACACGCTAGTGATATAATGCTCAAAATTCTCCAAGCCAGGCTTCAGCATTATGTGAACCATGAACTTGCAGATGTTCAAGCTGGTTTTAGAAAAGGCAGAGGAACCAGAGATCAAATTGCCAACATCCATGGGATCACTGAAAAAGCAATAGAGTTCCAGAAAAACATCTATTTCTGCTTTATTGACTATGCCATAGCCTTTGACTGTGTGGATCACGACAAACTGTGGAAAATTCTGAAAGAGATGGGAATACCAGACCACCTGACCTGCCTCTTGAGAAATCTGTATGCAGGTCAGGAAGCAGCAGTTAGAACTGGACATGGAACAAGAGATTGTTTCCAAATAGGAAAAGGAGTACGTCAAGGCTGTATATTGTCACCCTGCTTATTTAACTTAAATGCAGAGTACATCATGAGAAACGCTAGGCTGGATGAATCACAAGTTGGAATCAAGAGAAATATCAATAACCTCAGATATGCAGATGACACCACCTTATGGCAGAAAGTGAAGAAGAACTAAAAAGCCTCTTGAAGAGGGTGCAACCGGAGAGTGAAAAGGTTGGCTTAAAGCTCCATATTCAGAAAACTAAGGTCGTGGCATCTGGTCCTGTCACTTCATGGCAAATAGATGGGGAAACAGTGGAAACAGTGGCAGACTTTATTTGGGGGCTCCAAAATCACTGCAGATGGTGACTGCAGCCATGAAATTAAAAGATGCTTACTCCTTGGAAGGAAAATTATGACCAAACTAGACAGCATATTGAAAAGCAGAGACATTACTTTGTCAACAAAGGTCCATCTAGTCAAGGCTATGGTTTTTCCAGTGGTCATGTATGGATGTGAGAGTTGGACTATAAAGAAAGCTGAGTGCCGAAGAATTGATGCTTTTGAACTGTGGTGTTGGAGAAGACTTCTGAGAGTTCCTTGTACTGCAAGGAGATCCAGCCAGTCCACCCTAAAGGAGATCAGTCCTGAGTGTTTATTGGAAGGACTGATGTTGAAGCTGAAACTCCAGTACTTTGGCCACCTGATGGGAAGAACTGACTCATTTGAAAAAACCCTGATGTTGGGAAAGATTGAGGGCAGGAGGAGAAGGGGACGACAGAGGACAGTTGGTTGGATGGCATCACCGACTTGATGGACATGAGTTTGGGTAAACTCCAGGAGTTGGTGATGGACAGGGAGGCCTGGCATGCTGCAGTTCATGGGGTTGCAAACAGTCAGACACGACTGAGCGACTGAAATGAACTGAACTGAATGATATTTTTTAGAATTGCTGGTGCATGGTGGCTCAGCTGGTAAAGAATCCACCTATAATGTGGGAGACCTGGATTCAATCCCTGGGTTGGGAAGATCCCCTTGGAGAAGGAAACAGCAACCCAATCCAGTATTCTGGCCTAGAGAATTCCATGGACTGTATAGTCCATAGGGTTGCAAAGAGTCAGACACTACTGTGCAGTGAAAGTTTATCTCTAGTTTCAGATAACTCGATTTTATTCACTTTCTTGAGTAAAACCTTGTTGATCTTTTTGTTCTTCAGTCACTTCAGTTCAGTTCAGTTGCTCAGTCGTGTCCGACTCTTTGCGACCCCATGAATCGCAGCACGCCAGGCCTCCCTGTCCATCACCAACTCCCGGAGTTTACTCAAACTCATGCTCATCGAGTCGGTGATGCCATCCAGCCATCTTATCCTCTGTTGCCCCCTTCTCCTCCTGCCTCCAGTCCCTCCCAGCATCAGGGTCTTTTCCAATGAGTCAACTCTTTGCATGACATGGCCAAAGTACTGGAGTTTCAGCTTCAGTCCTTCCAAAGAACACCCAGGACTGATCTCCTTTTTGTTCTTATTGATAATTTATTTGGAGTAGTTTCATAGTTTATGTACATATTTTAATGGATTTTGAAAGGAGTGAGTTCATGGTGGTGTTATTTGCACTACTACTAGCCTGAAAGCACCTTCATGTGTGAGAATCCACTTGGCTGGAGTGAGGGGGCCCACTAGGAGATCGTCAGACAAAGAGTGAGCTGGGGCCAGGTCCTGCAGGGCCTTCTGACAGGCCGTTGCACCTTACCCTGAGAGCTCTGCCAAGTGGAGAGCATTGAGGAGTGTTATTGGGAAATGGTATCATCTTTTTTGGTTTAAGGAAGATTATCTGGATAAGGAGATTGTTTTCAGTGAGGTGAGCAGAAAAATAAAATGGGGGCTAGAATGCAAACTTTCACATAGTGATACCTGTTGAAAAGCTCTGAAAAGCTCGTCTTCCTGCAGAGTCATCTTGTCCTATGTCTCTTGTGCACGTAGACCCTCAGGCTGCTAGCCGCGCCTTAAGCTCAGCTGTGGGCAGATTCCTGCCAGCGAGAACAATATGTATCCCCTGGATACATGTCTCTTAAGGTACAAAAGAAGCAGGGGTATATTTGCACAGGGCAGAGGCTTTTGTATCAGACACACCTGGTTTGAGCCTAGGTTCTGCTACTTCCTAGCTGATGGTCTTGTGAAAGTCACTTAATTTTCCTGGAAGTTCTCATTTTTTAGGCCAGAATGTGAGAGGCCTCTGCCTGGGCCCCTGGCTTTAGAAGGCCCTGCTGTGGTCCTCTCCTGGCCGTGGGGAGTTTATGCCAATGATCAAGGCGCACATTTTAGTCTACGTCAGTGTGCAGCCTGGGCAACTGTACAGTGTGGACTACTAATAATCATGGAAAGGGGAGGCAGGATTGAGGATACTGAGGAGGTAAAATCCAACCGTGGGTGGTGTCAGGATGTGACCAGTAGAATGACACTGTCATCAACAGCCAGAGGAAAATATGACAGAGACTTGAGAGGTTAATTTTATTATTATTCTTAGCAATTTAAAAAAAACATTTGAAAAATAAATAAATAAACATTTGGCTGCTTTGGGTCTTCGTTGTGGCACACAGGCTTTCTTTAGTGGCCACACACAGGCTCAGTTGCCCTGTGGCACTGTGGCATGCAGGATCTTAGTTCCCCTACCAGGGACTGAACCTGTGTCCCTGCATTGGAAGGTGGACTCTTCACCAGTGGACCACCAGGGAAATACCAAGAGGTCAGTTTCAGATGTGTTAAGACTTTGACCCTGCCAAACAGCCATCCAGAGGTACTAGATACAGCTTTGGCATTAGGGTCATAGATTAGGCCTGGTGGTTTAACAAGGCCTCTGAGGGAAAGCCTAGAGTCATAGCGAGGCTTGAACCTGTTCTCTTGGCGGGGGGGGGGGGGGGGGGGGGCGTCTATGTTTAAAGGACATGAGGGGCCATGAGAAGAGTGGGGGGCTTTAGGCTTCTGGGATAATGGGATGTCACCGGTGGTATTAGCACATTCCAGGAGCAGAGGGTTTTGAGAAATCAGTGAAGACAGAATCATGGGCCTGGAAGACAGCTCTTTTTGGAGGGCCAAGGATACAGTGAGTGAGTAGTGTGGATGTTGAAACCAGGAGGTTGTCTATACCTGCAGAAACGTGGTGGTGTTAGGAGGTGGGGAGAAAAGCGGTGACGTCAAGGCAGAGCAGGATCAGGCTGATGGTCCTGAGATCACGGTGAGGGAGGAGCTGAGGAAAGAGGGTTGATGAGGCATGTTCCAGAGGCAGAGCAAAGGATGCAAACCCGGAGAAAATGTCGGGGTGGGGGAGGGGAGCTGTCCCAAGGAGTAGGAATCGGTGCGTGTGAGGAAAAAAGACAAAATAGAGGATGATGTTTGAAGGGGAGGGAAGGGGAATTGGCCTGGATTTGGGCTTCTTGATAGAGGAGGAGAGCAAGTATCTGCCAAGGCTTCTGCAGGTGGGAGTCGGGATGGCTTTGGAAGGATCTAGATTTTGATGAAGCTTTGATTATATCTGCTATAGTGTCTTCTAAGTGTGGTCCTCTTGTATCTTCTGTGGTGTCCTTGTGTCTGGCAAGAATGTGTGCTGAGTTCCATGTGTTGAATGTATTTCAGCTGATACCCCCGCTCACTAAGGGTATTCATTCATTTCTTCTTATAGGACAATGAGTGCCTATTGTTTCAGAGTACACTGGGAGACATAAAATGACTAACAGCTCTTTTAGGTTAAGAAGTCTACAAGAGCATCAGCAGATCTTATGATAAAGTTGTTGAGCAAGCTTGCACAGCTTTGTAGGGTTAAACAATATTGACAAAATTAAGACTTAACACTAGCAGGGAGGATGGGTTAAACAGTCCATCCAGGATGGTTAAGCTTTGAGTGCCATGTGTAAAACACAAAATGAATTGCATAAAGGCTGGAGCTGGGGAGCCTGTCTTGGCAGCACTTCACACAAGAAGTCATTCCATGGTCCACAACTAAGTCTTGGACTCTTTAGTGACTTAAAGCTTTGTAGATGCGCAGAGAGATAATGATAGCTTCTATGCCAGTTACATCTCAAGTGCCTGGTACTTTTACTTCTGTAGTATTGTTTTTCAAAGCTCATCTCAATCTTACGTGGTGATATTAGCTGCTTTATAGACCAAGAAAATGACACAGGGAGATGAAACAGCTCATCTCATGTCACACAGTGGGGAAGTGAGGGATCCATGTTCTTTCTGCTGAGTCACATAGCCCTCAGAATGATTCAGCTGCTTACAAAGTTAATAAACTTCGGTGTGTATTAATAAAAATGGTGTGTCCAGATGGCGGGACTCTGTGGTGTCTCTGTGCTTGGTTTAGACCAGCCAGATCCCATCTGGAGCAGTGTCCATTTCTAGAGAAGTCACTGAAATGAAAGATGCTCTAGTTGCCAACAGGGGTATGGTTGGGGGTAGGATAGGGTCTGGAGCTATGTCAGAAGGTTCACGGAATTAAGGATGAAGTCAGGTGGTTTTGAGAGATTAATTGAGATGCTTCTTAGAGTAGAAAGAAATTTGGTGGAAATTAGATGAAGGCAGATTTAGATTAGTTCAATGTATAATTGCAACAAGTTTGAATCTTAGAGTTCAATGATATATGTGGATGAATAAATCTACACTATGTTATTACTAAGCAACTCTTTAAGACTTGAAAAGCATGGGTTTGAACTGCATGGGTCCCCTTATATGCAGATTTTTTTCAATAGTAAATACTACGGTCCTACAGGATCCAAGTTTATTGAGTTGGTAGATGTGGAACCTCAGATACTGGGGAACTGCAGATACAAGGGTGGACTAGTAAATAATCTGCAGATCTTTAATTGTGCGGAGGGTTGGTGCCCCTAACCCTGGAGTTGCTCAGGGTCAACTATAGTTCTGTATTACTGATACTTGAAAATGTGTTAAGTGAAAAAAGATTACAATATAATTATTGTTTTAGTTCAGTTGCCAAGTCTAGTCCAACTCTTTGCAACCTCATGGACTGTAGCATGCCAGGCTCCTCTGCCCTCCACTATCTCCCAGAGTTTGCTCAAATTCATGTCCATTGAGTCAGGGATGCTATCTAACCATCTCATTCTCTGCCGCCTCCTTCTCCTTTAGCCTTCAATCTTTCCCAGCATGAGGGTCTTTTCCAATGAGTCGGCTCTTCCCATCAGGTGGCCTAAGTATTGGAGTTTTAGCTTCAGCAACAGTCCTTCCAATGAACATTCAGGGTTGATTTCCTTTAGGATTGACTGGTTTAGTCTCCTTGCTGTCTAAGGGACTCTCAAGAGTCTTCTCCAGAACCACCATTCCAAAGCATCAATTCTTCAGTACTCAGCCTTCTTTATGGTCCAACTCTCACATTTGTACATGACTACTGGAAATTCCATAGCTTTAACTATACAGACCTTTGCCAGCAAACTGATGGCTCTGCTTTTTAACATGCTGTCTAGGTTCATCATAACTTTTCTTCCAAGGAGTAAGCATCTTAATTTCAGCTGCAATCACTGTCTGCAGTGATTTTGGAGCCCAAGAAAATAGTCTGTCACTGTTTCCATTGCTTCCCCATCTATTTGCCATGAAGCGATGGGACAAGATGCTAAGATCTTGGTTTTTTGAATGTTGAGTTTCAAGCCAGTTTTTTCACTCTCTTTTGCCCTCATCAAAAGGCTATTTATTCACTTCTCACCTTCTGTCATTGTAGTGGTATTATCTGCACATCTGAGGCTGTTTATATTTCTCCCAGCAATATTGATTCAAACTGTGATTCATCCAACCCAGCATTTCGAATGACGTACTCTGCATATAAGTTAAATAAGCAGGGTGACAAAATACAGCCTTGATGTACTCCTTTCCCAATTTGGAACCAGTCCATTGTTCCATGTCCAGTTCTAACTGTTGCTTCTTACCTGCATACAGGTTTCTCAGGAAACAAGTAAGATGATCTGGTATTCCCATCTAAGAATTTTCCATAGTTTGTAGTGATCCACACAGTCAAAGGCTTTAGCTTAGTCAATGAAGAAGATGTTTTTCTGGAACTTCCTTGCTTTCTTCCTAATCCAACAAATGTTAGCAATTTGATCTCTGGTTCCTCTGACATTTCTAAACTCAGTTTGTACATCTGGAAGTTCTTGGTTCAACTACTGCTGAAGCCTAGCTTGAAGGATTTTGAGTATAACCTTGCTAGCATGCGAAATGAAATAAATTTTATGGTAGTTTGAACATTCTTTGACATTACTCTTCCTTGGGATTGGAATGAAAACTAACCTTTTCTAGTCCTGTGGCCACTGCTGAGTTTTCCAAATTTGCTGGCATATTGAGTGTAGCACTTTAACAGCATCATCTTTTAGGATTTTAAATAGCTCAGCTGGAATTCCATCACCTCCACTAGCTTTGTTCGTAGTAATCCTTCCCCAGGCCCACTTGATTTCACATTCTAGGATATCTGGCTGTAGGTGAGTCACCACACCATCATGGATATCCGAATCATTAAGACCTTTCCTGTAAAGTTCTGTGTATTCTTGCCACCTCTTCTTAATCTCTTCTGTTTCTGTTAGGTCCTACCATTCCTGTCTTTTATAATGCCCATCCTCACATGAAATGTTCCCTTAACACCTCCAATTTTTTAAAAGAGATCTCTAGTTTTTCTGATTGTTTTCTTCTGTTTCTTTGCACTGTTCACCAGGGAAGGCCTTATCTCTCCTTGCTATCCTCTGGAACTCTGCATTCTCTTGGCTATATCTTATCCTTTCTCCCTGGCTTTTCACTTCTCTTCTTTCCTCAGCTGTTCATAAAGCCTCCTGAGACAACCACTTAGTCTTTTTACATTTCTTTTTCTTGGAGATGGTTTTGGTCACCATCTCCTGCATAAGAACTATGAACTCCGTCCATAGTTCTTCAGGCACTTTGTCAGATCTAATCCCTTGAATCTGTCACTTCCACTGTATAATCATAAGGGATTTGATTTAGGTCATACCTGAACGGCCTGGTGATTTTGCTTCCTTTCTTCACTTTAAGCCTAAATTTTGCAACAAGGAGCTCATGATCTGAGCCACACTTAGCTCCAAGCCTCGTTTTTACTGACTATATAGAGCTTCTCCATCTTTGGCTGCAAAGAACATAATCCGATTTTGGTATTGACCATCTGGTGATGTCCATGTGTGGAGCTTTCCCTTGGGTTGTTGGAAAAGGGTGTTTGCTATGACCAGCATACTTTCTTGACAAAACTCTGTTAGCCTTTGCCCTTCTTCATTTTGTACTCCAAGACCAAACTTACCTGTTATTTCAGGTATCTCTTGATTTCTTACTTTTGCACTCCCATCCCCTATAATGAAAAGGACATCTTTTTTTGGTGTTAATTCTAGAAGGTCTTGTAGGTTTTCATAGAATCGGTCAACCTCAGCTTCTTCAGCATCAGTGGTTGTAGCATAGACTTGGATTACTGTGATGTTGAGTGATTTGCCTTGGAAATGAACCAAGATCATTCTGTCATTTTTGAGATTGCACAAGTACTGCATCTTGGACTCTCTTGTTGACTGTGAGGGCTACTCCATTTCTTCTATGGAATTTTTTCCACAGTAGTAGATATAGTGGTCATATGAATTAAATTCTCCCGTTCTCATCCATTTTAGTTCACTGACTCCTAAGATGTTGAAGTTCACTCTTGCCATCTGCTTGACCACAGCCAATTTACCTTGATTCATGGACCTAACATTCCAGGTTGTTTTGCAGTATTGTTCTTTACGACACTGGACTTTTCTTTCACCACCAGACACATCCACAACTGAGTGTCGTTCCTGCTTTGGCCCAGCCACGTCCTTCTTTCTGGAGCTATTAGCAACTGCCCTCTGCTCTTCCCCAGTAGCATACTGGACACCTACTGACCTGGGGGGCTCATCTTCTGGTGTCATATCTTTCTGCCTTTTCATACTGTACATGGGGTTCTCCAGGCAAGAATACTGGAGTGGGTTGCCATTCCCTTCTCCAGTGGACCACGTTTGTCAGAACTCGTCACTGTGACCTATCTGTCTTGGATGGCCCTGCACGTCATGGTTCATAGCTTCACTGAGTTACCCAAGTCTCTTTACTATAAGGCTATGATCCATGGAGAGGATAGTATTATTGTTCTATTTCATTAAAAAAGTTGTACACGCACATGGTTGTATTTAAGTACTCCGAAAATGTTTGTGATCAATAATACGTGATTCTCTTGTAGTAGGATTTCAAGCTGTGGCTTTTCCAGTAGTTATGTATGGATCTGAGAGTTGGACCAGAGTGGGATGATAGGGAACCTTAAATACCACAATCTGGGCCCAATTCAAGGTGGGGAAAAAGAAGCCACACAGAATTTGAGTGCAAAAAATAAATATAAAATTTATTAAAACACCCACAATATTTTAAAGATACCAGGAGTAATACAGTTCACAAACCCAGTTGTTTGTGTAAATTATAATAAAATACAAATCAAAAAAGGATACATACTTGCAATTTCTAGGCACCCTAAATTAAATCTGCTGAAACACTGGGGGAGAAGGGAGGGCAAGGAGGGTAGCTCAGGAGGCAAACCAATAAAGTGGGAGGAAAAAATATTAACAAAAAAGTAAAAATTATACAAAATAAAATTATCAGCATAAATTTACTGTACTAAGAATATCTACAGTTTAATAATACACATCCTATTGCCTTGAGACATTGCAAAAATCTACCATTCATCCATCAACCCCAGATAAACTTCATTTCAAGTAGCCACAGTTACAAAGTCAAGACGGAATATTCAAGTATGGTTGTTAAGTTCACCTCCATTGGAAGCCAAGTAACCAAACAGGAATTCAAAGAGAGAAGAAATAAAACACATCAAAAAGCTACAGGGGTTCTAGATTAAGCCTAATGCATTAATATGCCACAATATGACCTGCCCTTGTTTCTTTAATTAGAATAGATGAAAAAGAAATTACATCACTCCTGTTTTTCTCCTCCTTTTTTCCCCTCAAAAGAAAAAAAAAAAAGTACTGGAACCAAGAAAATTTGGATATTCAAATGAGCCAAATAGAATTTTTAAAATCCTCATGTGATAAATGATGAGTTATCCCTGAATGACAGGTAGTCAAAGTGAGAAAAGAGAGCAAACGATACCACTACAAAAAGCATCCCTGATATCAGAAGAGAAGCAAACGGGGAAGTCGGCCGATTCTCACCGATTCTTAGGCAAAAGCGACGGTAGACCTTGCATTTCTGTGCTGCAATCTCTGCTCAGGGAAGAAGCCTATTGCTTTTCTTTTGTTGGCAGCTCTGCGGAAGGAAGGGCTGGGAGTGCCGAGACGGGGCCTCGCCCGTGGAGAAACTCTCCCTGTGCGTGCGGGACTGTATAACCTATGCTGGGGGTATGCACCTCAAAAAATATTCAGGTTGGTCCAGGGTATGTTGAAGTTGGCCATGTACTACAGCAGATGCAGCTGGTTAATAAAAATAGGTTGTGAGGGAGTCATTTCAAATGACAGCAACAATGACTGAAAAAGCTCAATGAGATGGGCAGAGAAAATTCACATTTTATTCAAAAGCAAAACTTAAAAGCAAACAAAATAAAAGTCAACCACAGTCCTTCCTCTAAGCATTCTGCCATTTTAACTGAAGAATGAAAAATAAAATGACCCCAGACTCTTCAAGGTCAAGTAGGTCATCAAATGGACAACCCGTACGTATCAGAGCCTCCTGGAATCTACTTTACCAAAGTTGTCATGATGTCCTGTTTTTGAGGTATTTAAAAAAAATTATTGTGACAGTGGATGACACAAAATGGAGCTTCCTGTTGAATTTTTAAAATATCAACTTTTGTGGACCCAAGAAGAAATTTAGAATAGCACCAACTAAAAACAGCCTCAGTGGCACCAAGTGAGCAAAGCTCCTTCCTTTAGTTTGAACACGAGGGGATACCAATGAGAGGCAGAAGCAATGCTGGATGCTGGGGCAAAGGCTGTGAGGAGCAAAGGAATGAGCCCCCTGCCCACCACGGTCCTGGCCAGTGCTGGGGAGGGGAGGAGGCCCATCCGCCCACCCTAGCCTGCAGAGCACCTTTGGAACTCTCAGAGACATCTAGTCAGCACCCTGGACAGCAGGAGAAAACGCCTGTCGGCTATGAGAATGCCTGCCATGTTAGAAGACGCAGGAGTACCTGCCTCCCCTTCCTCCAAAAAAAAAAAAAAACCCCAAACCTCTTCATGCTTCCTTTCTTGATAGACCCAAGAGGACACATGTGAAACCAGCGTGCCCGCCACCTCCAAGCCAGGCAGGCCCACTCCCCGCCCCAGTAAGAGGGCTGGCTGCCTTTGAGACTTGCCTTTCTGTCTGGCCAGCAAGGGAGGAATAGAACAAAACAGAAAAACTGCTCAGAGCAGGTTCTAGCACGTAAACAGAAGTCTAAGGAGACAGCACCAAAAGGGGGCAGGGGAAGAAGCCAAGAGACTGGAGCCCACCTTGTTTTTGGTTGGTTGTGGTTTCAGAACCTTGATAGCACCTCAGCAGGACAGGATCAGGGACAGTCACATTAAAACACCATAGCACCATTTTATTTAGACTATTTCAATTCATAAAAATGCTTCCTAGTCCATAAAACACACTTCAGTAACAAAAGGAAAGAGATTGGTTGAGGCACGTCGGGGCTATCATTTTAATTTCCACAGCACTGCCCTGGTGTGAGGTCTGGCGGTGGTCAACTTCATGAAGCCTGGCTGGGTTCTCTTAATGGAATCAGGTTACCATCTACTCACTGTCACCCGTCCTCGCATACCCACTGCTGTTGGGCACAAAGCAATTAAGATCTGCTCCTTCCTTCCTTGCTTCAGCACTTTTAAATCCCTTGCTCTGCAAACTACTGTTTCCAAAAGAGGCTGGTGAGAGGACCAAGAGGGGCGGGTAGGATCTCTTTCCCTGCGCACCTGTCATCTCAGTGAGACGGCGAGGCAGTACCCACATAGCCAGAGTGGGAAACCCAGGCCCTGCCAGAAAACACACCAAACAATAACGAAAACAAGAAACCTCAAAAGCCATGAAACACTTCAGTCAACATTTCTGATGGTTAGATAACGGTTTCTTGAGCTAGCACCAGTTATTTTGCGAGAACCTGCCGCAAAGCGATTTTTTTATTTTAAAAACTTCTTAGCACAAAACTTTGCAAGTACTTTCCTTGCATGCAAAAAAGGCAGGGAAAACAAAAGAAGAACCAACTGTCTGCACTGCACGTGGATGGCATCTGTGGACAGGGCACACTGGGGGAGATGACTCTAGGACTCCATCATTTCTGTTGCTAGACTATTATTCCTAAAACTTGGTCATGCTGTTAGGTTCTTTAGTTGCAATGGCTTTATTTTTCTTCTCATGATAAAAATGTCTGTTAATCATCTTTAGGACTTAAAAAATGATAGTGCCAGTAAAAAATAAAAATTCCATTTTTCTCTTTAAGAAACCTTCAGCAGCAAGGGGGAGGGGATAAAGAGCTGTGCATAGTTACTTTTTAAACATACGTCTAAAGCATGCTAATTTAATGACTGAGATTTGAGGTAGGTTATACATGTAGTGTGTAAAAATCAGCATGGGCTTGAGCATGGCAACAGCACCACCTAATCTCTGAAACACCGTTCTGGAGGGCATGGGGACATCCAATGGAGACTGCCTCTTGACTCACTTCTCAGCAGCCTATTTGCTAATCCAGAATTTATGAACCAAAGGCTGTTTGGGTTGGGGGTGGGGGAGAGACATCACATGCTTTTAGATTGTATTGGTTTCTCCTTTCATCTAATGGCTTTGCTACCAAGGGTGATGAGGGGAAGAGTCTATTAAACACACATCAAGGAGATTCATACATGCCAAGTATCAGAATCACCTGGGTTACACTCGGGACCTTCCAAACCAACAGCCAACCTGGGGCTTTCCCGGGTCATACAGACGGTCACATTCTCCAAATGTTTTGTAAAATATTGTATTTCTTGTTTAAGATAATTTAAAATGAAGTTTTCAAGGCACCCCCGCATCTACCTAAGCACGGAGTCAAATGAGACCTGCATAAAAGTACTGATGCGTTAAGCAAAATAGCATTTAAAGGACCCAACTTTTCCTCAAAACTAGAAAATCAGCATGCTCATTAAAGACTCTGCTTCCTTTAGCTTGTCAAACTGAAGGTCAGAGGTTTTCCTATAAATCTGAGTTCTGAATAATTCGAAATCCTGATAAGCTCTTGGGTATTTATTTCAAAAGCAATAATATTTCATTTTTGTCCTGTAAAATAAATGCAACTTTACAGAATATGGTAAAAGTGAAGGCTAGACAAAGCACGTTAAATATTCAGCTACTATTTACAATTTCTCCCACAATTACATGTTAAAACATACTTTTTTCAAGTTGCTGTTTAAATCTAGGCAAAAGTGCTTAAAAATTTTTTTTCACTATTTACAATTAAAACCAGACCACATAAATGCTCAGGACATCTCATAGCGAGTCTCCGCCAGTGCTGCTGGAACAGTTACAGTAAACACCCAGCGGGTCGATTCTCAGCTCTTACACAAGGCACCTGGAAGCTCAGGAACTTGCCTTTAGCATCGTCATCTGATTGTTAAACTCATATGAAGACCCACATCTGAATAAAACTGCTCAATAAATATCTGATGTTTATCTCAGGGTTTGGCTGTCAATCACTGCGTGGCCATATTCCCCTCTGTGTCCTTATGAAGCCTCTCACGCACCACATACATCCACATGGGTAGCTGGACATCATTTCTGCTAATACCACAGGAAAAACACACACTCCAAGAAGTCTGACGTGCTGTCGACGAATGTTGCTTCCTACCTGTCAGGCCCAACCTCTCTCAACAAATGTCAAAAAAATTAAGCACCACATTCTCATTTCAAAGAACTGAACGAATGCACCAGAATTTTAGAATGGGCATGTTCAAGTGGGTGGAGAGGGGAGGAAGGAAGGAAAGGAGAAAATGACCAAATAGAGAAATGGCACCAATTAGGGAGGAAAATCATAGCTACCTGCTGAAAATGTTTGACTCTTGCATTTAAAAATTGTTAAGTGTAGGCCCACTCCTCAAATGGTAGCATGGAGGGGTGGGCTCAGGTGTGAGGCATGCACCATTGTCCAATGTGAAATCCAGGGATAAGGAGATGCGTTACAGCTGTCTCACTGCTGTGCGGAGTCCCGCAGGGCGGCCTGCCTGATCAAGGAGGCCCCAGCACAGCACTGCAGCACCAGGCTCGGCTTTTCACAGCTTGGGTTCGACTTCTTGTTCTTAAAGATACAGTAGCCCTTTTCGGTATCAGCATCGACTTTGGAGGCATTTTTTTTTTTTTAAACCTGCCACTAAGACAAATTCCTTCAGCCAGTATTCATCGGCTAGTCAGCTTGGTGGAAAAAGGCTCCCGAGAACCTCTCGATTCCAGCTCCGTCCCGAGGTGCTGCCGAGGGGACCACGGTACCACGTGACTTGATAGCTAACGGACAGAGAGGATTCAGTGTGGAGACTAGCAAGCTTGAAGCTATCTACTTCCAACCTGGTTTCGGGGGAGATCTATGCCAGCATCTCAGGTGCCTGGCCTGGGGTGCGCCTGCCCCCCCATACCCGACTCCAAGCCGGGGACTGGAAAAGGGACCCCAGGGGTTTTTCTACAGATTCTCCCATCCTACTGAAGAGGACAGAAGCTGTCCTGAGGGCTCCCTCCCCTGAAGGGAAGGCGTGTCTGTCAGGGGGATGCAGTGGGTGGCTACGACCTGCACTTGGCTCATGAGGGGCCGATGGCTGAGAGAACCTCGTCATCTCCCAAGAGGGCCAGGCTCACCAGGCCCAGCACACCTGGGCAGGAATGAGTGCTTCTGGCCTTTCCTGCCGATCCTTTACCATTACAATTGTCACTTAAAAAAAAATCCAATAAATACACATTTTAAATGGAATTTAAAACTACTCCTTTGTGAAAGGACACTATAAACTTTCTTTCCATTATTGTGATATACAAGGATAGAGTTTTAAAAACAAGAGAAAATAAAAGCCCCCCCAAACAAGGGAGGGAAAAAAAACCAATGTGGAGATATAAATATTAAGATCACGAAAAAAATCACCCGACAGCCGTAGTTTCTTCTTCAAAGTGCTGGGGAAGTGGGGGTGGGGGGAGGGAAGGGAGGGGCGGGTCAGTTCTGAGGTTTGGACCATAAATACATATATATGCGTATCTATATATGTATATATAGATAAAAAGACTTCTGCACCCCCAACCCGCCCCCAGGTGTGAGGGCGAAAGCACCACAGAGGCAGCTCGGGCCGGGCCCGACGCTGAGGTACGCTGGCTCCCTGGCACCTAGATCCAGCGGCTGTAGGGGCCGGTGACCTTCGTGTAGGCATAGGAGGACACGGTGACCGCTGAGTCCGTGGGCACGGCCAGCGCCTGCCGGGTGGGCACCATCCCCTTCTTCTCCTTATGCTGGGACTCGGGGACCACGGCGCCCCCCCACTTGCGCTTCTTCCCGTAGAGCTTGGCCTCCTGATGGCCCAGGCCCAGCCGGGCGGCCTCCTCCTGTCGTGCCCGCGCCCTCTCCGCCAGCTGCTTCATCTTGGCCTCCCAGAGCGCCAGCCCGTGGTTGGGCTGGTTGAGGTTCTTGTGCTGGTAGAAGACCAGCGAGATGCGGGTGGGGTGGCAGCGGTTGGGCTTCTTGAGGGGCGTGGTGGCGTGCAGCTCCCGCCGGGCACACTCGATGAGGATGGAGCCGTGAGCGGGGGCCACGGCCACGCCGCCGATGTTCTCGTCCAGGAAGTTGTGTTCGCTGTCCGACCACAGTTCCTCCTCCTCCTCCGCTCCACCGGCGCCGCCCCCGCTGCCCTTCTCCTCCTTCACAGTCCCCTTGTTAGGGGGCCCCTCTGCTGTCCCCTCCTCCAGGCTGAAGGGATCCCACAGCTTCTCCTCGGACTTCAGGGCCCCAAACAGCTTCTCACTGGGGCCCAGGGGCATGCCGAAGGACTGCCAGGCTTTGTCCAGCTGGCTCGCTCCCGGGGTTGGAATCCTCCCCTCCTCCCCTTTCAAGGGGCTCCACAGCTTGTCCTGGAATCCAGGCCCACCTTTCAGGGCGGAGCTGAAGTCCCCTGCCCCCACCCCCCAGGGCTTCTCAGCCAGGCCGGGCCCAGCCAAGGACGAGGAGCTGCTTCCAAACTTGCAGGGGCTCCACGGCTTGCCTCGCAGCCGTCCTCCAGGCTGGGGGGCTGGCTGCTGTCCCTCGCCAGGAAACAACCCCCACTGATGCTGGCCATCAGGGAAGTGGGAAGGGGTCAGGCAGGCACCCCCAAAAGAACCGAGCTTATCAGGGATGACGGCGGGGCTTTCCACAGGAGGGAACACACCCCAGCTGCCACCCACGCTGTTAGTCCTTTTGGGGGACATGCTTGGGCCTCCTGAGTACTGTCCCCATAGATGACTGGGACCCCCGTTCTGAGATGCCTCAGGCAAAGGTGTTTTGCCCATCTTGCCAGGCTCTCTGGATACAGATTCAGTGTGGACCAGTGGATCTACTGGCTCTTGCTTGATGGATCTGTTGTAGCAATTGGAGCTCTGTGCAAAAGGAGAGGGGTCCCTGGACACTGGGTGGATCTGGGGGGCCTTCGGAAGCAGATACTCCTTGGGGCCTGGATAAGCAGGCTGCTGGTGGTGAGAAGCGGGATGGTGGGTGTCTGTGGGAACAGCCTGACCAGGCAGCTCGGCAAACTCAGCACCACCGTAGGCTGGGCTCAGGCTGTTGTGCAGAGCGTGGAGGTCTGGCTTCTTCTCGTAACTGCTGCTGCTGCCACTGTGCCCCCAGGCACCAGCACCCAGGAACTGAGAGGGGAAGACCGGGTTGCTGGACGGGAAGCCGTAGTAGCTGAACGACGGAAGCGCGTACTTGGAGTGGAAGCCGTTGACGGAGGCCAGGCCGGGCTGTGCATAGTAGGAGTGATAGGAGTACACACTGTTCACGCTGTAGGGGTCGGAGGGCCGGCAGCTGCCCAGCACCGAGTAGCTCTCCACCACCGTGTTGCCGCTATACTTGAAGGAGCTGAAGGGGCTCTGCGGCTCCACCTTGAGGGAGGGTTTCAGGCTTTGCTGGGACAACCCAGCCTTCAGAGAGAGGCCTGAGGAAGACAGGAGGTGAGACAGAGAAGGCGCACAGAGGACCACCGCCACAGAAGCGCCCGCTTCTCCCGAGGGGATTCCTCAGCCAGGCAGGCAGGACGCGGGAGGCTGGGCTTGCTCCCGGCGCCGCTCCGCTTGGCCTGGCCCCGAGGAAGCCCTGGGAGAGCGGCCGGCAGAGCCCTCAGCGCCCCAACCCAGGCAGACCCCCACCTGTCCTCCCCGAAGCGCCCCCGTGCCAGCTGCGGCAGGGGTCAGGGCTGCCCACACCGAAGACCCTGCTGTCCCGCTGCGAGGGGCGCGGGCGAGCTGGGGGACACCCAGCTGCCCTCTGGGAAGATGGGGGACCTCCGTGCCCTCGGCTCCCAGGTGCCTCCCATCGGGTCTGGCGTTCTCTGTCGCTGACTAACGGACGGTTCAGACGGCTGAGAGATTCCAGTACTTTCCTGTCTGGAATGCTATCTCAAGGCAGGAAGGGGGGGGTAAGGGCCCCCCGAACTGATGGCGCTCTGCCTCCCCTGCTGGGCGCTCTCCCCACACACCTGCGTCAGTGGTGATGCCAGCCAGCTCCAGGGCCTCCTGCTTGATCTTCTCAGGAGTGCTCAGCTTCTCCTTCTGGATCTTCTTCTTCTCGGCTGCTGCCTTCCTGGCTTCAAGCTGCCGCTGGCGGCAGGACTTGGCAGGCTCGGGCAGGCGCCGGACCTCGCGGGGGAAGGCGGTGAGCACCTGGATGGCCCCGCTGCCCACCTTGGCGTTCTGGTTCTCCTCACTGCCGAACTCGTCCGTGCTGGCCATCTTGTACAGGGGGAGCACGTGCAGCTGCTCGTCCTCGGGGATCTTGCCCACGCAGCGATTGTCTTCCTTGGTCAGGGTGCAGACCTGCCTCAAGCAGAGACAGGGGTTGGGGGAGCCCGGCACTGGGAGGGAGGGGCTGAGCGTCCCGCGCACAGACCATCCCAACCCCAGCCACCCGTTAGCCCCTCTCAGAGCATCTAAAAAGCACGCCTGTCTTGGCTTATACAGGAACGGGGTCACCACCATTTAGAGTTTGCTTGACAGTTTTCAACACACATCGTTTCACTTTGCCTAACCAAGCTGAGGGGGCATGAGATGACCGGCTCTGGGTCAAACAGCCAGAAAGGGGCCAGGTCAGGACAGGGAGATGTGCTCTGCCCCCGACTGTCATCACTGCCAGGACATGTCATTACCCAGACCTTGGACCTTTCACCATCATCCTCCTTGCCCTCAACACTCATCTCCTTTTGTTCTTAAAACTGAAAACTGTACATGTTGGTGGCAGAAAATTTACAGCAATACATAGGACATGAAAATTATCTCCATAATCCCACCAACTAGAAATAACCCGTATATATACTTGGTCATAGACATGCTCACTTTTTAATAATTAAATAGGATTATTTATACTATGTATGTGCTGTGTGCTTAGTCACTCAGTTGTGTCCAACTCTTCGCGACCCCATGGACGGTAGCCCACCAGGCTCCTCTGTCCATGGGATTCTCCAGGCAAGAATACTGGAGTGGGTTACCATGCCCTCCTCCAGGGGATCTTCCCAACCCAGGGTCGAACCCAGGTCTCCTGCATTGCAGGCGGATTCTTTACTGACTGAGCCACCAGGGAAGCCCATATTCTGGATACAGTTTTAGAACAACTTTTTCTTACACAATATATTTTCTTCCATGTTAGATATTCTTCCCCAATACGATTTAAGAGCCACACTATATTATTCCACTATATCAATGTGTTAACCTATTTAACTAATCCCTCATAACTATTTAAACCTGTTTCTCATTTTCTCCTATGGTAAGTAATACTTTTATTCTTTCACTGAATTTTCTAAGATACTTAATTCCCTAGGATAAACACTATGAGGAAGAACTGCCACATACTGCCAAACTGTGCTCCAAAACGATTTAGCATCAGTGCTTCACTCACACTGGCAGAATTTTCCATTTTCCTATACTTTTGTTGACATTTTTGCCATTCACTCAAAACTTTTCACTTGTTATCAAAATGTATCTCGCCATTGGAATATGCTTCTCTTATTACTAAGGCGTCTGATTTTTTTTTTTTCATTTACTTTTGTATTGACTATATTTTATTTTCTGAATTCTTGATGTTCTAACATTTGGGGCCTTGATCTTGAAGGGACTGACTCTCCCTAAGACTGCATGCTCAGTTGCTTCAGCTGTGTCCAACTCTTTGCAACGCTATGGATGCAGTCCACCAGGCTCCTCTGTCCGTTGGATTCTGCAGGCAAGAATGCTGGTGATGGTTGCCATGCCCTCCTCCAGGGGATCTTCCCAACCCAGGAATTCAGCCTGTGTCTCTTATGTCTCCTGCATTGGCAGGTGGGTTCTTTACCACTAGTGCCACCTGGGAAGCCTAGCTAATTCCTACAGGCAGCAAATGACTCCCCGCCAATGCAACTTTGATACATAAACCAACCTACCCAACCCCACCAACTCCTTTATCAAACTCTCACACACCAAATATTCCCCCTCCCTTAAATCACCCCGTAGAGACCACCTCTAAAGCCCAGAGCCTGAAGAAATTATTCAAACTATCAACCCTAAACTTACTCAGTTTATTTGTCCTGCCTTGCCCATTCTGTTTTATGAAATCCGCAATAAAGCTGTGGGCCCTTCTCTCCCCTCTCTGCCTCCTGACCAACGCGACTGTTGCCCAGGAAGCTGCCAAATTAGCACCCCAAGGCTGTAAGTGTCCTTATCCTGGGGCCACTGCACAAAGCTGTGCTGAGGACACCCTCCCTGTGGTTTACGGAAAGGAGTCTGAGAGTACTGTCCGTCCACAGGGGACTGGTTGGTAAATGGTGACAGAGCCACACACACAGCCTTAGAACAGCTGAAGTAAACTGATATCCACCGACCCAGAAAGCTATCCACCACATGCTGTTGAGTTAAGAGAAGCAAGGTCATGGAACAGCACATACACATGTGTAAAATGTATACAGCTGTGCACACACACACATACATTCAGGTATCTGAATGGATGGCCATCACAATGCTAACACAGGTTATCTATGAGACTTCAGGCAATTTTAAATTTATACTTTCTCATGTTATTAAATTTTTTTTACAATAAATAATTGTTCAGGTAGGAAAAAACCCATTATTCATTTTGGAAAAAAACTTATTTTTCACTTCCTTCCAGAAGCTCTGGGATCCAAATAACCTGACTGTGCTCTTATCTCCCAAAGGTCTGTCCTGCTCCTTTCCTAATCTTGAAGGGCCGACTCCTTCTCTATATTTCAACTAGAAGATCCTCATGGTGTAGTGTAGACAGAAGCCTGCCTCATTGTGCTTTTTGGTCTTGAACATGGGAAAGGAGGACAAGATGGAGAAATGAAATCCTAGGGTTGGGTCATTCATCCCATGCGGACAGAAGCTACACTGACTCTAGGAGTTCCTTTTTAGTTGAACATGCCAGTGCCCTTGCCTCTTCCACAGCCCCCTGGGAGCCTGTCTCCTAAGACCTAGGTGAAACGCAGAGAAGAGAGCCACATCACTCCTTCCAGGGCGCCCCCACCCAAGCCCAAACCTCCTCCCTTCTCCATCTTGTACTCACTCTTCTGGGACCTGCATCCAGGCTCATGGCCCTAAATACGAACTAAGTGCTCTCCAGTCTCAACTTCATTTCTCCAGACTCTCCTTTTCCCCAGCCTACTCTACATCTCCACCTGGACATCTAGCAGGCATTTCAAAACAGAATTTTCTTAATTTTTAAAAAAACTTTTAAATTTTATATTGGAGTACAGCCAATTAACTATGTTGTAATAGTTTCAGATGGACAGCAAAGGGACTCAGCCATACATATACACATATCCATTCTCCCCCAAGTTCCCTTCCCATCCAGGCTGCCATAATATTGAGTAAAGTTTCCTCTCCTATGTGGTAGGCCCTTGCTAGTTATCCATTTTAAATACAGCAGTATACCTGTCCACCCCATACTCCCTAACTATTCCTTTCTCCCATCCTTGAAAGTGAAAGTGAAGTTGCTCAGTCGTGTCCGACTCTCTGCGACCCTGTGGACTGTAGCCTACCAGGCTCCTCCATCCATGGGATTCTCCAGGCAAAAGTACTGGAGTGGGTTGCCATTTCCTTCTCCAGGGGATCTTTCCGACCCAGGGATCGAACCCAGGTCTCCCGCATTGTGGGCAGACGCTTTACAGTCTGAGCCACCAGGGAAGCCAGCAACCATAAGTTTGTTTTCTAAGTCTGTGAGTCTGTGTCTGTCAAAACAGAATTCTTGATTTTCACCCCAAACTGGTCTTCTCCTGATATTCTACATCTCAGTAAATAACACTAACACTTGCCTAGTTGCTCAAGCAATTCACACACCCCATGTCCAGGCCATGAGCAAATACCCTCAGCTATGCCTTCAATATCATCCCAAACCTGTCCAATTACTCCCCAGTCCCACCTCACTCCTGCCCAAGCTCTGTCACCTCTGGACAACTGTCCCAGCCTCTACCTGGCCTGCTTGCTCTGGTTCTTCCCCACCCACCCCTACTGAGCAAGAGAGTGCTTCTGACTTTAAAAGTGAGATCTTAGCATTCCCAGCTGAAAAGCCCTCCAGGGCTTCCCATCACACTTAGAGCAGAACCCAGAGCCCTCCCAGCCTCCCATGCCCCCTGCGACCCCACCCTCGCCTGCCCCTCTAATCTCACACTCTGAGCCTTCGCCTGTGTTGGTCCTGGAGCACCCCACCCCCACCCCATGCATTCAGTCCCTTACCTCCGCACGTCTGCTCAGGTGCCCCTTCTCAGACAAGGCTCCCTCCACGTCATCTAAAATAGCATCTGTGGTCATCTCATCCCTTATCCTACCGTATCTTCTCCTCACAGCCTTCCTTGCTACTGGACGTTATATCACACCCTTGGGCAGCACTCTGTTCATTTTATCCCCTGGCATCTAGAGCAGTACCTGGGGCACAATAAACATTTGCCCAGTGAATGAATCAAGAGACTGTCTGGACTTAAATCCAAGGTTTCAGAGAGACCTGGAACCACACTTTAGATTAAACTAGGACACATTGGGTGCCCAAGAGGCTGTATTCTGCAGCATCCACCCACACCAGCTCTGTCCCTGCATTTCCCAAAGAAGTTGGCAGAAGCAGGCAGCCTGGCAGGGTCTCTCCCAGCCTTGAGCCCACCTATCCGCACAGAGCAGGTGTGTGCCCCCTCCCAGGATCATCTCATAGGTGGGGCTGTGACAGCTCACAGGCTTTCTTACCACTGTGCACCCGTTGTAGAGGTTATGCTGGTCCTTGTGGGCGTGGGCACAGAAGTCCATGCAGGCCGTGACCCCCGAGAAGGGCCGCCCTTCCTTCAGCCCCAGACGGCAATCAATCGCTATTTCCTCATTGGTCACCTGTGGAGATTGCCAGGGAGAGCTGCTCAAGTGACCTGGGATGGTGGCCCTGACTTGGCAGAGGGGAGGCCAGGGGCAGAGAGGGAGGGGAGGAGGGAGGAGGTTAAGGAACACGACTGTCTTGCACTTGAGCTGCAGGAGGGAGGTTTTATGGCTGAAGCCCCTGTAGGGGTTACTTCCTTCTGGGTTATCTCAAGTCCCCTTTGCCTCAACTACGGAGTGCAGAGGTGACTGGTGAGAGAAACTCAAGCCTCCTCTACCAGAGTAGAGGACGTGGAGGATTATGAGCGGGAGAGAGATAAAGACTAAGGATAGAGGAGAGTCCGGGGTGTGGTGAGCCTGGTGCAAACACGAGGTCTTAACAAAGACCTACACCGCTGCTGGGGCACTGGCTGGGCTTTCCCATCAGGAGCCCACTCTGCACTGCCACACAGCAGGGAGCTGGGCAGAGGTGGGGTGTCACGTGGGCACAGAACAGCAGAGAACAGCGCAAGACCCAGTACCTGGTTCTGATAGGCCTGGGGCGCCAGCCGCTTATACAGGGGAGCAACTTCGGTGGCCAGGTCCTGGAAACTCTTCCGGAGCACTTCTTCCTGCGGAGACGAGAATAGTCACACACCCCCAGAGCAGCTCCGCCTGGTAAACTCTGCACCCTGGAAATCCACCTCCATTCTAGAACCTCTGCTGGGCTCCCAGCGGCAAGGTAAGAAGGGGCCGACAGGTATCTTAACAGTGTTTCTTCTGGGAAGGGTGTGGGGTCGCGTCTGATTTAAAGTTGGAGATGCTGAAGCTCACCAGAGTCTGGTCACTCTGACTACCAAGCACCTGCTCTGCCAGCCTCCAGCCCAGAGCCACTCAGAACGCCTAGAACAGGTTCCTGCCCTTACTGAGCACCTCGGTCAGAGGTGGGGGATGGCAGGCGTGTGCGAGCATGAACAGCAAGTGTGGATCCTTCCTGCAGTGGTCCAGACAGGTAAACAGAGGCAGGGAGGGGCGGGCGGGGCCTGTGCTAGGAATCCCACAGCCGCCGGGCCCAGCACCCGTCACGAGCCTAGTACACAGGCTCAACGTTCTATCCTTTAAGACTATCATCTCAGGTGTTCAGTCCACAAGCCGTGTGTGGCTACTGCAGCATAAATTAATTTTAATTAAAATTAAATAAAAAATTCAGCCCCTCCACTGCACTAGCCACATTTCAAATACTCAGTGACTACAAGTGGTTCCTGTGGCTGTCTGTAACTCTACAGAGAACATTTCCATTATCACAGAAAGTTCCACCAGACAATGCTGACCTCAATGAAGCAGCCCCCAAACAGAGTTTAAGGTATTCACGGCCTTTCTCTAGCCCTCTGAGGGTGACAAGTAGGGCTAGAGCAGCTCCAAGCCAGCCTTAAGCACAGGCATGAAGAGTTTACACAGAAGAACGAGGAGGAAGAGGGAAGGAAGAAAGCACCAAACTCACAGAATTAGAAACAGAGGGTGAGACCAATGGCTCAGCTGTCTGTCCAGTGGGGCCGCAGAGCTACCAGCCAGCCTCACTGCAACTCCCTGGCTACCTTCCAGGTGCTTCCATGAGCACAGGGGGCCTGAAGCCAGCACAACATGGGGGTGGGGAAACACAGGCCAGGGTTAAATGCTGACTTCACCATCACTGCCACACAGCCTCGGGCAAGCCATCTGCCTCACCTGTAAAGGGAGCAGTCATAGTGCCCAGAGCCTCAGGGTGTCATAAGATTAACTGAGACACTTGTGAGGTTCTGAGCAGAGCACCCAGCACTTAGTAGGTGCACAGGAAATGGTAGCTGATGGAACAGAGGAAACAGTTGTTTTCCATGTATTGCTTTCATTCATGATAATTCCTAGTTTCTGGCGGCACTGAGACTCCTTCATTCATTGAAGCAACTGCATTTGCTGCTTCTGAGGGAGGGAGGGTGCTGCCATAAATAAAAGTCTAGCGTCAAATTAGACTCAGACTAGGTTATGTAACAGTCAAAAAAGCTGGCTTGGAGAGGAAAAAAAAGAGCTTCTAAATTTGGATGTGCTGCTTCCTTTTATTTCTGAAAAGCAAAGCCTGGAAGTCTGAGCATAGAAATTTATATGTGGTTTAGGAAAAAAAATGTACCCCAGGAGTCCTTGCCCCCTGAAAAGGGGGGAAGCCCTTCTGGCACAAGGAGCTTGGAGACAGTTGGAATGTAGAGAGTGGGATCAAGGTACTGCCGGGATCCAGTGCCCCCCTCCTTGCAGGAGCAGAAGCAGGAGGGAGGGAGGCTGCAGGGAGCCCACTGCAGCCTGAGGCTGGCTCTGCCTCTAGACTTCCAGGTGGGAGCCCCTCAGATGGCCTGCCCAACCAAGGCAACAGAGGAGAAGTGGCAGAGGGGGAGGCAGCCTGGCTGGACACGCCTGGCTCCCAGCCTAAGCTCAGCCTGCGGAGGAGACCCTGAGACCCTTGTCCTGTTGTTACTGGGTTGAGGAAAAGCTCGAGGGCAGGAGGAGGCCTCAGACCTACAGGCAACGTCATGTGGATGCTAGTCCAGTGCCCGAGGACCATGCCAGGCCCCCAGCAGGGGACAGCAAAGACCTGGACAACTGCGCAGAGATGTGTCTCCAGCAGCCGGGCAGGATGAGGGAAGTCTAGCATCAGTCAAAAGATGGCCTGAGGCCCCTCTTCCTCCCATACCTCCCACCCAGAAAGATGTCTTGCAAAGAATAGAGGGAAGTGATCACTCTTAAGAGGGCCATACTCTAATGAAGGAATCTGAACATTTACCTTAAGGAGACTTTTCTAAACTGCAAGAGTCTGAGGTACCTGTAATTGGTAAGTCTAATTTTTCACTTGTCATATCCTTCCACATCACATCACATAACTTATTTCACTGCAAGATAAGGTCAGTTAAAAAACAAAAAAGGAAGTTCCATTTTATGCACATCTGAGTCTCAGTGCACTAATCCTATGTGCCATCTGGACTGTTAGAGGCAGCAGGTGGGACAGGGTGAGTGGGAGCCCCTGGCTCCCTATGGGGCTCTGCTCACCTCTTTGGGGTTGTCCCCAGCGAGGCGGAACTTGCGAGGAGTTTTGCTCCGAGCATATTTGCAGCCATTGAAGTACATGCTCCAGGAACAACCGAAGGAGAAGGAGGCACCACAGGTGTTTGGGTCTTTGCCTTGGCAAGCGCAGGTCCGGCTGCAACATATAACACGTTAGGCATCCAAAGCACATTTTTTGTTCTGGAATTTTCCCCTCCCTGAGGGGGAGGCCCTGCTGTTGCCTGGCATCCGCTGGCCTCCCACTATTGGGATGACATCATTCCCTGCCCTCAACTCCTTTCCCAAGTCTCTACCCTTGTGGGCAGAGGACCAGTTCTGAGTAGCCCATTGGGCTCCCCACCCCTGAGCCTGAAGGTCTGAGAGTCTGTTGCTGGGAGAAGCACCTGGGTTTTGTGAGATGGCTGAAAGGACCTAATCAAAAACCCAATCATGTTTACACTTTGCCATGACTCTAATATCTTGATCAGCTTCAACACAGACCACTCGAAGAGGGGAATAATGTGAACCACAGAGTTTGAACATGCCTGCTTCCTGCAGGCCCAGGTGCTGACAGGCCTTTAAAGAAATTAACACTGACATTACCATTCAACACTTAATAAAATCCAGAAATAATCCGAACACCCCTCAGTTGGGGAATGAATAAACAAACTGTGATGCATCCACATGGTAGAATACTACTCAGTAATGAAAAGGAATGGGCTCCTGATCCACACATCCATAGATGAAACTCAGAACACTGTGCTAAGGAGAAGAAGCCAGATTCGGGAGGCTACCTGCTGCATCGTTCCCTTTATGTGACATTCTTATAAAGGCAATCCTACCGAGACAGGAAGCAAGGTGTGGATGCCAGGGGTGGAGGGGAGCACCAGGCTATATAGCGGGGCATGGTGGAGTTTGGGGCTGAGGGAGCTGTTCTATGTCTTGATTGCGGTGGTGGCTACACGGCTATAAACATCTGTCAAATTCCTCAAGCTGTATACCTCAAAGGATGAATTTTACTGTAAGTAAAAATACCTTAATTTAAAAAATGGGGGGAGGATCCTGTAAGGATAGGTCTTATGAATATCACTGATGCCTTATATTAGTGGGGCACTCACACACATTTCCACACTTGCCACCATTATTAGGGCCTCAGAGTCAATTTGGGGCAGAAAGCAGAGCTAAGCTGAGTCAAGAGACCCTCCCCAGCCAGGGTCAGACCAGCTCGGTGGGGGAGCACTCTTTCCACCACAGTCCTACCTCTGCGGAACACATAGGGCTCTGACCCCATGTCCCACCCCCGCCACTGGGACCATCCACATACTCATCGTTGAGGCCACATCTCCGGCTGGTGGGGTTCCCGTACTTCCAGAGGGTGTCGGTGAGCTCCTGGTAGAGGGTGTCTCCGAGACTGCGGGGGATGCCCTCCCAGGCCAGGATGAGGATGACGATCACGGCGTTCTGGCAGTGGTGGCCCGCCCGGTGCCGCACCAGGCAGAGCAGCTTCTCTTCCAGCGTGTGCCTGCGGATCACCTGTGGGGAGGCGGGGAAGGGGGGCGCTGGGAACCACAGGAGTCAAGCGCCCGCGCTCATCCGCAGCGGACACCACACACCCCCCTCTGCCCACAGACCCGGGTGCAGCTCTTCTGGGCAGTGTCCCAGGGGAGTCATACCCTGGCGACCACAACCACACAGGCTAAAGGACCATTGTAATTCGGAAAAGAAAAACGTTAAAGTGCAAAATAAAAAATAATTACTACAAAACCTAAATAATTGGTGATTTACATAGACTTAGGAATAAAAATAAAACTTAGCAGTAGCCACAGGACTGGAAAAGGTCAGTTTTCATTCCAACCTCAAAAAAGGGCAACGCCAAAGAATGTTCAAACTATCGTACAATCGTGGTCATTTCACATGCTAGCAAGACAATGCTCAAAATCCTTCAAGCTAGGCTTCAACAGTACATGAACCTAGAACTTCCAGATGTACAAGCTGGATTTAGAAAAGGCAGAGGATCCAGAGATCAAATTGCCAACAAGGCAACTGCCAACAAGATTAAGTAAGGGGAATTCCAGAAAAACATCTATTTCTGCTTCTTTGACTACACTAAAGCCTTTGACTGTGTGGATCACAACAAACTGTGGAAAATGCTTAAAAGACACAGGAATACCTGCCTCCTGAGAAATCTGTATGCAGGTTAAAAAGCATCAGTTAGAACCAGACATGGGACAATGGACTGATTCAAAACTGGGAAAGGAGTACATCAAGGCTGTATATTGTCACCCTGCTTATTTGACTTACATGCAGAGTACATCATGCAAAATGCCAGGATGAATCACAAAGTGGAATCAAGATTGTCAGGAGAAATATCAACAACCTGAGATATGCAAATGATACCATCCTAATGGCAGAAAACAAAGAGGAACTAAAGAGCTTCTTGATGAAGGTGAAAGAGGAGAGTGAAAGAGCTGGCTTAAAACTCAACATTCAAAAAACGAAGATCATGGCATTGGTCCGAACACTTCATGGCAAACAGATGGGGAAACAATGGAAACAGTGATAAACTATTTTCTTGGGCCCCAAATGCACTGCAGACAGTTTCTGCAGCTATGAAATTAAAAGATGCCTGCTCCTTAGAAGAAAAGCTATGACAAACCTAGACAGCCTATTAAAAAGCAGAGACATCACTTTGCAGACAAAGGTCTGTATAGTCAAAGCTATGGTTTTTCCAGCAGTCATGTATGGATGTGAGAGTTGGACTATAAAGAAGGCTGAGCACCAAAGAAATGATGCTTTCAAACTGTGGTGCTGGAAAAGACACTTGAGAGTCCCTTGGACAGCAAAGAGATTAAACCAGTCAATCTTAAAAGGAAATCAACCCTGAATATTCATCAGAAGGACTGATGCTGAAGCTGAAGCTCCAATATTTTGATCACCTGATGTGAAGAGCTGACTCACTGGAAAAGACCCTCATGCTGGGGAAGATTGAGGGTAGGAGGAGAAGAGGGCAACAGAGGATGAGATGGTTGGATGGCATCATCAACTCAATGAACATGAGTTTGAGCAAACTCTGGGAGATAGTGGACGACAGGGAAACCTGGCGTGCTGCAGTCCATGGGGTTACAAAGAGTCAGACGCAACTGAACTACTCAACAAAAGGAATAAAATCTATAAATAAAATTATAAGCCAAAATTTCAGAAATTTTTACATTGTCCTAAAACATTTGCAGAGAAAATGGTGCATATGTGCATGGTTTTTGTTAAAAAGCAAGGGCCTGGACACTATGGAAAACAGTTTTTGGTAGTTCCTTGGAAAGTTAAACATATGTGACCAGGCACACCTAAGAATACAACCAGAGTTTCAGGATGGCATGATGAGAAAATTTTGGAAACAGTGGTGATGGGTTGCATAACAATGTGAATGTAATTGATGCCACCAGATTGCACATTTAAAATGATTAAAATGAAAATTTTATGTTACATATGTTTTAACAATTTTTAAAATTAGTAATGCAATACCACAGAATTGTGTACTTTAAATGAGTGAATTTTATGGTATGTGAATTACATCTCAATAAGACTGCTAAAAAAAAAAAGCATAGGCCATGGGGCACTGCTCTGCTCCTCAGGGTCCAGCCGTCCAGTCACCCAGGCTCTCACCTCACTCTTCACCCACGCCCTAAACACTGTCCTGGCTCACACAAAGCACAAAGGGTCCAGGAGTGGGCGGTGAGGTGGCTGAATCTCCCCTCCAAAAATCCCAAGGCATTCTGTGACTAGATAAGATGTGGGGGCCTGTGAAGAGGGAAGACTGGGAAGGGCTCTGAGTAGCAAGTGGAGGGATAGGACTTGAGACAGGGATTCTACAAAGTAAGCAGGGGGCTCCCTTACATTCATAGCTACATGCTTTAGAAGGGGGAGCAGATGGTTGGGAGAGGGGTGAAATGGGGAGACCACTGACATAAGACAAGCAAAACGGATGAAGTCTGAACTAGGACACTGAGGAATGAACAGGAAAAGACACGGATTCTAGAGAACTTCAGGAGAAAGGTGACTTTGGGACCACCTCACTATAGGAGCTGAGGGCCAGGCAAAAGTCTTTTTTTTTTTTTTAGGCAAAAGTCTTAAATGACATTTTGCAGTGCAGAAAAGTGGGTGAGTGTGGGCAGTGCTTCCTGGCGGGGGGCAGGGAGCACTCCACGGTGGAGGCACTTTGGAACACTGGAGTGGCTATTCTGAGCAGAACCAACAGAATCGGTCTGGAGGGCAGGAGGTGTCTGGGCTGGAGACAGACTTGTCCACAAGTACATCAGTGCAGGCTGATGCTGAGAGCGCCACCAGGCAGGCAGTATCAATAAGGAAAGCGGGCCAGAGGTACAACTAAGGAGTGGAAGGTGGGTGGGAAGCCAGACCCCTCTCCATGGGCCACTGGCTGGTGGGAATTCCAGCCAAGCATACCTAGCCCTTCCAGTTTGGGAAGAAGAAAACAGAAATCCAGATTTTCACATGAAATCTCTCCTTTTAAAGATATGAACACCACATTCATTTTTTAAATGGTGGGAAAAAATATGTAACATAAAATTTAGCATTTTAAGTGCACAATTCAGTAGCATTAAGCACATTCACATTATATAAACTATCACCAGAACTTCTTTCATCTCCAGAACTTTTAATTTTCCCAAATAGAAACTCTCTACCCACTTAATAGTAACCCTCCATTCTCCGCTGAGCCCAGCCCACGGGGACAACCATTTTGCTTTCTGACTCTATTAATTTGACTGTGCCAGGTACCTCACATAAGTGGAGTTGTACAACATTTGTCCTTCAGTGACCAGCTTAATTTCACTTAGCATGACATCCTCAAGTTTCATCCATGTACCAGAACTTCCTTCAAAATTTAAAGGACTTTAGGGTTTTCTATGTAGAGGATCATGTCACCTGCAAACAGAGAGAGTTTCACTTCTTCTTTTCCTATCTGGATTCCTTTTACTTCTTTTTCTGCCCTGATTGCTGTGGCCAAAACTTCCAAAACTATGTTGAATAGTAGTGGTGAGAGTGGGCACCCTTGTCTTGTTCCTGATTTCAGGGGAAATGCTTTCAATTTTTCACCATTGAGGGTGATGCTTGCTGTGGGTTTGTCATATATAGCTTTTATTATGTTGAGGTATGTTCCTTCTATTCCTGCTTTCTGGAGAGTTTTAATCATAAATGGATGTTGAATTTTGTCAAAGGCTTTTTCTGCATCATTTGAATCAGTTCTAATGAGATGGATGAAACTGGAGCCCATTATACAGAGCGAAGTAAGCCAGAAAGATAAAGACCATTACAGTATACTAACACATATATACGGAATTTAGAAAGATGGTAACGATAACCCTATATGCAAAACAGAAAAAGAGACTCAGATGTATAGAACAGACTTGTGGACTCTGGGAGAAGGCGAGGGTGGGATGTTTCAAGAGAACAGCATTGAAACATGTATATTATCTAGGGTGAAACAGATCACCAACCCAGGTTGGGTGCATGAGACAAGTGCTCGGGCCTGATGCACTGGGAAGACCCAGAGGGATCGGGTGGAGAGGGAGGTGGGAGGGGGGACCGGGATGGGGAATACATGTAAATCCATGGCTAATTCATTTCAATGTATGACAAAAACTACTGTAATGATGTAAAGTGATTAGCCTCCAACTAATAAAAATAAATGGAAAAAAAAAAATTTAAAGGACATCTTGTATACTAAACAAAACATACCTGAGCCAAGAGTTCCTGCTTTGAGTCATAGCAGTGATGGAGGCCAGCACCTCCACCCTTTGTGGAAGCAATGATTGCAACATCATTTATAAAATTGTTTTTGTGGATCAGTGAATATATGAACTGCCACTGATCATTTCCGTGTGTGGCTGGCTTTCTGCAGACTGAGCCGGGCACTTCATGGGCATGCACACATAGTAGGTAGTAGGGTGTGCCTCAGCAGAGCACTGGCTAATTACATTCATGTGCAACACACGTTCAGAGCACACAGACAGGCCTGTGCCGTCAGAGCGCGGACTGAGGCCATGCCCTACAGGTTTCCGCGTCTGCGCGTGCCTGTGCATGTGTGCTCAGCCATGTTCTGACTCTTCGCGACCCCATGGACTGTGGCCCACCAGGCTCCTCTGTCCATGGGATTTCCCAGGTAAGAATACTAGACTGGGGTGCCATTTCCTCCTCCAGGGGGATCTTCCCAACCCAGGGATCAAGCCTGGGTCTCCTGCGTCTCCTGCACCGGCAGGCAGGTTCTTTACCTCTGAGCCACCTGGGAAGCCCTAAATGTGCCTAGTCACACGTAAATGTGCAGAGGCAGGAGCAGACAGCCCTGTGACCACACCCTCACAGGCCTCTGGATACACGCAAAAGAGCTATAACCAAGCGGAGCTCCCTATCCACACTCTATGAAGGAACCCAGTAGGACGAAATACACAACGTGCAGAAGTCAGAGTCCAACGTAAGGTGTGAACACACCAACACTCAGAGCACAGCAACGCAGACGGTTCACATGCCATCACAGGACTGTAAACAAATCACCGAGGTGTGGGGCAGGGGTTCCCTGAGCGCAGAGCAGAAACCCAAATCTATTCCCCCATCACTCTCAGCCTTGGTCTGAGTTCCAGCACTGGGGTTCCACAGGTAAGTCTGCTCTACCATGCGCCCGGTGGGCCTTCAAATATCTGCCTTCTGACCTGTTACCATTACGGGCTGGCCCAAGCAGCATCTCCAGAGCTCTTCTACCAAAAGCCCGTTTATCGTGTCTGCACTGTTTGCGTCTGGTATGCCTCCATTTATCCTGAGCCTTTGGGATCCTACCCGCGTCGCTCCCTCATCTCCACGCTTCGTGACTTCCACACTTTGTACAGGCCACCCTAAAATCTGAGATTACCAGCAGGCTCTCTGGGGGGGGGTCCCCACTGGTTTCTTAGATCATTCTCTGAACACACATTTGCTGGGCCTCCATGATGCACCTCAGCTTTGTCGCCCAAGATCCCAGCTGGCTAAATCTAAAACTTGTCGGGCACACGGCTTGTAGCTGAAGGTCATGGCTGCAGACCCAGAAGGAACCCTGGCTGGAACGAACACCCAGGACCTAGACACGGGGTGGGGCGGGGCGGCGGGGAGAGCATGGAAGGCGCTGGCCAGGCCAGCACAGGAAGCTGGGAGCTACCACCCCCCACGGCGATGGACCACGGCCGTGCCGCCACTGAGAACAATCTGTCCTTAGCATTTGTGGGCCATTTCCACACGGGGGCAGAGAAAGGGAACCTCTGTCCCTTCTCTAACTTCCAAGGAGGTGGAACTCTAGATGAGCCCTACAACCGTAATACATAGGGTTATTTGATGGCTGTGTAGGCAATAAATAAGGGAAATTCACCACCCTGTGGGAGATGGTTAGAAAACAAAAAACACAGTACTGCCATTTTCTTGCCACTGTATTAATAGTTCTATGATCTGCCACTCTTCTCATTAACAAAATTTCCCTCCTCTCTCATTTTATTTTCACTCATCAGATGTGGAATTTCCTCACCTCTCCATCACTATGTATTCCCTTCTATATGAGCTTTTCTTTCAAAAAGAAAGAAGATGAGCATTGGTGATGGGCACTCCCCCAGGCTTGGTGATATTCACAAGCTATTCCAACCTTTGGACAAAGCACTGTGTTCATGTGCCCAGCTCTGGGCATTTGCCCACAGAGCCTGGAGGGACCAGAGTTCTGAGGACCACGTTCTTCCCTCAATCATTCTGTTTTTCTCTCATGGCCCCAGAAACGGATCTCACGCTTTACCTGGGCGCCTTCCTCCCCAGCCCTCAGCAGAGACACATGAGCGTTGGTCAAGAGCAAAAGCTTCACCATGGGTGTCTGAGGATTAAGATGCATATTCTTATCCTCAACACTGTCCACAGAGCCAACTGTGGCTTTAAGGGGGCAACTGTTTCTGAAGCGGAAAAGTCTGCCAATGCCCCAAGGATCTTCAGTTTCTTGCCCAACACTTTGGAATTCCTCAACGACTACATAAATTAGCAGGAGGAAGGGAAAGACACCACTTCCCTGATGGGTTCTCTGGGAGGGATAACACCCCACCCTGATCAGCCAGAGAAATAATTAACCTCCTACTATAATGACCACCTTTCACGAGGGTGGGGAAAACATTCTTTTATATACCCCTGAATACTCTTACGTATTTCAGATTTTTCCAGACAATTCTGTGCTACCATCTGAAAACTGCTACAAATAGATATGTGGTAGTTCAGGTTTAGATACCTATTATTTTCATTAAACATAAAGGTGCAAAGGGGTGGGATACAGACCAAATAAAAACAGAGTCTGACAGAGCTCATGTTACTACCATCTTTCACTCGAAGTGAGCTGAGTGCATGTTCACCCTGCCTTTCTGCCTTTGCCCACATGACTCTCCTCACCAGGAATGCTTCTACTTCTCCTCGCCCATTTAATAGGGCCCTGTGCATATCCACCTTCTCTGGAAGACCCAGCCTGAACTCCTCCTGCCACTCACATCCCTTGCCCCTGAACTCAACACCACCAAGCCTGCCTCTCAATGTTAAACTCTGATTATTCAAGTCTTCACGATCTTACTTCCTGCTGTCTCTACATTCAAGCAGTTTGAACACAGGGACAGAGCCTTCTATTTTCCATGCATATTCTTCCTACCAAGCAGTGAACAATTAGCTACCTGATAAATTTGCTGCTGCTCTGGGCAGGGTTCTATAGTGGTTCTAAAGTGCTCTATGAGGGCTGGAAGGACAGGTCAGAAAACTGGGTGAAACTGGGGTCTGAGATACTGATGATCCCTCTGCCATGATACGCTGGCTGCCTATAGGAAACAGTGGCTCAGAAGTCAAGCAGATGCAATGCTGTCCTGATTCTGCCCAGGGGCGTGGTTCTCATGGACTAGAGACAGGGACACCCAGCACCAGGGCACACAGCGGGGGCAGAGGAGTCACGGTGGGGCCCAGCCTTGAGCACGATGATGTCTCCAGCTACCTTCCGCATCTCCTTCCCCTGCAGCCCTGAACGACAACGGCAGTACGAGTTGAGCATAACAACTAGAGAAGTTCCAAGGCCAGCCCTGGACATCAGGAGCTGGCATTTAAACAAAGTGAGGACCAACAGCTGAGGCTGGGGGAAGATGACCCTAACCAGCACCAGATGCTGGCTCATAGCTCCCTGGGTGGTGCACACGTCTGCCCCCAACTCCCCAGTCCAGTTTGGGCTGTGGAGCTTTGACACGTACCCACTTTGCGATGGGGCAGCCACGTGAGCTCTTCCCTTCCTTCCCCGTGTAGATGACCTTCTCGATCCGGATGGCTTTCCCCTTCTCTCCGTACCTGGAGAGCAAGACAGAAGCCACCATTAGCACACCTGAATCCCAAAGGAGTCCTGGTAAGAAGGCAAGTCTCAGCGTGTTTCCGCTTGGGTTTCTAGTTACCATGGGGGCAACAGAAAAGGAAGAGAAAGATTTAAACATTTATTCAGTGCTCGAGCCTCTGGGAACACACCTCCACTTATAGACCTCAGGGCCTCTGGCCCACCTGGCTCCATCCTGCCCCAGGGCAGAAGGTCTCTGATGATTCTCTCTGAGCCCTCAAACCAAAGGCTCAACATAGGCATTTGTATGCAGCCCTGTTAGCAGACTTAGCTACTTATAAAGTCAATAAAATTCAATAGACAAAAGAAAACAAATGGGGGAAACCCTTATTACTGTCTTTCAACAATCCCCAAATGACATTTGAACAGATGAGGACAGATAGCTGAGTCCAGGGGGAAGTGGCCTCCCCAGGACACACTGGCTCCGAGATTCCCTTGGACTTACAGGAAACACGCCTGTTTCCTGCACACACCCCTGCGCTGGCCCACACACGTGTGCACACACTCAGGGATTCACCACGTGCAGAGGTGAGGAAACTGTGGCCCTCGGAGCTGAAATGACCTGCTGAAGGGCACACAGCTACCTGGGGGCAAGGCCGGCTACAGTGCAGCCACGGAGGTCAGAGAGCTGGGCCTGAGAGCCCACACAGCCCTTTCGTTACAAGACTGTGGCCAAACGCCTGAACTTCTCTAAGCCTCAGTTTCTTCATCTGTAAAATGGACATAAAAATGGTTCCTGTCTCCTAGGCTTGGCAGTGCCTTAAAAGCACTGGGCTGGCCAAAAAGTTCAGTCGGGAACAGGGGCTGGGAAACCTGAATGAACTTCCTGGCCAATCCAATACATCAAAGTTTCTGGCACAAAGGAAGAGCCCAGTAAGTATTCTTCACACTGCAAACATCCATCTTACTAACTTGTCTTATTTTTAATAGCTTCTAGTTTCTAATACAATATCATATCATCTGAGAATAATGGTTATTTGCCAGCTTCTCCTTTCCACTTTCCATGGCTTTACTTCAGTTTCCTGTCTGTCTGTACTGGCCAGCGCTTCCAGAGCTCTTGCAGGCATCTTTGCTTATTTCCTGACTTTCCTAGAAATGTTTCCAAGGACTCACCCCTGAGCATGCAGCTTGCTAACTTTGGGCTAGAGACAGAGACTCCCTTATTTTGAAGAGCTCTATTAACGGTTTCCTGTTCTAAGAATTGTTAATCAAGAATTGATCAATTTTGGTGGCCCAGTGGTTAAGAATTCACCTGTCAATGCAGAGACATGGGTTTGATCCCTGTTCCGGGAGGACTTCACATGCTGAGTGGCAACTAAGTCCGTGCGCCCTAAAGCCCATGCTCTGCACCAAGAGAAGCCACTGCAATGGGAAGCCCATGCACGGCAATTAGAGAGTAGCCCCCAGTCACCAAAACTAGAGAAAGCCCACATGTAGCAATGAAGACCCAACACAGCCATAGATACATTTTTAAAAAACTTTAAGAAAAGAACTGATCAATTTTATCAAATACATTTTTAACGACTAAGGACACAGAAGAATGGTTTTTCTCCTTTGGTCAATTAACAAGGTATGCTATTTTAACAGACTGTCTAAATCCAACAATTGTTATATTTCTGTAACAAATCCAATTTGGTCATGGCATATTATTTCAATATACTATTTAATAGAGGGTAATGTTATCATAACTACTAGGCATTTGTATCATAACTATTACAACTACTACTGTTTTACATATTATTTATATAAATTCATATACAGTTATACATAATTCTTTATCTTATCCACTTCACTTCTAGGAATCTCTGATATAACTTGTACAAATACACCAAGATTTAGGAACAAGATATTGTTGCATCAATGAGAAAATTTGGAAACAACAAAAATATCCAGTATTGTTGTTGCTTAGTTGCTGGGTTGTGTTCAGCTCTTTTGTGACCCCATGGATTGTGGCCTGCCAGGCTCCTCTGTCCACAGTATTTCCCAGGCAAGAATACTGGAGTGTGCTGTCATTCCCTCCTCCAGGGAATCTTCCTGACCCAGGGATAGAACCCAGGTCTCCTGTGTTGGCAGGCAGATTCTTTACCACTGAGCCACCAGGGAAGCCCAAATATCTAGTACAGGACTAGCTAAATAAAACATAATTAAATAAATGTCCATGCCAGTGGAAAACCATTTAGCTATCAAAAAGGATTCAACAGAATTATATGTACTGACATGAGAAAAACTAAGTGGAGGGGAAAGTATCCACCAACATGGGTATAGTATTCTTGATCCCATCTTGTTCAAAATTTCTCTATATACATGTTATCTTTGTAAATGCTCAGAAAAAAATCAAACTTGAAAAAATTTTTTCTTCTCGGAGGATAATTACTAGAGAGCTTTATTCACTATAAGCTTTTTAAAAATGGCCTTTTATAGACATGTTTTATTTTTGTAACTGGAAAAGAAAACAGTACTTTTGAAAATGATGATCTAAGGTCTCTCTGAGTTCAATGTTCTCTGTTTCACTTAAGTCCTCGGGAATGAAGTGAAAAGCTGATAACTGCTACACTGAAGTTCTCAGGCTATGTTATAGAACGTGTTTGCAGACAGGACCCTGGGGGGTTTATATAGCATGGTCTGGCTCAAAAGGAAAAGACCAGATAGTGCTGCTTTTGTCTGACTCCTGGAAAACTTTCAACCCCACAAGCATTTATCAGGAAGTGGCCCATGCGCACAGAGCCTGGGCACTGTATGTCCTGGGGCCGCAGTGGGAAGAATGACCCAAGGTGACCATACCGCTCTCACCAAAACCCACAGGATATCGTCGTTCCCCACAGAAGGGTGAGTTGAGGACACAGACTCGGGCTTTCTGACCAAGACCTTCCGCACTGTCCTATCCTCATGAGAAATGCTTCTTGCAGTGAACCTTGTATTTCAGAGCAAATAAAAGGGCCAAGCACTGTCTGATCAGGCAAAATTTTTTTTAACCAGGACTGTCTCTGTGTTTAAAGACAACCAACAACTCTGGATTTAGCTCTTTTTTTCTTAAATGTCTTAGTTTCTTGCCTATCATTAAGAGGTTAGAATATAGGTGAACTCCTAGACCCTAAAGTAAAGTCTGCAAGGATAGGCTGAAACTTTATTTTAAAGGGTAACTTGATCGTCTTAGCCAGTGATTCTCAAAGGTGGTGCTGGGACCAGCATGCAGACTCTCAAGTCCCATCCCAGGCCTGCTGTTTCAGAAACCCTGGGCTGGGGTCCAGCCATCTGTGCTTTCACAAGTCCTCCAGAAACCTGAAGCATGCTCAAGCTTGATAACCGCTGATCTAAAGTTGTGATTCTTTGGGGTTACCTCCATCACACAATAATGAGACCAGTTCCCCCCAAACTCAGAGGATTTGCTAGCAGGGTGTTGGTGCTTCATTCCCAGAATGAACATTTACTGAACTGCCAGGCTGCAGAGAAGCCCCTTCCCAGTTAGAGGACATGTGGCCCTGTGCACCAGGCCCTTCTCAGATATGGGTTTGAACACCCGACTCCAATTACCTATGACGACAAGGACCTGGGTACCTAGGGGGTATGGAACCCATTAACAAATTTTATAACATTTCAGGACTTGCTTTGAACCTCCCCCTCCTTCCAAAGTCTTTACCAGATAAGCTAAAAGCACCAACATCCCCTGGGTTTCAGTTTTCTTCCCTCCTCGTCTTGGCCAACTCCTGGCTGTAGATTGGTCCTGCAGACAAAGGGTGGGGGCGAAGTCTAGAGAAAGGGGTAGCTCGGATCATTCCCAAACTAGACTCCCATCGAGGTGAGTTTCAGCAATCATTCATTCCCCTCCTTGTTCCGGAAGAAGCTTAAAAAGATGTCTATGTGATAAAAACAACAGGTGATAAAATCAGGGTAAAGGGGGAAACAGACAGACATGATGTTTGTATGTAAAATGCAAACGGTGGGATCTTATGCATACTTTAAAGAGATGAGTCTAGAACATTTCATCACATAAGAAATCAAGGAAGCTAATGAAGGCTCCTTAGGGTCACGTCAAAAGGACTCAGGGGTGAACCTGCATAGACTTCCATGGGCCAAAGATGAGAAATCACGTTCCTCCTAATGAGAATACACAAATCTGGTGCTAAGCTTACTAACAGCCAACATAAAGATGGAAACACAATCTGTTCCATGATTTACAAGGTCCTTAAGATAAAAATAAACCAGTTGCTGAGGAAAAACACAAGTATTCCTGGTCTTGAGAGGAATTCCTCCCTTGGATCAGTTTCTGAAGAATCTACACTTGGCTGTTATTTTTAAAGCAATGAGAAAAAAGGAAAGGACAAATCTCAACTGCATCATTATCTCTTAATCCTTATTTCAAAACACACTCTTCTATAACTAAAAGTTATTTAGAGAGCTGTCTAGAAATCTTATAAAATTGTTACCAAGAAACAAACAAATGTAAAAACCATCCCAGGTCAAACTTGTATATCTGACGCCACTGCAGCCCTCAACCTGTAAACAATGGTGTCAAAATTCCTCTCAAAAACCGCTGGCCAAAATGATGCCCACTCCAACCTCCAAGCTGCAAGACATATACACGCGGGCACATGCAGGGGTGCGTGTTAAACCACACACACTGGGTTTTTTGAGTATAATTGCTTTACAAGGTCTGGTACTCTTCTGCTGTACCATGAAGTGAGTCAGCTGCAGGTATTCATACATCCCCTCCCTCCTGGACCTCTTGCCCACCCACCCCCGCATCCCACCCCTCTAGGGCATCACAGAGCATGGACCTGAGCCCCCTGCGCTACAAAGAAGGTTCCCACGAGCTACCTATCTTACACATGGTAGTACATACATATGCCAACGCTACACTCCCGATTCCTCCACGACCCCTGTCCACACGTCCATTCCTTACATCTGCATCTCCATTCCTGACCTGCAAACAGGCTCCCCTGAACTGTTTTTCTAGATTCCACATAATTTGTGTTCATATATGATATTTGTTTTTCTCAGCAATCCCACATACTGTATTGAAAGTGAAAGTTGCTCAGTCGTGTCCAACTCTTTGTGACCTCATGTACCATACAGTCCACGGAATTCCCCAGGCCAGAATACTGGAGTGGGTAGCCTTTCCCTTCTCCAGGGGTTCTTCCCAACCTAGGGATCAAACCCAGGTCCCCTGCATTGCAGGTGGACTCTTTACCAGCTGAGCCACAAGGGAAGCCCAAGAATACTGGAGTGGGTGGCCTCTCCCTTCTCCAGCAGGTGTTCTCAACCCAGGAATTGAACTGGGGTCTCCTGTATTGCAGGCAGATTCTTTACCAATTGAGCTATTAGGGAAGCCCACATACTGTTTTTAAGTGTTCCCTTTTCTCCACATCCTTGCCAACATTTGTAATCTGTAGACTTTTTGACAATTTTCATGGACTCAGAGGTGCTCTTTCAATCAGGCTTGAATTTACAGATTGGGTCTTTAATCAAATGCTTTTCTGATGGGCTACTATGAATATAAATGTTTCCAGATGGTACAGGATAATTAAGAGTGTTTACAGCAGATCACTGTCCTCCATCCACCTTACCTTTTATTCATTCGGGGACATCACTACAGTTATGCAATTCAAAATCATGTTTCCTGCTAATTTATCAGTTTAGCTACACTGGTCAGATAAAATTGCTCCCCAAATTTCTGGAAATTCTAAGCTACTTAGCCCTTGGCCTTCCACATCTGTATGTATATGTATGAGCAAACACATTTATGTCTTACATAATCTGTGACTTTACTATTAAAATACTAATAAACCTTAGTTATTAAAAAACCCACAGTCCATGTGGATATCATGCAGACACCCTGTATGTAATATTTACGAGTAAGGACCAGGTGCTTTCCAGACATCAATTCCATTTATCCTCATAATTCTCCTTCAATGTACATGCTTTTATCATCTCCATTCTGTAGATAAGAAAACCGAGTCACACAGAAGTAGAGCAACTTACCGAAGAACTCAGCAGTGAGTGGAAGGGCCAGGACTTGGACCTGAGCTCTAGCTCCAGGGTCCCAGTGTTCCCAATCACCGAGCTATTTTACTGCTCTACACTCTGGGACTCATAGTATTTAGTATCTACTGGGGACACACATGGATTTAAAAGTTTCTATTTATATAAAACTGCTGTTAAAAAAGCAGAACAGAGCTATTAAGCAAAAGCCCTACAGTCTTGTGTTGAATTGTAAGTGTACATAAACTCAAATGTATTTAATCACTAAACAGTAACAAAAGTAAAAAACCTACACATATATCTTGGCTCTTTCTACTTGAAATGGCCTAGAGAAATGGGCACTCCCAGCACCTGGAGTCTCTTTTCTAAATAATTTTTCCGCCATAAAAATACAAGAAATCAAAAACTCCTAGGATCATGTCAAAATGACTCAGGAGATCACGTAAATAGGTGCCCACTGGCCAAATATGAGGCATACATTCCTCCTAGTGGTGATACAAAACATCACCTAGGAATAGTTTTAAAAGAAAGAAACAATCAGATTCTGATCAAGCCTTTAGATCTAACTGCCAATTTACAGGACACAGGGCAGAAGAACCTGTTAAATACCACAGGGATGGTAGCAGCAAAATTCAGCCATGGGAAACTCCACAGGACCCACAACCATTTAACCCCATTTCTTTAAGGAAAACTATGTCAATAAAGAGTGAGAGAAAGCAGGGACAGAGGAATATATGAAGGGCAGACCTACAGACAGAAAGAAACCCAGAGCACTGGTGGGGTGGAAATCCCACATTCAACTTTTCACAGTCTGGGTATCAGGGATTCCTTTCTGTAGGCTGTCTAGTATAAGGCAATGAAAATGAGAGGTGCTTAAAATGCACATTCTATTAACAACTTGCCCATTTCTCCTTGGACATCTGTGCATCACTCACCGCTCCTCCATGAGTTCCCGGATGGAGGCTACTGTGGGGCCAGATCCCAGATGAGTATAATATGGACCTTCATCTTTCTCCACTATTTGTTCTGCAGAAACAGAGTAAACATGATTTGGAGACATCAATTCACCAACAGAAATTCAGGAAGGCAAACCACCAGTAGGAAAATGAATGGTACATTATAAAACAGGAAATTCAAATGGCTTATAAACATATGAATACATTCAATCTCATTAGAAATCAGGAACTACAAATTAAAATCACAATGAAACACCATTATACATAGACCAAGTTGGCAAACATTTAAAAATCTGATAAAACTACATACTATCAAGACTGAGGTCTAACCACTTTGGCATTCAGTTTATCATTATATATTATCTAAACCAGAGGTTAGCAAAGCACTCCATTTTAAGGTACAGACCCCAAACAAACTGAAAACGAGGACTCCAACAGCACCTGTATGCCGTGTCCACTGCAGCATACTCATGAGAGCCAAAGGTGAAAACAGCAGATGCGTCCATCAACACAGATGAACAAAATGTGATATATCCATACAATAGAATATTATTTGACCATAAAAAGGATTTTTTCTGATACATGCTACAACATGAATGAACCTGGAAAACATTTTCCTGTTGTTCAGTTGCTCAGTCATGTCGTGTCCCATACTTGTGACCCTATGCACTGCAGCATGCCAGGCTTTCCTACCCTTCACTATCTCCCTGGGTTTGCTCAAACTTGTCCATTGAGTCGATATTGCCATCCAATCATCTGATCCTCTGTCACCCTCTTCTCCTCTTTCCCTCAGTCTTTCCCAGCATCAAGGTCTTTTACAATGAGTCAACTATTCACATCAGGTGGCCAAAATATCGCAGCTTCAGCATCTGTCCTTCCAATGAATATTCAGGACTGATTTCCTTTAGGATTGATTGATTTGACCTCCTTGCAGTCCAAGGGATTCTCAAGAGTCTTCTTCAGCACCACAGTTTGAAAGCATAAATTCATTGTCACTCAAACTTCTTTTGGTCCAACTCTCAGATCCACACATGACCACTGGAAAAGTCACAGCTTTGACTATACAGACCTTTGTCAACAAAGTGGTGTTTCTGCTTTTTAATATGCTATTTTGATTTGTCATAGCTTTTCTTCTAAGGAGCAACTGTCTTTTAATTTCATGGCTGCAGTCACCATCTGCAGTGATTTTGGAGCCCAGGAAAATAAAGTCTGTCACTATTTCCATTCTATTCCCATCTATTTGTCATGAAGTGATGGAACCGGATGCCATGGTCTTAGCTTTGAATGTTGAGTTTTAAGCCAGGCTTTTCACTCCTCTTTCACCTTCATCAAGAGGCTCCTTAGTTCCTCTTCATTTTCTGTCATTAGGTTGGTGTCATCTGCATTTCTGAGGTTACTGACATTTCTCCCAGCAATCTTGATTCCACCTTGTGATTCATCTGGCCTGGCATTTTGCATGACGTACTCTGCATAGAAGTTAAATAAGCAGGGTGACAATATAAAGCCTTGACATACTCCTTCCCCAATTTTGAACCAGTCTGTTGTTTCATGTCTGGTTCTAACTGTTGTTTCTTGGCCTGCATACAGGCTTCTCAGGAGGCAGGTAATGTGATCTGGTATTTCAATCTCTTCAAGAATTTCCCACAGTTTGTTGTGATCCACATAGTCAAAGGCTTTAGTGTAGTCAATGAAGCAGATGTTTTCCTGGAATTCTCTTGCTTTTTCTATGATTCAGTAGATGTTGGCAATTTGATCACTGATCCCTCTACCTTTTCTAATTCCAGCTTGTACATCTGGAAGTTCTCAGTTCATGTACTGCTGAAGGCTAGCTTGAAGGATTTTGAGCATTATCTTGCTAGCACGTGAAATGAGCACAATTGTGCAGTAGCTTGAAAATGCTTTGGCATTACCCTTCTTTGGGATTGGAATGAAAACGGATCTTTTCTAGCCCTGTGGCCACTGTTGAGTTTGTCAAACTTACTGATATATTGAATGCAGCACTTTAAGAGCATCTTTTAAGATTTTAAAAAGGTCAGCCGAAATTCCATCATCTTCACTAGCTTTGTTTGTAGTAATGCTTCCTAAGGCCTACTTGACTTCACACTCCAGGACGTCTGGTTCGAGGTGCGTGACCACACCATCGTGGTTATCCAGGTCATTAAGACATTTTTTGTACAGTTTTCCTGTGTATTCTTGCCACCTCTTCTTAATCTCTTCTGCTTCTGTTAGGTACTTACAGCTTCTGTCCTCTCCTGTCCCCATCTTTGCATGAAATGTTCCCTTGTTATCTCTAATTTTCTTGAAGAGATCTCTAGTCTTTCCCATTCTATTGTTTTTCCCTATTTCATTGCATTGTTTACTTAAGAAGGCTTGCTTATCTCTCCCTGCCATTCTCTGCATTTAGTTGGGTATATCTTTCCCTTTCTCCTTGGCCTTTCACGTCTCTTCTTTTTTCAGTTATTTGTAAGGCCTCCTCAGACAACCACTTTGCCTTCTTGCATTTCCTTTCTTGGGGATGGTTTTGGTCTCCACCTCTTGTACAATGTTATGAACCTCCATCCATAATTCTTCAAGCACTCCGTCTACCAGATCTAATCCCTTGAATCTATTTGTCACTTATATAATCATAAGGGATTTTATTTAAGTCATACCTGAATGACCTAGTGGTTTTCCCTACGTTCTTCAATTTAAGTCTGAATTTTGACTTAATGATCTGAGCCACACTTAGCTCCTGGTCTTATATTTGCTGACTGTATAGAGCTTCTCCATCTTCCGCTGCAAAGAATATAATCAATCTGACTTTGGTATTGACCATCTGAAGAAGTCCATGTGCAGAGAATCATTGCTTGTGCTGCTAGAAGAGGGTTCTTGCTATGACCAGTGCACGCACTTGGTGAAATTCTATTAGCCTTTACCCTTCTTCATTTTGTACTCCAAGGCCAAATTTGCCTGTTATTCCAGGTATCTCTTGACTTTCTACTTTTGCATTCCAATCCCCTACGATGAAAAGGACATCTTTTTTTGGTGTTAGTTCTAGAAAGTCTTGTAGGTCTTCATAGAACCATTCAACTTCAGCTTCTTTGGCATTAGTGGTTGGGGCACAGACTTGGATTACTGTGATGTTGAACGGTTTGCCTTGGAAACGAATTGAGATCATTTGGTAGTTTTTGAGATTATACCTAAGAACTGCATTTCAGACTCTCTTGTTGACTGTGAGGGCTACCCCATTTCTTCTAAGGGGTTCTTGCCCACTGTAGTAGATATAACAGTCATCTGAATTAAGTTCATCCATTCCCATCCATTTTAGTTCACTGATTCCTAAAATGTCAATGTTTACTCTTGCCATCTCCTGTTTGAACACTACCAATTTACCTTGATTCATGGACCTAACACTCCAGGTTGCTATGCAACATTACTCTTTACAGCATCGGATTTTACTTTCAGCATCAGATACATCCACAACCGGGCATTGTTTCTGCTTTGACTCAGACTCTTCATCCTTTCCGGAGCTATTTATCTGCTCTTCTCTAATAGTATATGGGACACCTATTGATCTGGGGCGGGGCTTATCTTTCAGTGTCATATCTTTTGCCTTTTCATACTGTTCATGGGGTTCTCAAGGCAAGAATGCTGAAGTGGTTTGCCATTCTCTTCTAAGGTGGGCTATGTTTTCTCAGAACTCCCCATCATGACCCGTCCATCTTGGGTGGCATAGCATGGCTCATGGTTTCATTGAGCTACACAAGGCTGTGATCCATGTGATCATTTTGATTAGTTTTCTATTCTAGCTCCTTCTGTCTTCTCTCTGATGGATGAGGATAAGAGGCTTGTGCAAGTTTCCTGATGCGAAATAAGCCAAACACAGGAGGACAAATACTGTATGATTCCACTTATATGAAATACCTAGAACAGGCAAATTCATAAAGGAAAAAGTTAGATTAGAGGTTACCAACAGCTGGGAGGAGTGAGGAATGAGGACTTACTGTTTCATGGGTACAGTTTGTTTAGAGTGTTGGAACAGTTTTAGAAATAGATAGTGGTGATGATTGCATAATACTGTGAATGCAATTAATGACACTAAACTGCGTGCTAAACAATGATTAAAATGGCAGATTTTATACTACATATATTTTAACACAATTTTAAGAAAAGAAAGGAATAAAGTACTGATACATGCTACAATAGGGAGACACCTTCAAAAACATTATGCTAAGTGGAAAAGTCAAGACACAAAATATCACATAATAGCATGATTCCATTCAAATGAAATATCCAGAATAGGTAAATCCATAGAAACAGAAAGTGGAATCATAGTTACCAGAGGCTGGAAGGAAGAAGGAATGGAGAGTTACAACTTAATAGGCGCAGGATTTTATTCTGGAGTGATGAAAGTGTTTTGGAATTAGACAGAGGTGATTATTTCACAATACTGTGAAAGTGCTAAATGTCACTGAACTGCTCACTTTAAAATGCTTAGTTTTATGTTATACAAAGTTCACCACAATTTAAAAAAACTGATTCATACAACAACATGGGTGAGTTTTATATGAATTTTTCTAAGAGAAAGAAATAAAAGACTATGTAATAGTAACTCTGGAAAATGCTATCTTGACTGGATACTGTAAGGCTATAAACAAAAGAACTTTATACAAATACTGTAAAATACTGTACTACGGCTGGTAAATTTGCGTCATGTCTAGGGAAACATACAACTAAACACAATGTGGTATCCTGCAATGGTTCCTACAACAGAAAAAGGACATCAGTGGAAAAACTGACAAAATCCAGAAGTCTATAGTTAACAGTACTGTACCAACATTAAGGTATTAGTTTTAAATGTACCATAATTATGTACGACATATATATTTAGGGTATATTGGGTAAAGGGCATATAGGAACTCTGCATCAACTTTGCAACTCTTCTATAAAATTATTTCATAACAAAAAGTTTTAAAAACAGAGCTTCCCTGGTGGCTCAGTGGTAAAGAATCCGCCTGCCAGTGCAGGAGACACAGGTTTGATCCCTGACCCAGGAAGATCCCACAGGCCACAGAACGACTAAGCCCATGCACCCCAACTATTGAGCCTGTGCTCTAGAGCCCGGGAGCTGCAACTGCTGAAGCCCACGTGCCCTTGAGCCGGCGCTCTGCAACTCAAGAGAGGCCACAGCAATGCCTGCACACGGAAATCAGAGCAGCCCCCGCTTGCCACAACCACAAAAAAGCCCGAGCAGCAGTGAAGACACAGCACATCCAGTGAATAAATAAAAGCTTTTTTAAAAAAGAAAAAGAATTTCTCCAAGGGAAAAAAAAAATTTTTTTTTAATAAAACACTATGCAGGGGACCCTAATTTGCTGGTTTTGTCCTAGAGGAATTCTTGGCCACATGCATCAAAACATGTACAAGGATTTTCACAGCAACATTATTCACAGTAGTCAAAACTGGAAACAACTCATAATCCAGCAACAATGGACTAGACACATAAAACACAGTAGAGTCATATAACAGCTTATATCCTGCAATGAGAACTGACAAATTGCAGCAACATGGTTGAGCACCACACCGCCACAGTCAGTGGAAGAAGCACAGTACATAATAAATACAGCAAGACTGTATTTAAATAATATTCAAACCCAGGTTCAACCCACAGAAATCCATGCATAGGTCTAAACTAAATTAGATATTCAATGTTTTTTTTTACCTACAAAAAACTGGCAATTTCATATAGCTCAATCTTAATATAAAGAAAAACTAGGAAATCATCATCACAAGTCAAAGAGTGGTTGCCTCTGGGGGATGGGAGAGAAAGGTGATTGGGAAAGGCATACAGGGGATTTCTGGGGAACTGGAAATGGCCTACTACTTGATTTAGACAGTGGTTACACAGGTGTTCATTTCATAAATATTCATTAAACTGTACATGAATGTTTCGTGTACTCGCCCTATACATGGAATTCACAACTTTTAAAAGGTAAAAAATTAATGTTGTACCTATTCTATGTAGAACATTATCCTCAGTTTTAGGGGGAAAGCAAGACAGAACAATAACTAATTGGGCCTTTAAAAAGTTTATAGTCTAACGGGGTAAGATAAGACCCACATTTAAGAAGATACGTTATAGCACTTCCAGTCAAAGAGGAAAGATTCATTTTTCAATGCATTGTGTTGGAACTGGGGGAAAATTTGATCCATACTGAATACCTTGCCCCCAAATGCATCCCAAACAGTTAAAGATTTAAATACAAAAAATTAAACAAGTTCTTGAAGGAAAAAAATGGATGCGTTTTAAAAAATAATCATGGAAATGGGAAGGTCTTCTCTAAGTATAAGATGAAATTCTGAAGCCAATACACACAGACCCTCCCCAAACTCTGACAAATATAACTAAAGAAAAATTTATAGTAATAACTAGCAAAAGTCAAGTCAAAAGACAAAACACCACACTGGAGAGAAATACTTGGATCTCACACCAGACAAATGGTTGCTTTCTTTAACATATCAAGTGCTCCCACAGCAAAGTAAGGTCAATAATACAAGAGGTAGAAGAAAAAAAGATAAAACTGGTTCTTTGAAAGGGAATGAAAATGGGTCAAACATATGTAAAGGTACAATAAAGTACCAGTTTTACCTTTCAGATGAGTCACCATCAAAGTCTGATAACTCCTCATGTTGGTGAGGGTACAGGAAAACAGGCAGTATGGAAAGTAATTTAGCAATATATCAAAATTACAAATGCCCAATCTGCTTGCCTCAGTAATTTCAAAGAATGTCAAATTCTTCTAAGAATTTATTTCTAGGAACTCAGATATACATACATATGTACAAAGTGATATGTATATAAAAGAATACTCACTGCATTATTTGTAATGGTAAAATATCAGAAACCTAAATGTCCAGAATACATTATGTATTATAAATATATTATAGCACATCCATATAATGAAATACTAAGCATCTACCAAAAGGAATAGGCAGCTCCAGATTTACTGACCAAAAAATGACCTCCAAGATATTTTAAGTGGGAAAACAAGCAAATTTCAGTATAGCATGTGTCATGTTACAGTTAGTATACACACCATCATACATACATCAGGATGTACGCACACATAAAGGTGTGTCATTACCCACACTAAGAATAAATGTAAGAGTTAGACAAGGTTTGTGAAAATGAGTTCAGTTGTATTTCTGGTTTAAAATAAACAAACGGCTGGCAATGGTGTGCTCATCAGCAGAGGAATTAACAACCGATGGAAGCTGTCTACTGCTTATGGTCTCTGCTCAGGGAGACTCTTCATCCCACTCTGGATTAGTGTCATGGTCTCCTAACTGGTCTCAGCCCTCCAAAGACCATCCTACACAATACTACCAGCTATGCTCTCAAAACAGAAATCTGATCAGACCAGTTTCACGCCAGACAGAAGATAGAACCCAAATTCCAGAGCAGAGTCCACATGGCTCCCAAAGAGTCATCTCTGCATACCTCTCAGCCTCGCATCCTGCAGCAGTCAATGTAGCTCCTTTCACACAACCACGCAAGACTCCTGTGTCTTGAAACACATCTTCCCATTGGCAGCAGTGACTTTATTTCTTTCTTTCTTTGGAAAACTCATGTCTTAAGGCCTAGTTTAAATGCCACCTTTTCTGTGAAGACTTTTTAGACTTCCTCTTACCCTCTGGACTGCCAGAGCACCTTGCATACAACAAAAATATCAAAGCAGGGATCACATTTTTATTGTTACCACATCACAGCAGAATGAACACAGATTTTACAGAGACCTGGGCAACTGGTGAGTTATCTTCCTAGCCTCTCTAATCCTCACACCTTCTTGTGTAAAATACATAAAGGGCCAAGTGCAGTATTGGGAGTGTAATATGAACTCAATATGCAGCTGCTGTCTAGGCTCTGCCAAACAAACTGTCTGACTGTGACCAAGTCACACAATACTTAGGAGCTTCAGAGCAGTGAAAGTAATGTTTCTATATTTTAGAACTGTTGAGGATTACGTGAGATGTAAGGCACCTAGCACAGTCCATGACCTATCAATGTGTAAACGTTTTAATCCTTTTCAGTGAAATATACACAATACCAAATATACACAATTTTGAACCATAAGACAGAGAGGATTAAAGAAGGATGTGTGTGGAGTGGGGGAGGAAAGAGACCAAGGTAAGGGTAGGAAGAGAACGTAAGAATATGAGTGTTGGAAGCAGTGGTCTCAAAGCTCTTTATAGGCACTAGGATACTAGAGTCTGTACAGAAAATAGAACATAGGAATATGCCAGAACTTTGCGGCTCTTGCCGTTTCTACTGTCTGGAGAAAAGTCAAGGCAAGGGATGGACTGTAGGGTCTCACACTGGAACTGGGATGTGATGTAGCTTCTGGGGTCCCAAATCAGAGAAACTCAAAACTTACAATGAAAGGCAGAGAAAGGAGATTTTCATGAGGGAAATCTTGGCAACTCCATCCCAGCAGCTGGGGAAAAAGATATGAAGCTCCAAAACCAAGTTAACCTGGAAATTAGATGGTCAGGATCCTCTGGGAAGGCCACTCACACACAAAGGGCAGACATAGCTCCAAGTGCCAAGCAAAACCAAAGGCATTCTCTTCCTTTCCTATATGGAAAATTCTCTCCCTTTTCCTATACAGATGCCTTGCAGTTTACAAGGCATCCAAGTAGTCCTTTAGAAGTCTTATTTCTCTTAATTACATCCCTTTCCCTGATTTTATGTATATATATTAAAAATATATAATACATTATATTAAAAATATACAATACACACATATAAAAATATATAATACATATTAAAATATATAATACATATATATTTATATATATATATATATATATATCTTTCCCTTGATTAGATGCCTGTATGGGGGAGAAGATATTCTGTGGGAAGAAACTGGACTTACAGCCAGGTACATGCTTCGTCATAAACTAGTGCTGTGGCTTCAGTTGTGTCCGACTCTTTGTGACCCAATGGACTGTAGCCCGCCAAGCTCCTCTGTCCGCAGGGATTCTCCAGCCAAGAATACTGGAGTGGGTTGCTGTGTCCTCCTCCAAGGGAGCTTCCTGGCCCAGGGATCAAACCTTCGCCTCTTACTTATCCTGCTTGCACTGGCAAGTGGGTTCTTTACCGCTAGCGCCACCTGGGAAGCCCTATAAAACTAGTATATATTCTCGATTTTAATTCTTCTAGTTTGCATACATATTTACATATTTAAGGATATATACCATTATACATGTTCCTCTTTCGTGTGGCAATGGGCTTTCACTAAGTGCCAGACAGGTGACAACATTTCACAAGGTTGGGATAAGGTTCTATAGAATATAGTATATGCTTTGAATCAGTGACAAATGTATGCTTCTGTTTTCCCATAGTGAAATAAGGTTTGTTAGAATTCTTGGTGTTGTCTCATGCTATTAATCAAATCCAGTAGGCGAGTTGATTCTATTTATATTTATTATTGCATTTATTATTTATTATATGCATGGTCTTCTGTCATTTTACGTTTTCCATGTTTTCTGGTTTTCTTTCCTATCTTTAGATTTTGTGTTTTATTTTACTTCCCCCTGCCCCACCAACCTATAGTATGCTTTCAGTAATGCTAACAGTACTTTGGGAAAAAGAAGTCAGCACCCTTACACAATTTCTCATACTTCTTCCTTCAGTTTACCTCCTGCTTTTTGTTAGTATCCTTGTGAACATATTTTCCCCCTCTATTATAAAGAGATATGTAATATAAAACAAAGTTCAAGTATAGTGTAAATAAGTAATTACCTTTTGTTTCAGAAAAACAATACATTTAGTGTTTACTGCCAGCCCCTTCACACCACAGATCAAACTTCCCTATCTGTTACTTATTAGATCCACCTCCAAAAAATTTGAGTTCTAACATGTTTGGAAATGTTTTTACGGAGCCTTTACACATGAATGGCAACTTTACTGGGCACAGAATTCTTAAGTCAAACATTTAATCTCAATATCCCAAGAAAAGCAACTCATACATCCAACAAAGAAGTCACATCCAGAAAAAAGAACCCTTACTGATCAATAAGAAAAAGAAACACAACAGAGAGATGGGAAAATGGCTTGAACTCTACAAAAGAGGACATACATTAATCATGAGGGAAATGCAAATTAAAGGCACAACGAGACATAATTATACACCTACCACAGTGGCAGAAAGCCTACTGATACCATTTGCTGGTTTAGATGTGAAGTACTACTGGTGGAAGTTTAAACTACTACAACCACTTTGGAAAACAGTGCCTACTAAAGCTGAACACATACAATTTCAGTCCTAGATACACACCCAATAGTAGCATATAAGTGCGTACATGCACGTACCAAGGGATGTATATAAGAATGTCTTATAGCAGCATGACTCATAATAACCCCAAACTAGAAACAACCCAAAAGACTATCAACAATCTAATGGATAAATGGTGGTATATTCATAAAATGGAATACTGTATAGCAAATAGCTATTGCTACACACAAACAGATAAAGCTCACAAACACTGAACAAAACAAGCCAGAATATAAAAGAATACATACATGTGAAGTTTAAGAACAGGCAAAACTGATCAATGTGGTTAGAACAGTAGTTACCTTAGGACAGGAGTCAGCAGACTTTTTATGTTAAGGGCCAGATGGCAAACATTCAAGGCTTTTTGCAGGGCATGCAGTCTCTACAGCAACTATTCAGTTTTGCTAATGTAGTACAAAAGCTGGAGAAGGAAATGGCAACCCACTCCAGTGTTCTTACCTAGAGAATCTTGTGGACAGAGGAGCCTGGTGGGCTGCTGTCCATGGGGTCGCACAGAGTCGACACGACTGAAGCGACTTAGCTTGCATGCATGCACTGGAGAAGGAAATGGCAACCCACTCCAGTGTTCTTGCCTGGAGAATCCCAGGGATTGGGGAGTATGGTGGGCTGCCATCTCTGGGGTCGCCCAGAGTCGGACACGACTGAAGTGGCATAACAGCCGAAGCAGCAGTGCAAAAGCAGCCACAGACAGAACATAAGCAAATGAGCGTGACTGTGTTTCATTAAGACTTCACGGACATTGAAATCTGATCATATAATTTTCATGAGCCATGAAATACTATTCTTCTTTTGATTTTAAAAAACAGTATAAAAACATTAAAAAAAAAAAAAACTTTTTAGCTCACAGCTGTAAGCCAGAATTGGTCTGTAGGCCACAGTTTGACTTAGGGAGTCAGGTGTATACAGGTGTATACAGGTAGGGGTATACAGAGGTTTCTGATGTGATGGTAAAGTTATGTTTCTTAAAAAAAAAACTTATTTATTTTCGGCTGCACTGGGCTTTCACTGCTTTGCGTGGGCTTTCTCCAGCTGCAGCGAGCAGGGGCTACTCTCCGTTGCAGTGCGCGGGCTTCTCGTTGCGGTGGCTTCCCTTGCCGTGGAGAACAAGCACTATACACTTGGTTTTCAGAAGCTGCAGCACACGGGCTCAGCAGTGGGACGCGCAGGCTTAGCTGCTCCAAGGCATGCGGGATCTTCCCGGACCTGGCATTGAACCTGTGTTCCCTGCACTGGCAGGCGGATTCTTTGCCACTGAGCCACCAGGGAAGCCCTCAACAGTATTTTTTTTTTAAAAAAGAAGCTAGCTGCCAAAACAGAAGACATGAGTTCTATCCTTGATCTGGGAAGATCTCCCATGCCTCAGAGCAGCTAAGCCTGTGGACCACAACTGCCGAGCGTGCGCTCTGGAGCCCGTGAGTCGCAACCACCGAGCCCGCAGGCAGCAACTCCCGAAGCCTGAGCACCCTAGAGCCCGAGCTCTGCAATGAGAAGCCGCCACAAGAAGCCTGCGTGTTGGAACTGCAGAGCAGCCCCCGCTCACCGCAACTAGAGAAAAGCCTGTGTTCAGCAACCAAGACCCAGCACAGCCCCAAATAAACAAAATCATTCAAAAAAAACAAAACCTTGCTGAGATTACTCTACTTTTTAAAAAATATTTATATTTGTGGTTGCGCTGGGTCTTAGTTGCTACACGCAAGCTTTCTCTGGTTGCGGTGAGTGGGGGCTACTCTGTGTTGCGGTGTGCGGGCTTCTCACTGCAGTGGTTTCTCCTGAGCACAGGCTCTAGGCACACAGGCTTCAGCAATTGCAGCTTGCTGGCTGTAGGGTATGTGGGCTTCAGCAGATGTGGCTCATGAGCTTAGCAGTTGTGGCTCACGGGCTCAGGTGCTCTATGACATGTGGAATCTCCCTGGACAAGGAACTGAATCCATGTCCCCTGCATTGGCAGGCAGATTATTATCCACTGAGCCACCAGGGAAATAATAGTTTTGTTTCTTGATCTTGATGTGGTTATACAAATACATGCTTTTTGTAAAACTGTATAGGCATTCCTCATTTATCCTTCACAGATACTGTTTGTTTTGCTGTTGTTTTTTTTTTAACAAACTGAAGCTTTCTTGCAAACTTAAGATGAACAAGTCTATCAGTGCAATTTTTCCAACGGCATTTGCTTTCCTTTGAATTTTGGTAATTCTCACAATAGGTCAAACTTTTTCATTATTTTATATATTATGATAATCTGTGATCTTTGATGCTACTGTTTCAAAAACATTACAACTCACTGAAGGCTCAGATGATGTTTAGCATTTTTAACAATAAAGTATTTTTAATTAAGGTATGTATATTTTATATATATATAATGCTATTACACCCCTAACAGACTACAGTATAGTGCAAACATAACTTTTATATGCCCTGGGAAACCAAAGATTCCATGGGACTCACTTTAATGTGATATTCACTTTATTCCAGTGGTCTGAAACCAAATCTGCAGTATCTCTAGAGGTATGCTTAAGATTTATATACCTTCCTATATATGTTTCAATTAAGAGAATGCTTTCTCCCCCAAACTCCCCTCCCATCCAGGCTGCCACATAACATTGAACAGAGTTCCATATGCTATATAGTAGATCCCTGTTGGTTATCGATTTTAAATATATTAATAATAATGTGTACATGTCCATCCCTCCCCGGCCCCCACCCTGGCAACCATAAGTTCGTTCTCTAAGTCTGTGAGTCTCTTTCTATTCTGTAAGTTCATTTGTATTATTTCTTTTTAGATTCCACATATAAGGGGTATTTCTCCCTCTCTATCTGACTTACTTCACTCAGTATGGCAATCTTTAGGTCCATCCATGTTTTTTGCAAATGGTATTTCATCCTTTTAATGGCTGAGTAATATTCCATTGTGTATATGCACCACATCTTCTTTATCCATTCCTCTGTCAATGGACACTTAGGGTGCTCCCACGTCTTGGCTATTGTAAACAGTGCTGCAATGAACACTGGGGGTGCATGTATCATTTTGGATCATGTTTTTCTCTGGATATATGCCCATGAGTGGGATTACAGGGTCATTTAAAAAGTATATCTTTACACTGTTTATAATAGCCAGGACATGGAAGCAACCTAGATGCCCATCAGCAGACGAGTGGATAAGGAAGCTGGGGTACATATACACCATGGAATATTACTCAGCCATTAAAAAGAATTCATTTGAATCAGTTCTAATGAGATGGATGAAACTGGAGCCCATTATACAGAGTGAAGTAAGCCAGAAAGATAAAGACCATTACAGTATACTAACACATATATATGGAATTTAGAAAGATGGTAATGATAACCCTATATGCAAAACAGAAAAAGAGACACAGATGTATAGAACAGACTTTTGGACTCTGTGGGAGAAGGTGAGGGTGGGATGTTTCAAGAGAACAGCATCGAAACATGTATATTATCTATGGTGAAACAGATCAGCAGCCCAGGTTGGATGCATGAGACAAGTGCTCAGGCCTGGTGCACTGGGAAGACCCAGAGGGATCAGGTGGAGAGGGAGGTGGGAGGGGGGACCGGGATGGGGAATACATGTAAATCCATGGCTAATTCATGTCAATGTATGACAAAAACCACTACAATATTGTAAAGTAATTAGCCTCCAACTAATAAAAATAAATGAAAAAAAAAGTATATCTTTAAAAAAAAAAGTTTAAAAAACCAAGTATGTATAACCAACTTAATTTTTGGTTAATTATTGGCAGGAAATCCATCATCCTTGAAATCCATCTTGAAACTCATTCAGATCATTACTTGCTGATTTTTATTTATTTTCTTTCATTTCAAAAACATTTTCTATTTGATCTTTGACTCCTGCCTTTGTTCAATTTGTTCCATGATTTCGTTGGGAACAGCAGCAAATGTTCCCAATATTCCTGACAGAACTAGTCTGTTTAGAGACCCCTTCTGTCTCTCTTCTGTATCCCTTATCTCCACTCTGATTATGTTCATTTCTATTTTCTACTCTCACTTTGAGTGATCTTTCAAGCCTGTCCCTCTTCCTCACTGATCTGCTTTTCAACTCTGATTCTGCTTTTTGCCACTTCCAGTGTATTCTAAGTGCTTTGTGAAACTGCATGGTTCTTGCACAGTTTAATCCATTCCTCTCGTGACTTCCTTCTAATTTTAATCTAGAAGCTCATCTTTCATTTCTGGTTTCACAATGAACCTCCCTTAAGGTATAAATCAGTTCTTCAAACTCTTATTTACTAATATAAGTCTTCATTTGAGTGTTATGGTTAATCTTTCCACTTCCCCCTACAGAATCTGAATGGGTTACATATTGTATTTTTTACTTATTAATTAATTATTTGGTGGAGGAAGTCTGCCTCCTGGCTTCCTCACCCTTGGCACTGCTGACACTTTGGACTAGACAATTCTTCAGGGAGGGGCAGGAGGTGGGGGTGCCCTGTGCGCTGCGGAATGTTAACAGCATCCCTGGCCTCTGTCCACTAGATGCCGGTAGAACTGCATGGGCTGTGATACCCAAACCTGTCCTCGGACTTTGCCAGGTGCCCCCGGGATAAAAAGGAGGTAAACAGCACTCAGTTGAGAGTCACCAGTCTAGACTCATTTATGGGTAGAATCTCCTTATTCTTCTGTATTTACCTGGACACTAACTCAAATTCTTCCCTTAGAAACTAAGCTTGGAGAATTAGATGTCTTAGAGGTTTCAGTTATTAGCTCAAAAGTTCAGCAACACAGGAGGATCTGGATCTGGCTGTGAACAGCTGCAACTGGGAAATTTCACCTCTATGCTCTCTGTTCACTGGGCCAATGCCTCTCAATCTGTATGTATGTCTCGGGGTGGAGGCTTGGGCTGTGCCCTGGTCTGAAGCTAAGATTCTGGTTTATTTTCTCATATAGGACTGGACTGGTCACTCTGATCAAGTTAAGATAAAGCCCTGCGGTCGGTTAGGTGGTTTAGCAGATATTTTTCTCTGCACAGTGGCCTTTGCTTGGTGCTGCTGGCCCTGGGCTACAAGGCTGGCTCCTAAGATATGGTTCCTCAACTCTCCAGCCAACCATCCTCACCCCAGACCTTAACCCCACCAGAAACTGGAATAGAATAGGAAATGGAGCCTATCTGCATTCCCGAATTCCCTAAGTGCACGCCTTCTAGATGGGTGGTCTCCAGCCCATCCTTCCAAGCTGTGGAGTCCTTCTGACCCTCCACTGTTTTTTCCCCCGACACTGGGAGTTGTATACACCTTGTGTCATCATTATTTCAATTCAAACTGATTTGTCAGCTGGCAGATAGCCCTTGGAATTCATAGTTTAAGATTGGGGCCATTTTCAGATTTCAGTTGATAAAATGTTCCCTTCTATTTTTGTTTGTCTTGGTTCCTTTCATCACATTTCAGAAAAGGAATATTCTACTACCTTGCTATTAAGTCACCATTTTTCCTTTCAGTGCCCAGTGTAGTATCTCTTCCTTCTTCATAGAGGTAAAGTGACAGGGCAAGGAAATGGTTCAACTCCTCTTAAAGTAAAATCTCTTATGTCTCGTTTTAAGCAGTGAGAGAAATGATGTTTTTTCCTAAAATACACTGTGGAAAGCTCTGGGGTAGAGCTCAGGAGAGCAAAATCCAATTTTCGCGAATATGCTAGTTATGTGGCTCTAGGTGCGCTTTTTTTTTTTTTTTTTTTTGCCCTGTGCACTTAATTTTATTCTCAAAATAGAAAAATATGCTCTGTTCCACTTTTGCACAAGGCTGGGGGAAGAATGTAATGTATCCTTTGTGCTATCAGGAAGAGATATTAAACACAAGAAACTACTCATTACTGCCTAACAGAAAGAGGAGTCCTTAAATTCTAAAGGAAACATCTACCTTCTCTACACCACTCCACACAGAGATGAGGGCACCCACACTTTTCCACTGGGGAACCTCACAGCCATGTATATATACAGGCATAGGAATCTATTTTCTTTACAACACCGACAAAGAGAGACGGTTGATAACTAATGCATAGGCGTCAAGATCACACAAAGGTTTTATTGTACCCATCTTCTTCCAAGCAATCCTATGTAACGCTTCAGTTTCCCAATGTAATTTTAGCAGACATAAAGCCAAGCACCTTAAGTTTATGTAACTAATCCATTTGCATGAAAATCAATAACTGCTAGAACGTTGCCTCCTGGTAATTACAAATCCTCACAGGCAGATGGTTGGGCCCCATCCTGGATCAGGTGTGCCAGATGAACTTTTTTAAAACTAAAATCTCGGTCATCTGCCTGTGAATTCATGAACAGCAAACTGGGCCTGCTGGTAGCAGACAGAAACACTTCCATAACAATGGGCACACTCACTGATGATAAAGATGAAAGGTAAGGAGATCATGCCCAAATCTATCTGATATCTTTGTAGAACTTAATATAGAGGTAAAATGAGGCCAATCAGTTGACCACAAAATATGTGGAGCACCACCATAAAATCAGCAGCAGTCTAGATGTTTTAAAAATACAATGTTCAGTTCCTGTTCTTAAGGAACCTGGGATTTAACTGAAAAGACGAGCATGCATATAACAACAAATCATGTAAGACAAAGAAGAACCTGGCATTAAATTCTGACCCATCTTCAGCAGTGATGCTGTTAGCTCTCCCTAACTATCTGTTTGTTGTAACCTATCCTCTCCTCAATTATACTTCCCACATCTCTTCCACACTTCCCTCAGGGCCTCCTGTGTGAGATTCTCTGCCATGAAGGTTAGTATCCTCCGTTCTTGATCTACATCGTCAGCCTGGTGAAATGTCTATAATTGCGACTTCAACTACCATCAGCCTGCTGAAGAACTTCCGACTCACAGATCCAACGAAGTGCACCCCGGCTGGTCCCACAGACACCTCAAAGGCAGATGCCCAAACTTGCTTCCCTGCCAGTATGTCAGATCCTGGTTAATAGTACCACCATCACCCAGTCATCCACCTGGAACCTCAGGAGTCATCCGTGACTGCTTCTTCACTTCTACATTCAACAGGCCACTGAACCAGTTAACTCTTCTCATCCTTTCTTTTATGCACCCCTCCTCTTCTTCCCTCCCACTCAACGTCATTCTTACTTTAGGCACACACTATTTCTTGCCTGAGCTTGCAAACTGGTTTCTCTGCCTTTGGTATCATTCCCTCCTCCCCCGAAACTCTCCTCCCCAGCCACACCCACTCTTCCACCTAACACACCAGTCACACCAGAACTACTTGTATTTCTCCAGGCCTTCTCATCTGCACATCTTCATGTGGTTTCCATCTCTATGATCTTCATGTCCCTCTGCCCAGAACACTCTACCTTCTCCCTATTATCTACTAGACTCTACATATCCTTTAAAACTCAGATAAGACAACACAGAAGTTCTTTCTGAGTCCCTCCGACCTACTATACAGTCAGATTCCCCACTATATACTGGTATACAAATATTCTATTGCCAAAAATAAAAAAAAATGTAAAAGACCCCATGAACTGTAGCCTGCCAGGCTCCTCTGTCCATGAAATTCTCCAGGCAAGAATACTGGAGTGGGTTGCCATTTCCTTCTCCAGGGGATCTTCCTGATCCAGCGATCGAACCCTGGTCTCCACATTGCAGGCAGATTCTTTACCATCTGAGCCACCAGGGAAGGACCTTTAAAAGAGATGAAGTTCTTTTTCATATCAAACTTCATACAAAGAAGGAAACTATATTCTCATAAAAACCATAGGAAATTGGGACTTCCCTAGTAGTCCAATGGTTGGGAATCTGCGTTGCGATGCAGGAGACGTGAATTCACTCCCTGGTCGGGGAACCGAGACGCCACATGCTGCAGAGCAACCAAGCCCTCGCACTGCACTCCTGAGCGCACGTGTCACAGCTGTGGAGTCTGTGTGCCGCAAGGAAAGATCCCACATGAGGCCGTGAAGATCCCCCGTGCCACAGCTGAGACCTGATGCAGCAGAAACTTACGGGAAACAGACTTCACTGTAAGCAGAGATAAGTTTCTGTATCTCCCATTCAAAACTGTGGTTCACACTGAAGTCACCCCGTAGATACTGCGATCAGCAACATCTGCTGGACAACATTCGCCCCCCATCCAAACTTCCACCATGTTCCAGGCAGAGCAGCAGCTTTCCTTTTTATATTTTATTTATCTATTTGCAGCTGTGCTGGGTCTTTGCTGCCTTGCAGGCTTTCCCTAATCGCTTCGAGCAGGGGCTGCTCTCCAGCCGTGGCGCGCGGACGTGTCATCGAGGTGGCGTCTCTCATGGCAGAGCAGGCGCCAGGGTTCCCAGGCTCCCGAGCTGCGGTACATGCGCTTAGCTGCTCTGAGGCATGTGGGATCTCCCCAGACCGGGGATCGGACCTGTATCTCCTGCATCAGCAAGCGGACTCTTTACCACTAAGCCACCAGGGAAGACAAGGAGATGTTTTTCTTGTATTGATCTTTGGCTATCACTTTAGGGCAAGATGATCAACTGAACAAAAACACAGCATTCCTATGAAAACAACCTCTAAAATCTGTCTGAATTTCCTGCTTTCAACGTCATTATATGTCTCCAGCTACCTGTGGACTGCTCCACAGGTTCAAGATGTGAAAGTTAACACACCTCCTTACCTATAAAATGATGAGCAGATAATCTCAAAGAATGCTTTTCCCACAAAAACATCATCTGGACTCATTCCCTGTCCTAAGCTGGTTTCCCTGTGAATGTCCCCATTTCTGAGAATAGATAAAATACATAAAGGGCCTAGTCAACAGTCACTGCAGTGCATCATCCTGCCTCTGACAGGCTGTCACAGGAAGGTTAACTGGTGGTTAGAAGAGTCTCCAGTGTGTGCTCCCAAATACTACAAATGCGTCAATATTCTCTTCTCCCAATAATTCAATACAGAACTTCAATTTGGGCCATGTTTACCCAAGTCTGTACATATCATACTACCTTTTGGAGTAAAGCATCTCCTCTCCATGTCTTTTAAATTTATTTTTTTGAAGCCCCAAGAGGTGCCTTTAATTGCAGTATTTCAAGATTCAGAGAACAAGTAGAGATGAATCCCAGTCATGCCTTCAGAAAACCTGTAATCTCCATACAAGTGCAAAATGATGCTCTTGGTGCTTGGGTTACTGGTTACCTAGTGGTGCCCATACTGGCCAAAGTTTCTTATGCAGCAAAAATCACCATGGAGCTTGAACATTAGGTTTATGTTGCTATGTTCTAAGACCTTTTCATGTTTTTATAAAGTTGTTCCCATACGTAAATCATCTGTTATGAGACCTTAATGGCATCCCCAAATTTCACTGGTACTTCTACGGAAAGTGCTTCCTGCAATCTGCACCTTTCTACATACCACCGTTGAGAGGCTGAGTTTCTGGAATATGAGATGGCTCCCATTTGACATTAATCCCAGAGTGAACAAGCTTCATTCCTAACCCTTGTCCCAAGCTTGAGTTCACAGAGATAAATTCTCCCACACCAGCTGAATTTTGCCAAACCACCTGCCCAGACTTCAACAAAAACCTCAGCACCTCCAGAAACTGTTTCCAAGTGAATCCTTCCTTCTTCGGCCCTCTCCATCCCTAACACCACTATTTTAGTTGGACTTACTTCTCAATGACACAGTTTTAATCACAGTAATCACAGTGGTCCACCTGCCTAGGTTCAAATCTTACTTCCACCATGCCAGCTCTTTGACTTGGAAAAGTCACTGAATCTAATTTTGCAAGAAAGCAGGAAACATCAAGAAATGAAAAAACATCATTATGATGGAACTACTGATAGTATCTATTTCATATAGATGTTACAGAGGATTAAATGAGGTAATCATTGCAAAGCAGAACCTGGCACAGTGCCTGGAATAGAGCAAGCTTTTCCTATACTACCTTATTACTGCTGTTGTAGTTCTTATTGTTATTCCCAACAGCTTCCTAACTGGTCTCCTGCCACAAGGTTATCACTCTTCACCAATCCATCTTCTGGGCCACTTCTAGGAGGCGGCATTTTCAAAAATATTTCTTGGTTATAAAATACATATTTCATTAGAGAAAAGTCAGAAAATATAATGAGAGAAAAGTCCCCCACAGTCTGACAGAAGTGACTTTGAGGGCCCCTTATTTCCCAGCATTTGGGGAGACTTGTTCCAATCATAGGAATTGGGGGTCCCTCCCTTTCTCTCTTCATGTTTGTAGATGTCTGGCCTGTCTTCCTTGTGTTTAGGGCCTCATTTGCTGTTTCTCCTCCTCCAGGGAAGGAAATATTCTTGTATGTGGCTGAGGACATAGTTGATCCATAATAAATATTTTAATTGTGGAATTCAATGATACAGATATTGGGATAAGATCTCATGTTTGGTAAAGCTAATTTTTTAAACTTGAATTTTAATTCCACTGTTGATGTATTCCTTCCTAAACTCTTCTCTATTTTTTAAAAGATATTTATTTTTTTTAACTGTGCGAGGTCTTAACTGTGGCATGCAGGATCTTCAGTTGCAGCACGTGGGACCTAGTTCCCTGAGCAGGGACTGAACCCAGGCCCCTTGCATTGGGAACATGAGTCTTAGCCACTTGACCACCAGGGAAGTCCCCTCCCTATTCTTTCTTTAACCCTAGGTGAGCTGATCATTTAAATACTTTTTGCATCTGCTGTTTTCATTTTTAGCATTTTTCCATAATTTAACATTTAACAACACAAGGTGGATTTGGTCCTAATTCTTTGTTTAGCATTAGGTAGCATACAAATATTTTATCTGTATTACATGTAAATAAAATACAAACTGGAGTAGAGGTCCTCTTACCTCTTGCCCACTGCCCCAGGCACCGTCCCGCCCCAACCCTGCCTGGCAACAGGTTGCCACCATTGCCACACTGGGTTTCTCTGACGCTGACTCTGCTGCCCAAGCTCTGGCCCACGAGCTTCAAGCTGAATCTTGTCCTATCCACTGGGGGACTCCTCTGGCCTAAGAAATGCAGGGGCGCACTGAGGGCTCAGGTCCACTGTGAGCTGGTGCCTCGGGTCCTACAAGCCTGCTCCTTAACCACGCTCATGAATTCCTCAGGCTAGCGTGGCTACCTTCTCATGTCACCCCGCCTATGTTCAGTACAGCTTCCAAAGCCCGGCTCCGAAAGGTAGTTTCCTAAGCAACGCACTACCCTCCATGATGACAACCAGGCCTAGTGTTTCAGAGCACTATGATAGTTCAACCACTTCCATATAACAGCACAGGCACTCGGCTGTGATATCTACCGACTGGGCCACTGGGCATTTCATTGTTTACGTTGTCCCTTTAGGCAAACCAAGACGTCCTTAGAAGGCAAACCGTTTCTCTTAATTTTTATCCTATTGGTCACCAGGACTGGGCTAGGTAAACAATAAATGACTGATGAATAAAGTAACAGCCAACACTTTTCTTCCTTCATAATATATACGTTTTTACATCCTTTTCTTGCTGTTTTGCACTTGATAACAGCTTGATAACAGCTAAGCACTCTTACAGTGCTTCTTACATGCCAGACACAGTCCTAAATGGTTTACATATATTAACTAATTTAAAGCTCAGATAAACCCCGGTGACAGGGTACTACTATCCCTTTCATTTCAGGCATGAGGAAGATGGGATTAAAATTCAAGTTTAAAAAAATCAGCTTTACCAAACATAGTATTTCATCCCAATATCTGTATCACTGAGTTCCATAATTAAATATTTATTATGGATCAACTATGTCCTCAGTCCTATATAAAAATATCTCCTTCCCTGGAGGAGGAGAAACAGCAAATGAGGCCCCAAACACAAGGAAGACAGGCCAGACATCTACAAACATGAAGAGAGAAAGGGAGGGACCCCCAATTCCTATGATTGGAACAAGTCTCCCCAAAAGCTGGGAAATAAGGGGCCCTCAAAGTCACATCATTATTAGACCCAACAATGAAGAGGGTTGGCCCTCTTCAGAGCACATTTGTGAGCCTTTGGCAGGACACTGCTCCTCTGTTCACCCCTGGATGGGAGCACAGAGGCCAACTTTTCCTTGTTCCTCAAGAGATTCTTTGTCACCAGCCCCACTGTCTGGTACCCCAGGAGTCTGGGATAGCTGGAGCAGGCAGGACAGCCCAGCTTCTCCTTACCCACTGGGATACAACAGCCCAACAAATCATAAAACTGACCAAACATTAGCGTATTTAAACAAGCAGAGAAGACAGCCTTCTCCTAAGATCTATTAGTGTATCATAAAATCACAACAATTCAACATGCTCATCATCAGTATCAATGTGTTTCTTGGCCAACATCTGACACATGCACATCTTTTACGGAATGCTCAGGAAGTAGCAGAGATCCACATTCTAGAGTGGACCTGGAGTTTCCTGAGGCATCCATGACCTCCCCCGAGACAGCGAAGTCCCCCAGAGCAGCCACCCAGAGGCCCGGTGCCCTGCTTCTATTCCAGAAGGCAAGGCTCAGAAAGAGACCCAATTCCTCAGTGCTCTTATCCACACCATGGATTCAACCATCGCCTGAAATTAACTACATCCAAATGTAACTCAGGGCCTGATCTACAGTCTCTCTGCCCCTTCAACTCAGGCTGTCCAAACAGAACTCATCACTCCCCCACATGTGTTCTCACAGCCCACTAACACCAAGCCAGAGACCTGAGCTGTCCACACCCCCACGGCCCCCTCCTCAGGGGTCACTAACTCTGCAGCCGCTCCCCACCTACTGTTTCAGTCCAGGCCCTTGTTATTTCTTGCCTGGCTCACAGCAATACTTTTCTTACAGGCTCCCCCATCCATCCATCCTCCCCAGAAGCTGGAATAGTCTTTCAGAAGCAGAAGCTGACGATTGTTGCTTTAAAACCCTCAGGAGCTCATTATATATTACCAGTAAGATCAAGCCAAACTCCCAAGCGTGGCTCCTTGGGCCCTGCATGCAAGACCTGGTCCCTGCCTGCTTCTCAAGCCGCCTTTCATTCATCCCCACACAGACTCCTCCCCTTTCGCTTTCCCAGGCCAAGAGCCGCCCAAATAGGCCTTACCCTGTCACGGCCACCAAGCTGTTGCCCAAGCTATTCCCGCTTCTCAGCACATCCTCCTGCTAGCTGGCAGGCCTGCAGGCCTCAGCACAAGCACCACCTCCTCCAGGAAGGCTTCCACGATGCCTTCACCTCAACCTGTACAACAGAGCGCCACCACTGACACACGATACCCCGCCCGCATCGTGTTCAGTCTCCTTCGATTCTTCTCCACTAGGCTGCACGCTCACTTCTGTGTCCACAGGGCCCAGTGTGTGGGCCGGCACACAGCAGATGTTTCTCAAAGCAAAGTCAGAGCCCAGAAATCCAAGCCCACCAGGCCTCATCCCCGTGCCCTTCCCTGACAGCCAGGAGGACTTACCCACACAGTCACAGGTGGGGAACTCGGCCTGGGCTCTCTTGGCGGGCGTGTCCAGCAGACTCTTGGTGGGCGTGTCCAGGTACTTGAGAGGCGACTCCAGGAAGCCACTGAGGGTGGGTGTGAGTGGGTTCTCGGCCTTGGTGGGTGTGGCCTCCTGGCCTCCCTCCTCTGAATGGAAGCAGGTGGTTGAGAGCACAGTCACAGCCCCTGAAGACTCGATCTTGATTTGCTTGGGAGAGCGGGCAGCAAAAGGGCTCTCGGGGGCTGGGAGACAAGTTGGCTGGTTCTCAGCGTCCTGAATGGGCACAGACGGGGGGCCAGGAAGCCCAAAGCTATCCCCAAATTCAGCCTCAAACTGCCGGATGAGCTCTTCCAGCTTGTCGTCAGCAGGGGGAAGAGGGCCAGTGGAGCCTGGGTGCAGGGCTGCCACGGGGCTGGGAGACCTCATTTCCTGAGTAGGGGCCAGCAGGCTGTCCCCGGAGGGACTAGGTGCAAATAGCGCAAGAGAAGGTTCTGGGGGCAGGGGGACAACAGAGCCCTGTGAGGCGGGCACGGGGGCAGGTGGGTGAGCCTGCACGTCCTCAGAGGCTGGGGGCCTCAGTCCTTCCAGGACGATCTGCCGCAGAGGCGGGAAGAGGGGCTGCGCTTCTCGTGGCCTGGACTTCTTGATGTGAACGGGCTTCCGGACACCGGGCTTGACCCCGGGGCCAGCTCTGTCGGCTCCCACGGGGCCTCCAGCCGGTGCCAGGGGCTTCTTCTTCTTCTCCTTGGGTGGTCTGTCGGAAGGCCGAGGGGCAGGTGAGCTGGGTGGCGCCCACCAGCCAGGAGCAGGAAGCTCCGAGGGCGGCGGGCGGGAGGCGTCGTGGGCCTGTTCCAGGAAGAGACTGCGCTTATGGTGGAGGTGCTGCTGCAGGGCCGTCTGGGCCTTCTGGTGGGTGTCAGGCTCCGAGGACGGGGTGGGCGCCTCCCTCTGGAGAACAGGGGACGGGGAGGACGAGGGCACCTCAACCTTGACCTTGGGCTTGGTGGGCAGGGCCTCGGGCCGCTTGAATACTGACTGGATGTAATCGCTGGCACTGCCCAGTAACTGCTCCAGTTCAGCCATGGGGTCAGGGCTTGGGCGAGGCATGGGCCACGAGCTCTGGGGAGTTGCCGGTGGGGTGTCGGTGCCCCAGGCCTCAGGAAACTCTGTTCTCGGAGTTGCTGCAGGGAAGGTGGCGCCGTCAGGAGCAAAGGACGGGTGCTCTTCAGGAGGGCCCACAGGCCACGAGGGAGCCCGGAGGTAGGACTGGGGAGATCTGAAAGGGGCAGGAGGGGACAAGGCCTCGGGAAGCGGGCAAGCCTGGGAGGTGGCATGAGAAGGTTGGGGGAGCGCAGAGGAGAGTTGTGTGAGGGCCTCGATGGCAATGGCGGTCTGCAGGCTGATGTTTTTCTCCTTGGCGATGCTCAGGGCACTCTGGGACAGGGGCAGGCCCTCCAGAGGAGGTATCTGGGGGACCTCGGCGTTGAGGAGTGGCCCAGTGATGGGCGCCGGGAGGCCGGCGTCCCCAGAAGGCAGAGTCCCTGGGAGCCGAGGCCGCTCCTCGCCTCCCTCCACGACCACAGACTTGATCTTCCCCTCCAGCCACTCGAGGTAGTCAGGGCACTCCGGGCCGTCGCAGTTGCAATTGGGCGGTTTCATGCCATGCCGCGCGAGGGCCAGCGCCGCCTGCAGCGTGTCAAGGTCTTCACTGCTGGCAGAGCAGCTCTCGGGCCCGGACCTGGGTCCCCTGCTGTTGTTCCCAGCCTCACGACTCATCTCACGGTTGAAGGTTTCATAGAGCCGGGTGCTAAGGGCTCCATAAGAGGACACAGCTTCGGCCACAGCCGAAAAGGCCACCAGGTCGTGGGCATCTTCCAGGCGAGCGGTGTGAGCTGGTCCTGGGGCCGTGTCCCAGCCGGGCTTCTGGTCTGCTTGCCAAGGACTCCCGGCGCCCAGCAGGCTGGGTCCAGCAGGTTCTCTAGCACCATTGACTGGCGCCCCTGAGGCGCTTAGCTGCCGTGAGTCCCCATGGTACACTGGCCCTGAGTCCATCTGACCTGGAACAGGTCCATCAACTGGGCTGAGCTCTGAGCCTGTCTGGAGAGAGAGAGAGAGGAGGAAGAAAAGGGAAGAAGGTGAGCCACGACACATGAAAAGCACTGTCCTGCGCCACACCAGTGACAGGCACACCTAGCCCTGCTTCCCGCCAGCCCGCCCTGTCTCTGACAGAGCCTGAGCCCAGCGCGTCGCCCCACACCTCCTCTCCCGGCGGGCTGCACCGCAGAAGCGGGTCTCTAGCAGATCCTAACGTGGACATCCAAATGTGCTCAGGTCCTTTCTGGATCTCATACTGATCACACCGAGGAAAGGCCCCTGAAACCAAGCATCTGTCGAGGACACACGTAAAGGTCTTCGACGATGGCCAAAGTGACACCAGAAGCTTTGCTTTCTGCCGGGAGGACAAGAAAGCTAACTGAGCAGCCACGTGACAATGCACCAGCAGGGCGACGTGTGCTGACGGGCAGGGGACGGGCACCTCTGACTAACAAATGCAGTCTGGACAAGGGGCCAGCGTGGCTTCTCGTGGGAAGGAATCCACCGTTCTTTTCTTGGCCTGTTACTGTCCTCACTCCAGTCCAGGCTGAGCGCAGGGGGCTGACGGGACGACCTTCCTAGCCTAGCCCCAGGCCTGAGGAAGCTCTGATCACCCCCATACAGCCCCACACCAAGCCATTCACGCCAATGACAAGCGAGTTCTTGCTGGGAAGAAGATCCAAGCCTCTTCCCAATCCCGGGAACCACCGTTGTTCGGCTGACGTCCACCCGAAGGACACCAAAGGGGGAGAACACAGAGGAAGTGGGCCAGGGTCCGGCCCAGCAAGTTAAAGGTGAGGCAACGAGGCAGAAGTGGGCTCGCGTGAGTTCACCCCACTGGAAGGGAAAGCTCTTCCTTGCAGCAGAATGCAAACAAAACAGAGAAGGATACGGAAACTCATCAGTGGAGGCTACGAATAGCAGATGAAAGCTTGGCAAAACAACTCTCTAAAAATGACTTAGTTACAATAGCAACTTAGAAATCTGGCAGACACCACTTTTACCAAATGATCAAAGTTATCACCATGTGATAAACCAACATCATGTGCCTCTTGACATGCTACATTGAGGAGGAGGATATAATACTCACACAGACCTGCAACCAGAACATATAACCTAAACTTAATCATGCGGAAACATCAGATGAATTGAGACTAAAGGGCAGGCTAGAAAGCATCTGGGTTGTTCTCTCCAAAAATTTCAAAGACAAGAAAAGCAAACACCTCTCCCAGATGACATGAGACTAAAAGACAGGACAGCAAAATGCATGATCATGGACTGGGGAAACACGGCTATGAAGTACCTGACTGAGACACCGGATGAAATTTCAACATGGATGTGGATAAGAGCATGTCATAGCAATCTCTGTGTTCTTGACAAGATGATTATACTATGATTGTATAAAAGAATGCCCTTGTCCTTAGAACACATACACACTGAAGTACTTAGGGACGAACGGTATCTCCAACTTAATCTCAAACGGCTCAGTCAAAAATTAAATGCGTATATTAAAATATCACACACAGACAAAATGATAAAGCAAGTAAGGTAAAATGTAAACAATCTGGGTATATGGGAGCCCCAAGTACTCTTCTTTAATCTCTTCTGTAAGTTTTAAAATTCTATCAAAATAAAAACTTAAACAAATGAGTCCCCCAGGTAGAACATAAAGTATATTGAGCAGATGTTAAATGATACGAGTCCTTAGATGGTCAAACAGAGCCATCATGGGCTCCAAGGCGGCGGTGGGAAGCTGGGATTGGGACTGGCCTTTGGGGGGTAAGCAGAAGACCCAGCCTAATGGTTCCCACCTCATTCTCATCATTTGCCCAGTTCTGGCCACAAGGGACCTTCATGCTTTTCTAATATGCTTTTCTGAGCTTTGCACATGCAGTTCTAATTCCCAGCCTCTCTGAGGTCTCTTTGGCTTCTTCCTCAAGCATCAGCCCGACGTCACCTCCTCTTTGACCTAGCAAAGACTGGCCAGTGAGTGCTCCCTTCCTGATGTTCCCCCAGTAACTTATACATGCTTCTATTAGTACTTACCACACACCAAGTAGCTGCCTCCCCCAACTAGATGGTAGGTAGTTCCTTCAAGATAAGAGCCAAGTCTTAATAATGTCTGTGCCCCCCGCCTAGTCCACCATACACGCCCATAGGCCATGGAATACATCAACCTTTCCCTGACCCTGGTGGAAGACAATCTTTCAGAACTAGGAACTAGGAACAAATACCTTTCCTCTAGAAATGCAGCTGAGCACCCAGTTCTCCCCTCCTTCCTACTTTAAACCCTACACTAATGGGGTTAACAGAAGCAGAGATATTAAGAAGAGGTGGCAAGAATACACAGAAGAACTGTACAAAAAAGATCTTCGCGACCTGGATAATCACGATGGTGTGATCACTCACCTAGAGCCAGACATCCTGGAATGTGAAATCAAATGGTCCTTAGGAAGCATCACTATGAACAAAGCTAGTGGAGGTGATGCAATTCCAGTTGAGCTATTTCAAATCCTGAAACATGATGCTGTGAAAGTGCTGCACTCAATATGCCAGCAAATTTGGAAAACTCGGCAGTGGCCATAGGACTGGAAAAAGTCAGTTTTCATTCCAATCCCAAAGAAAGCAGTGCCAAAGAATGCTCAAACTACTACACAATTGCACTCATCTTACACGTTAGTAAAGGAATGTTCAAAATTCTCCAAGCCAGGCTTCAGCAATACATGAACTGTGAACTTCCAGATGTTCAAGCTGGTTTTAGAAAAGGCAGAGGAACCAGAGATCAAATTTCCAACATCCGTGGGCTCATCGAAAAAGCAAAAGAGTTCCAGAAAAACATCTATTTCTGCTTTATTGACTATGCCAAAGCCTTTGACTGTGTGGATCACAATAAACTGTGGAAAATTCTGAAAGAGATGGGAATATCAGACCATGTGACCTGCCTCTTGAGAAATCTGTAGGCAGGTCAGGAAGCAACAGTTAGAACTGTACATGGAAGAACAGACTGGTTCCAAATAGGAAAAGGAGTACATCAAGGCTATATAGTCACCCTGCTTATTTAACTTATATGCAGAGTACATCATGAGAAATGCTGGGCTGGAGGAAGCACAGGCTGGAATCAAGATTGTCAGGAGAAATATCAATAACCTCAGATATGCAGATAACACCACCCTTATGGCAGAAAGTGAAGAAGAACCAAAGAGCCTCTTGATGAAGGTGAAAGAGGAGAGTGAAAAAGTTGGCTTAAAGCTCAACATTCAGAAAACTAAGATCATGGCATCTGGTCCCATCACCTCATGGGAAATAGAAGGGGAAACTGGCTGACTTTATTTTCTTGGGCTCCAAAATCACTGCAGATGGTGACTGCAGCCATGAAATTAAAAGACACTCCTTGGAAGGAAAGTTATGACCAACCTAGACAGCATATTGAAAAGCAGAGACACTACTTTGTCTACAAAGGTCTGTCTAGTCAAGGCTATGGTTTTTCCAGTGGTCATGATGTGAGAGTTGGATTATAAAGCAAGCTGAGCGCTGAAGAATTGATGCTTTTGAATTGTGTTGTTGGAGAAGACTCTTGAGAATCTCTTGGACTACAAGGAGATCCAACCAGTCCATCCTAAAGGAAATCAGTCCTGAATATTCATTGAAAGGACTGATGCTGAAGCTGAAACTCCAATACTTGGCCACCTGATGAGAAGAGCTGACTCATTTGAAAAGACGCTGATGCTGGGAAAGACTGAGGGCAGGAGGAGAAGGGGACGACAGAGGATGAGATGGTTGGATGGCATCACTGACTCAATGGACGTCGGTTTGGGTAAACTCTGGGAGTCGGTGAGGGACAGGGAGGCTGGGTGTGCTGCGGTTCATGGGGTCGCAAAGAGTTGGACACGACTGAGTGACTAAACTGAACTGAATGTGCTTGCAAAGGCTACAAAATTTGAAGTGGTCAAATTTTACATGTTTACCTATAAAAGACAGAAGAAGTATGTACAACCAAGAAGAAACACGAGAGATTAGCAGGGATTTACAGAAACAGTGTCAGGACAACTAATGCTGTAGGGAGCAGAGGCTTCTCCAAAATAGTCAAAACAACTAAAAAAATTTTTAAAAGTTACTTTGGGTGTATGAATAAGAACAAGGAAGAGTTAGGCCCACCCCTGTGCCTATGAATTCCGGGGAAGGAAAATACTCTTTGGACCAAAAAGAAAAGGAAGAGTAGATATAGATAAGAGCAAAGTGAAGCAAAGATAGGTGGAACACTTTAAGAGCCTCTAAATTTCAGCCAAGGGAGCCCACTGACACACTCTTCCAGTGATCCTGGAAGAAACTTGCCATCAGGAGAAGGTACCAACAGGTGAGTAAAGAGCAAGTGTCATCCCCAACTTTCAGTACACTGGGTGAGATCAGTCCAGGTCGGAGTCCTGAGTGGGTAACTGAAGCGACCTCAAGGAGTCAGGTCCAAGCACAGCCATCCATCCATCTACACCCAAGTAATCAGTGCCTTATTTTATGTGGTCACCGAACCAAGAGATGAGGAGGTTACAGGTCACAAATGCAAGGGCTGCAAGCCAAATCTGCCACAGTCTGTTTTGGTTTTTGTTTGGGAAAAAAAAAAAAAAAAATCAAATTTTACAAGAAGCCCAGATACTCTTGAAGGCCCACACTCCTGTCTGGCAACTTTGTCTACAACTGAGCACTGACTACTTCTCCAGCTCACGCCCAGTCGCATTATTCACATCGCCTCCTTTAAACCAAGGCCAGGAGTCAGGGATTATTTATTAACTGCTCAAATTAATTAGCACTTCATTCATTTGTGTTATTTGCCAGGGCCCTGGGTTTGTGAATCAGGCTGCAGACATCCAAGTTCCACAAGGTTGGCTGTGATTCCTCTGAGGGCCAGTTTCAGGAAATGATGGGCTGGCTGGGTTGGCTCACCAACGGCTGAATAACCATACCCAGAGTACAAATTGGGGTGTGTTGGGAGGGGGTCTTCAGTGGTCTGCCACAGGGCTTTGTCCTCAGAGCTGTCCTGGTCAACATGTTTATTAATAATGATAGTGAAGGCACACTTATTAAATAGACAAGTGACAGGACCAGGCCAAAAGGTCAACAGGCAGGAGAGAAAAAGATCTAACAGGTAAACAAGGTCCTAAAACACATCTCTGCAAGTCAAAGATGGAAGCAGCACAGAGCAGCAGCAATAGTGTTCGTGAAAACATCTTAGTAATCAGGAGGGGGAAAGACTTACTGGCGGTATACTCAATGTGATGTGATCTGGCAACTTCAGAAGGTCTTATTACTCAAGGTTTCTCCAAACTTCTTTACTACTGATACCACCAACAATAAGAAACACATTTTACACTGTGATCCATTAGATTCTTATATACATATGACAGGTTTACAAAACAGTATTTCCCCTTACTAGATACACAAATCCCTCCCCTCCTTTTCCTTGCAGGTTGATTTCACAGTCTACTAACAGGTCCCAACCAACCTATCTGCAGGTGGACATGCACATGGGACCTGCCTGGAACAGGACCTACAGCACAAGCTTGTGCCTGGGCAGTGAGGGGCACAGAGACAGAACAAGCAGAACAGTTCAAAACCACGAGAGAAACAGGTCCCTTCTGGTTCTGAAGAAGACAAAACTCAAGAAGATCTGAGGACCTATCATTTGGGAATAAAATTTAACTTGTTTCGAGTGGCCCTAAGAGGTGGAATCAGAAAACGGGTAAAGCTTGAGAAAGACGACTTTGGTTCAATTTAGGAAAAAGTTTTAACACGGAGCGATACCTCAATAAAAAATGCATCGAATCCTGTCCTCCGAACAAGCAGGGAGTACTGAAAAGGAAACCAAGCTGTTACTAGACAGTTACTGGCAAGACACTGGACAATGTGGGAGGAGGCTGGAGGCCCTTTCAAAGCCCCAGCTAGATATGCCCTAACCCTAAAGCCCTCCACACTTTCTCCTCACTTCTCATTCCCCTCTGGGCTGTGGCAAGCACTGCTCTGAGGATGCTCCTTAAAGTTTGGCCTCCAGCTGCTTCCAGCCCCTGGAACATGCTACAGGCTCACTGAGAGCAGCCTCTCTCAAAAGGACCAAACTCCCTGTCCCACCTCCAAAAGCTCTGTCCCCAATGCAGACATCACCCATGTTCTTCCAATGTGCCCAGCGACCAGGTCCACACAATTCTAAACATGAATGTCTCTTTATTCTATCTCCTCCCTCTCCCTTCTCACCCTCCTAGTTGGGGCCTTGCGTGTGCACACTTTTTAACTGTCCACCTTGAGAGTAGCTCCCAGTCCCCGCCGCTGCCCCCCATCTTTTCTCCACTCTACAATCTGCTGTTGATCATACCCCTCCCTCAAAACCTTCCTCACACACCACCCTTGCTCAACCTTCAGAATTCAAGAGTGCCATCTGTACGCACCCAGTGCTTAGCAGGGGTGGCAGATTTTATTCTCCAAAGATGGCCATCACAACCCCTCCGCCCGCACGCACTTCTCCCGTGGAGAGGTGGGGTTTATGTTCCCTCCCCTTGAATTGGGGTGAGTCTGCGACAGTGGTGGAAGCGCCATTGTCATGGTTTTCAAGTCTATCATAAAAGACAATACAGCTTCTTCCTGGTTCTCCAGGACACCCACGTTTGGCACCCGCTACCAGGCTGTGAGGAAACGCAGCCTGTCTGGAAAGGCCACATGAAGATGTTCTGGACTTTTCTGGCTGAGGTTCCAACCAAGAGTGGGCATCAACCTGCCAAGTGAGTGAAGGAGCCCTGCGAGAATTCCAGCCCTGTATCGAGTTACCTCCAGCTTTTGGGACCTCCCAGCTGAGGCCCTAACGTCAAAGAGCAGAGACCAGCTACCTACCCATGCTGTTTCCTTCCTGACTTCCAGGTCCAAAACTCCATGAGCATAATATTAATAAAACGATTCCTGCTTCATGCCACTTAATTCTGGGGTAGTTTCTTACCCTACCATGGACCGGACTGTATATTTCAGGAACATCAAGAAGTTTATAATGCAAAAGGCAAGAGACAGACCCACAAACAAACAAATGCCCTCGAGTGAACTGGTGCCACAAGAACAGTCTCTCCAGGGCCTGGGACACGGGAGCCACTTCTCTCTGGGAAGGTAGACGGTCTATCAAGAAAGGTTTCCTCTTGAACAGACCTTTGCGATGAGACTCAGAAGATGGGCAGGTATTTTTGAGGAGGGGAAGGAGGAAGATGGAGGGACGCTCTTATGCAAAAGCACAGAACCATGAGAAGGCCTGGCAGCTGAGCAGCTGGGCATATCCTGAGCGCAAGGCATAGGGAGGAAAGGTGTGTGGCTCACATCACGGACACACAGGAGCAGATTTACATTTCAGGAGGGGCACTCAGGTGATCCCACAGAGCACTGACTGCAGACGGAGTTCAAGGTTGGTGACCCGAAGGCCAGTTAGGAGACATGCTGCTATCAGATCAGGGATGATGAGGGCCTGAACTAAGACAACAGCAGAGAGACGGGAATGAAGCATTGATTATGGAAGCAAATGATGAGACGAAGGTTGAGACAGGAGCAGAATCAGCCCCTCGTGATAAAGTCTTCCTGGACCAGTCCTGCCCACCACAGGTCGGAGCCAGATCTTACACACAGTCCTCTGCTGTTGCGGATCTTTTTCTAAGAGAGGGTGACCTATTACACCATAAAAACTCCAGGGGGACACAGCTTCCATCACAGCTTCAGAACCTGACAGAGTGCTCAGTATGCGTTCAAAATAGTCAGCTGCTTCTTCCTTCCTCCCAGGGCCTGGCTGCTACAAGCGTCTTCAGCCTCGACTCAGAGGCGGCCTGCGGGGTCTCTGGGCACTCTGGGATCCTCCTCTGTTAAGGCACCTGTCACAGCGCACGCACACAGGTCTGCAAAGCTGCCAAACCATCGGCTCCTGAGCAACCTGCCCCACACCTCCATCTGTGTCCACGGGGGGCACCCCGAAGGTCGTGGTGCTGCCCTTCTCAGAGCCACCTTCCAGGCACAGACACAACCCTGCCCTCACTGGAACCCCCACACCTAGTCTTACCAGGTCTCTTCCCTGCTTTCACTAGAAAAACTCTGGCCCATCCCACTTGGCCTGGATAGGCCAGGGGTATGTGCTCCCCTTATCAGGCAGTGGGCAGCAGGGGGTTGTTACTGAAAGGCAGGCAGAGTAAATGCCCTTCTCAGAGCCAAGAGACCTAACCCATCGCCTACTTCAGGAAGGGTTGGCATGGATGTACAGCATCGTCACCTGGAGTCACAACTCTCATCTGCAGAAGACTCCAAGTCTTCCTCCAGGGGCCCAGGAAACCCGGTCAGAATCTGGCCTTGTGCCCTGCTTGGTCAGGACTCCCAAGGTCCAACATCCCTCCTCCTCTATAGCCTACGCCTTTCTCCATCCCCACAGCTGGTCCCTCAGACATCTGCAGGCATCCAACAACAGCCTGACCCCACCACAGGGGCTCCAGAGCCCCCCAGGTACCAGGCAAGGCTGCAGAAACATGGAATGCCCCCCCAAACATCTTTTTATCCATAACACAATGAAAGGTGTGGAAATGACATCAGGTTTTCCAAGGCTTTCCTTACTTTCAGAATATCAACACATGAAAACAGATCAACAATCCTCCATTAAAGGGAAATGGAAGGAAGGCTGGAAGACAAAAACTATTACTGTGAGAGATCAAAGTCCTCACTGGCTATCTTTCTCAGGGCCTCTGGGAAAGGAGACATTAGAAGAGTCAAGAGTCCCAGGGGCTGTCCTGTCGTCCAGCAGGTATACACCATGTTGGAAGAAACATGTCCAAGAAGGTGTTTTGAGCCAGATGGATAAGCCTGTAGGCAGGTTCCACAAAGGCCAGCAAGTCCTAACCCCGCACTTTCCCAGCTGCGTACACTACCAACTCAGCTCCTCCAGCAGCTATTCGACAGCTGCTATCTAGCTGCATCCTTTCCCCCAGTCCTAGGGTTCAGCAGCCACCTCCATGTAAAACCAATTCTTTCCTTCCTTCCCCCATATGGACAGCCCCATTCCCTCTAATAGCACAGGGGTCGCATTCATGGCATGTTCTGACTAGAGCTGATCAGTTGTTCACCTCTCTAGAGAATTCTCCCCTACTGGGACCTACTGATGACACAAATTTATAAGTAGGGAAAGAGACTTTTAGGGAAACCCTTTCAGAGGACGTACACATTTGCCTCTCTTTATAGGCATGAATGGTGTGTATATGTGGGTACACTGGCTAACCCAGTCCCTTGATTATAGCTCCATGTCCAAGTTCTCTCTGTAGACAGCAAATCTCAGAGGGTTATATCTAACTTCCAGAAATGGTCACTGGACAGTGTAAAAATGAGAGTCCCTCTGTGAGGTGCTGGGAGGTAATGTCTCTTGTGGTTACTGTGTACATACCAATAATATATTTTAAAGTCTAACTTTTCTTCCTACTACGAAATGAACAGATACAGCAAATCTTTCAATGGTTGGGGTGATGCTCAGAAGAAGCTGAAACAAGGCCTAATCCCTTGAGGCCATCGTATCTGGCAGAAGCATAGGACCTTTCTCTACATAATAATGATGGAATATTCTTATGGCCGGAGAAGGCAATGGCAACCCACTCCAGTACTCTTGCCTGGAAAATCCCATGGGCAGAGGAGCCTGACGGGCTGCAGTCTATGGGGTCGCACAGAGTCGGACACGACTGAAGCGACTTAGCAGCAGCAGCAGCATTCTTATGACAGGCCGAGTATCATGCTCATCGCTGCACACTCATTAACCTCCTCCAATCATCATAAACTCCTAGAAGATAGAGGCTCACCTGCACAGATGAGGGCACAGTGCCACACAGCAGCCCAAAAGAGCACAGACATTTTTAACAGCTCTTAAACTCTTATACAGAAGGGGAGAAGGCAGAAGCAGTGACAGGTTTTCTCTTTTCAGGCTCTAAAACCACTGCAGATGGTGACTGCAGCCATGAAATTAGAAGACAATTGCTTTTTGGAAGGAAAGCTATGACAAACCTAGACAGTGTATTAAAAAGCAAAGACATCACTTGGCTGACAAAGGTCCGTATAGTCAAGGCTATGGCCTTTCCAGTAGTCACACATGGATATGAGAGATGGACCAAAAAGAAGGCAGACTGCTGAAGAAATGATGCTTTCGAACTGTGGTGTTGAAGAAGACTCTTGAGAGTCTCTTAGACAACAGCAAGATCTAACCAGTTAATCCTAAAGGAAATCAACCCTGAATACTCATTAGAAGGACTGATGCTAAAGCTGAAGCTCCAATACTTTGGCCACCAGATGAGAAGAACTGACTCACTGGAAAAGACCCTGATGCTGGGAAAGACTGAAGGTAGAAGGAGAAGGGGGCAACAGAGGACAAGATGGTTGGATGGCATCACTGATTCAATGGACAAGAGTTTAAGCAGACTCGGGAAATGGTGAGGGACCAGGAGGCCTGGCGTGCTGCGGTCCATGGGGCCACAAAGAATCGGACACAGTGGCTGAATAACAACAACAACAAACTCACTCAAGGGTTTCCCAGGTGGTTCCACGGTAGAGAATCTACCTGTCAATGCAGGAGACTCGGCTTCAATCCCCAGGTCAGGAAGATCGCCTGGAGGAGGAAATAGCAACCCACTCCAGCATCCATGCCTGGAGAATCCCATGAACAGAGGAGCCTGGTGGGCTCCAGTCCACAAGGTCACAGAGCCAGACATGACTGCGTGACTCAGCATGAGCACTGGCAAACCCACATTAAGGAAATGTAAACAAAACAAATAAAACAACAGAAGAAATTTTAAAATTACAAAGATTCTCCCTGAAGCATTAGTAGTAAAAAGTTACAAATAACTTAAGTGCCCCAACAATAAGGGAATGATTTTTAAATGTTTCTTTTTATGAAGAGAAGGGGGAATGAACATAAGTAAAAAATATTCAACTTCAGCAGTAAACAGAAATATAAGACTGCTGTGAGAGTCCATTTTAAAACCATGTTGAAGAATTTAAGAGCAAGAATGTTTAGCTAAAATCTTACCCCCACTGCTAACTAGTTGTGTGGTCTTGAATACATTGATTAACCTCTCTGTTTCTCATTTTTTAATCTGGGCTTTCCTGATAGCTCAATTCACCTATGACGCAGGAGGCCCCAGTTCGATTCCTGGGTTGGGAAGATCCAATGGAGAAGGGATAGGATACCCACTCCAGTATTCTGACCTGGAGAATTCCATGGACTCTACAGTCCACGGGGTCACAAAGAGTCAGACATGACTGAGCGACTTTCACTTCACTTCAAACTGTCTACCTGAGGTTAAAAGTTGACCTCCCTTTGCCTGTTTCCTTATCTGTAAATCAAGGATTAATAACAGTACCTAACTTCACAGGGTGGTCATGAGGATTAAACAAATTAACATATGAAGAACACTTACAATAGTACCAGGCACATAGTAAGGACGGCTGCTGCTGCTAAGTCACTTCAGTCGTGTCCGACTCTGTGCGACCCCATAGACAGCAGCCCACCAGGCTCCCCCGTCCCTGGGATTCTCCAGGCAAGAACACTGGAGTGGGTTGCCATTTCCTCCTCCAATGCATGAAAGTGAAAAGTGAAAGTGAAGGCGCCCAGTCGTGTCCGACTCTTAGCGACCCCATGGACTGCAGCCCACCAGGCTCCTCCGTCCATGGGATTTTCCAGGCAAGAGTACTGGAGTGGGGTGCCATTGCCTTCTCCGTATAGTGAGGACTAGGAAAGGGTATTTCAGTTTGACACCAAGTGCTGGTGAGATTTAGCAGGAACTTTTTTCTCATGATCTGCTGTTAAGAGGGCAAAACAACCATTTTGGAAAGGTCTGTGGTACCATCTATTAATGTTAAATAAACATGAACATACCCTGTGATTCTATACTCCTAGAGAAATGCTGCACATGTGCCTCAGGAAATGTGTACACAAATGTTCACAGCAGCATTACTCGTAAAAACCAAGTTATGGTAATAGCCTAAGGGCTTACCAACCACAGACTGGACAATGGAATATTACACAGCAGTGCAAATGAATGAATCACAGGAACATGAATGAATCTCAGAGACTACACTGAGTAAGGTTAAAAAAAAAAAGCAAGTCTCAAAAGACTATATATAGTCTATCAACTCTAAAAAGCTTAAAGAAAAAAAAGGATATGTAAATGTATTGTGTAAGAATACAAACATATGTAACCAAAAGTTTTTTAAAAAGTAAGGAAATGATATACACAAAAGTCAAGGTAGTGGTTGCCTCTGGAGGTGAAGGGGGAGATGGTCGGGAAAACACCCAGGTGGTTTCAGTGATGTTAGCAACATCCTAGCTCTTAATGCAGGTAGGGAGTTTACATGTGTTTGTTATTATGCTTTATATGTTTAACACATACAAAACACTAAGTGTGTTTCAAATAATATGTGAGAAGAACTAACATATAATATTCCATCAGCAGATATGCCTACTTAAAGTGATAAAGAATAAAAACATATTATTAATAAAAACACTGGGCAATGCCTTCAATGAAAAAAGGAAACTCAAGAATGTACTTATAAATGGATGCTTTCTGAGGGTTTTTATGACAGGGGAAGTGTTTATACACTATTTGAAGTGGAAAAAAAAACAGGACTGGAATTACTGCTCAATCTAAGAATCCAATTCTATTAACAATGCACATCTGTGCACACACAAAACAGCAAAGGGAAGTCTGCAGAAATGTGAACAGTGGTCATCTCTGGGTAGTAGAGAATGGGTATGTTCTCTTGTTCACAGGCTCCAGAATTTACTGTAGGTGTTATATTTTTATTTGGGGGGAAAGCTTAAGAATAGAGTAGCTACAACACATCTGAAACTCTGCATAAACTATGCAGACCTCCGAACAAGCACTAGAGGGGAGTCTCAGGGAGAGAAACTCGTGGTGCATTTTCTTGCTATTTCTGTTGCTAAACACACGCGGCCCTCTGGGAGGGAGACTGGGTCTGATCTGGCGGAGGCAAGGTGCCAAGCCTGAGATTCCCCACCCGGTAGAAATCGTCTGTAAGTTGCCGAGCCTAGTACAGCCCTACCACGCTGACCCCCGCAGCAGCTCGCTCCTCCTGCCTGAAGAGCACCGTGGCAGGGGCGGGATGGAGCCTGCTTTGCCGGTTCTCCAGACGGAAGCCCCTGCCTCAAGTGGCGGCCGGCCGAGGCCAGCGGGAGGAAATGGAGCCGACCACATCTGAGGCCTGGCGAAAGGAGCAACAGCTGCCTCGGAGGCCGCCAGCGCACGAGAACCAGGTCAGCACGCAGAGGCGGCTGCTCAGCCAGACAGCGAGAGAGCCCGCCTCCGCTGACACCCCACACACAGCGCACAGCCACCGGGGCCATGGCCCAAGCCACGCAGTGCACGTCCCACGGCCAGAAAAGCCCCCGCGAGTCCCCGGCCAGACCAGGCAAGCCTCAGCTCCACCCACCCCGCTGCGCATATGCAGTTCTCACCACCCACCTCCTACCCCAAAGTCTAAAAAGCGGAGGAAATGAGAAACTTTGCCAACATCACAGTCCATTGACAGAGAGCCAATCCTTAACCAATAGCCCCATGCACTCTCCTAAAAGTGTCCCAAACCCCACAAAACCTAATAGCAGTTCCAGGGTGTCAAAAGGACTGGCACACAGGACAATGACGATAACAGAGCAGCTAATAGTTCTGAGTGCTAGGTGCTAACCTCTGGATTAAAAAAGCACTTTCCCTGGTGTCTCAGATGGTAAAGAATCCACCTGCAATGCAGAAGACCCAGGTTCCATCCCTGGGTTGGGAAGATCCTCTGGAAAAGGGAATGGCTACCCACTCCATTATTCTTGCCTGGAGAATTCCAAGAAGAGATGAGTCTGGTGGGCTACAAGTCTATGGGGTTGCAAAGAGCCAGACACAACTGAGTAACATTTACTCAGTAACACTTACTTATTTCATGTTTAAACACAACCTTTTGAAGTCTTCCAACAACCCAACCCCCATTTTAGCGGATGAGCAATGGAGGCACGTGCGCCAAAGCCTCGAAATTGGTGAGTGGCAAAGCCCAAATCTGACATCAGGATGACAGTGGATGCCCATGGCCTCCAAACCACCAGGGTTCTAGTCTTTCGGAGAATGCATGCCCATATTTGCAGAAGAGTCTAACAACTACAGATTTCAGCCTCCTACTTGAACCCCTGTTGAGTGAGTTTGCCCTCATCCATTCCTTTCTCAAAGACCTGAGAGGATTTCAGTTTTCTTTTAATTCAAAAAACGAATCCTTAAGCCACCACTCAAAAACCTATAGGAAAAATAACTTTTGGCAAAGGAGCCTGGTGGAGGCCAGTCATAAGACAGACTTCACACAGTGGGTTAGGAAATGGAAAAGGGGGAAACTGACACTTACGGAAGCCAGGAGGCAGGAAACTGGGGAGTACAAACAAGTTTTATTTATTCTAAAGCCCTGGGGGAAAAAAGCACATAATACATCTCCGTGTCAAGTCTCATTCTCTGCAGTCACCGCAGGTCTGTGAGCCCAGATAACTGAAAGATGCCAGTAACCTGGGGTCCAGTACATGTTTGTCTCAAAGTTCCGTCTTCAATGTTGGAAAAAAGGGCAACAGAAACCTCAACCCCTGGTTACCCATTTTCTTCTCCGTGAGGTTAGGGGTGATGAGGAAGTCAGCAGGAGTCCTGCTACCTCTCTGTGGCAGACCCCCACTCTCCCAACCCCCCACTCCCATACCTCCCTCCCTAGATTTTTGTGACATTGCTGGATTCTAGTCCTCCTTCACTCCCTCCACAGAGGTGCTCCCTGCCCTCCTGGAAACCTCACCTACACCCAAGGCTGCACTGCTTAGCCTGCACCAGTAACCTAAAAGCGTCTTTCTCCTGGACTGTTCCTCAAGCTCCTGGCCTGCTCTCCAACCAGCACATGTTTCCAGCTCGGGACGACTTAACTCCAGCACATTCAAAACCTAACTTAGCACCTGTTCCCCTTTTCCAGCAACTCTTCCCCTGAACATAACATTATTACAATTCATGTAAAGAGTCACTATCTTGGGAATCCTGGCTCAAACCTTTGATGTCCAGTCACCTTTGATGTCCTCCTCTTTATGTTTCCATATGCAATCAGACCGCAGTCCGGTCAACTGCTCCTCTTGACAGTATTCCAGATCTGCCTTCTTTCAATTCTCTCCTTACTTCTCTCTCACAGGGACAAACGCGGGAGGCTCCCTGACCGGACAACCCGCCTCCGCTTTTGCCCCAGCACACTAGCTTCAGAATCATGTTCAATCCACTAAGCCTCGAACCCACACCCCCCAACTCCCAGGCTAGGGTGCTCTCTAATTCACTACTTCAACCTTCTCTCTTGACATAAACGACAGAAGTAAATGAATAGGTAAGCAAATAGATTGATAGATAGATGTATCAAGGGCAATAAAGAACTTTCCATCTCGTCATGCTGCTTCAAGGAACTTAGCTTTTTAAATATGAACTTCAAAAAATATATTCTACATATTAGTGAAAACTGAAAACTCAAGGGGAACAGTTTAGTAAATTATGATAAAACTCAGTGGACTATTACACAGTCATTAAAACCCATAAATTATGAACACCAAGGAAATATACTGGGTAAAGTGGGAAGTGAATATCATATCAAATGAACTATGTAAAACCATGCATGCAAATGATAAAAGAGGGAAAGTAAGAGTTTTTTCAGTGAAAATAGCTGTAGTAGCCCCAAAGACTAGGAAATTTCATCTGTGGATATTATCAACACGTTTTAACAATCATACCTTTCATATATCAATATATATAATCAGGTATTCATTTATCTGTCCCTTCAACAAATATATACTGAGCATTTACTATCTGAGCATCAGTTTTAGGCATGGGGCATAAAGCAGTGACTGAGCAATCCCAGCCTCATGGACAGACTTTATAGATGTTGGATTTGTCCTGGGTCCCATTCAAAGGTAAGCTCCTTGAGAGCAGACATGTACCACTGTCTCTAAAATGTGTGTGGCATCAAAAAGCTGTTATGAACTCTGTGACTTTGAATATGTGATGAAAGCATTAAGAACTGATATTGACTATAAGTTTATCTCTGAGTGAAGCTGCCCTTTGTGTAATTACTGAGAGTATCAAAGGCATGCGTGCTAAGTCACCTCAGTTGTCTCCGACTCTTTGCTACCCCATGGACCGTAGCCCACCAGGCTCCTCTATCCATAGGTTTCTCCCAGGAAAAATACTGGAGTGGGTAACCATTGCCTTCATCCAGGGGATCTTCCTGACCCAGGGATTGAACCTGGTCTCCCACACTGCAGGCAAATTCTTACCGTCTGAACCACCAGGGAAGCCCTGGGGATGATAGAAATGTTCTCAGTGTTGATAGCTGCGTAACTCTGTGAATATACTAAAACCACTGAACTGTACACTTTAAATGGAGAAATTGTATGTTATATAAATTACATCTCAATAAATTTAAATTTAAAAAACCTTTAGAGAAAATCCTCATGTCTATCTCCATAAGAAGCTGGAGAAAAAAATGCAACCCACTCCAATAATCTTGCCTGGGAAATCCCATGGACAGAGGAGCCTGGCATGCTATAGTCCATGCAGTCGCAAAAGAGTCAGACACGACTTAGTGACTAAACAACAACAAGAAGTTTTAAAAAAGCAGAAAATGAACACTTGCTCCAGGAGAGGAGGGCTGAGCTGGTGAGCCCATCCCAAAGGTAGAAGGAAAGGATGGAGGAATGACAGGAATATCATTTAAAAACTCTTCCAAGTAACTCTTTCACACAAGCGCTCATCACTCCTCTTATTTCCTCACTGGGTTACAAGTGATAATAAAATGGCCCTTAGCTCAGGGAAAGTGGTGGTGATCAAGATGGGGAGGCCATCTCCCACTCCACTGCCAAGTACTAAAGAGAAGGACCCCTTAGCAGAGCAGGGTTGTAACTTGTGAGAGGAGACGCAAGCATTGTGTGGCCATGAGTTCTGGCTTGAGGAAGAAAGACATGACCTCTGTTGCATACACCAAGGTCCCCAAAACCAAGAATCACATGGACATAAATCCTGCTGAACAGTTGGACATAGTCACAGATAAGTCAGACATGAAATGTAGGATGGTTCAAAAGGTCCCTATTATTTAAAAGGGAGAGGGGAGGGGAGAAGTTTGCAAGAGATTCAGTAAAATTATAACAAGTGAGACAAAGAATATGTATTAAGCAATAAGCATGGCCTTAAAAAGCTAAATTTTGTTGAAAAAATGAATCATGTTTTTAATACCTATTATCAGTCCTGGGTGTTCATTGGAAGGACTGATGTTGAAGCTGAAACTCCAATACTTCGGCCACCTCATGCAAAGAGTTGACTCACTGGAAAAGACCCCGATGCCGGGAGGGATTGGGGGCAGGAGGAGAAGGGGACGACAGAGGATGAGATGGCTGGATGGCATCACCAACTCGATAGACATGAGTTTGAGTAAACTCCGGGAGTTGGTGATGGACAGGGAGGCCTGGCGCGCTGCGATTCATGGGGTCGCAAAGAGTCGGACACGACTCAGCGACTGAACTGAACTGATAAAAGAGGTGCTGCCACTGCAAGATAACCTTACATTCAACTCTCTGTTCCACATCCCCCTTGCAACACAAACGACCACAGGAGGACCTGGGGCAGGCGGGCAGGTAGCCTGCTAGCTCCGCCCCAGCCTTGGGACATATCCGAGGCTCCCACTTCTGGCTGTCTGGGTACTGCCACAACATTGCCAAGGGGGGTTAATCCCACGTTCCCAGCTGAGGTTTCACTCCTCAGAAGACGGCCACACCCTACCCAAGGCTGAGATCCTTGTTCTTCAACCCTGTTCTCAAAAGGGAGTGGCAGTGGCTGAACCAGTTTTTCTGTTTGTTTAAAATTAGAAGTATATTTTTATTTGGCTTCAGCTATCAGAATGTTTTAGTATGAATTACTCATTTTTTCCTACTTGACTCAGAGGCTGGAGAAATACACACACACATATATACACACATACATACACACACACACACACACACACACACACATAGAAATAACTTTCTATGGGTTTGCTCCATAACTATGGAAAAACCCCGAATGAAGTTTTTGATCAACCAGTACTTTCCAGGTATGTTCTAAGAGCTTTACATTTTTCATCCTCACAACCCCTTATTTTACGCAGGAGAAAACTGAAGCATACGAAATTAAGTAACTAACTTGCCCTGAGGTAATGCTGGCTGGACCAGTTTTTAAAGTCTCTCTCTTTCACCACCTCTGGCAGTGATCCCTGGCCAACACCAAACCATCCAGGGAAGGGGAGCGGGGGTGCTGAGGCAGGCAGACAGAGGGGCAAAGGGAAGTGTAGAAGAAGGCTACTCCCTGGAGAACTGGACCCTGCCCCACCTCTCTGCCCTGGCGAGTGGGAAAGGGGTTAGGTGTTCGCCTGAGCTGGACGGTGCGTGTGGCCAGGAGAGCACATGAGAAGAGGGACCAGAGTCCCAGCCCCCAGCCCTTCTAATACGGTTTGGCTGTTAAGTCCTGGACAAATCGTTTTATCTATCTGGGTCTCAAATTTCTCACTTGCTTTAAAAAAAATGTCAGGAAAAACCGAGAATCTGTTCCAGATACAAAGAGACTACAAAAACCTGACCAATGAATATGCATGATCTGGGCTATCTTCCCCCTGCAAGATATATTGTGACAATTGGCAAAATTTGAATAAGGTCGGACAGATTAGTGTTACTAGTGTTCACAAAGTCTGTAGATTAAGTCTGTATTGGTGTTGCATCTGTTAATTTCCTGATTTTGATCACTGCACTGTGGTTATTTATGTGATTTTAGAAAATCCACACTCAGTATTTAGAAGAAAGGGGTGTCACATTTGCTACTTACTTTCAAAAAATTATAGTGAAAGAGACAGAAAGGAATATGGAAAATGTAGCAAACTGTTAACATTTGGGCATCTGAGTGAAGAGAATTCTTTGTATGATTCTTGCAACTTTTCTGAAACTGAAATTGTGCCAAAATCAAAATATTTTTTAAAAGAGTTATGTTACTAGAAGATCTCTAAGACTCTTCCAGTTTCTGTGAAAAGGTAACATTATCCACATTTTACAGACAAGGAACAGGAAACAGTAGGTATGGCTCCTTGGTAGCAGAAGAAGGGCTCTAGAGCTCAGGGTGTCGGACTCAAGTCCTTGCTCCCCACCAGACCCCAAACTCTCCCAGCCACTGAAGGACAGTGAGCCCCAAACATCACCCTGGGCGCTGGATGAGAACTGCAGGGCAGAAGTCCAGTAAAGAAGAGGATACTTGGGCCGTTTCAGGCTGGCTGTCAGATTTAGAGTCTCAGAATGTAGACCACTGCCCTCCCCACTGTCTAGACCCTCTCCTTCCCCACATACAGAGCTCACCCCAAAGAGCTAGCCTGCAGCTTTAGCAACATGTACAACACACGTAAGCACCAAGAGGACACACAGGCCCCCCGGAGCGCAGAATCGCAGCCCCACTGCTTGCCAAACTAGAGAAAGCCCCTGCACATCAATGAAGACTCGGCACAAAAAAAGAGTGGCAAGAGTTCTTTTTTTTTAAGGTGAATTATACCAATGAAAACAATGATTATTAACAGAAGAAATGTATGCTTCTGTAACAACTTTGTTAAATCAGAAGGAAAACAAATATTTCAATCCAAGAAGCTAGAAAATAAACACTAAATAAAAGGCAGGAAAGAGAAATTGGTAAAGATAACGACAAAAACAGTTGATTTCTGAAAACCAAAAGTAGTGGTATCTATAAATCAATCTAAGAGAGAGTTCATCAAAAGGCCAATAAAATACGCAAACTTCTGGCAAGGTTGATCATTTTTAACAGAAAACATAAAGGTTTACATTAGAAATGTAAGAAGAATATAACAAAAATCAGTGATTAAAAATTGCTTTACTAAAAACTTGGAAAACATGGACAAAAGGATGATTTTCAAGAAGTGGAAATATTGAAAATACTAATCATGAAACAGGCTTCCCCGGTGGCTCAGTCAGTAAAGAATCTGCCTGCAATGAGGAAGACCTGGGTTTGATCCCTGGGTGGGGAAGATCCTCTGTAAGATGGCATGGCAACCCACTCCAGTGTTCTTGCCTGGAGAATCCCCATGGACAGAGGAGCCTGGCGGGCTACAGTCCATGGAGTTGCAAAGAGCCGGACACGACTGAGCAACATAGCACAGCAATCACGAAACAAGTAGCAACTGGTCAGACAGCTACCCTTGGAAAAAGGCACCAGGCCCAGTAGTTGTTTATTACATTATGTTTCCAGGTCATAAAAAATGATGATCTTTCTTATTCGTTAATTATCCCAGACCCCTGTGAGGTAAGCACTATCTCTATTTTTCACAGACAAGAAATCCAAGGGCTCAGAAGGGCCAAGGCACTGTCTCTAAGTAACCCAGCCAGACATGCCCACGGCCTGACATTTCCAGGAGAAGGCCCAGAAAACCCAGTGTCTTAAAATGTTCCTTAAGTACCTCTGTGATAAGCCAGGCTTGGAAACTTCTGGCCCTTGCTTCTGACCACACTTGAAGTGTGGTCCAGGGAATCCCCTGGTGGTCCAGTGGTTAGGATTGTGTGCTTTCGCTGCGGAGGGTTCGGGTTCAATCCCTGATCAGGAACTAAGATTCTGTCAAACTCAAAGCGGGGCCAAAATAAAGCATGGTCCAGCAGCATCTCCAGAGAGCTTGTTAGACATGCAGACTCCCAGGCATCACACCAGACCGCTGAGTTACAGAATATTGTACAGAAACGTCCAGGTGATCTGGATGGACATTAAAAAATGAGAAGCAGAGGAATGGTCTCTGTCTGTCTGATCTTAAATTTCTCTTAAAATATGCAAAAGCAGTGCTTGTTCTTTCAGGGAAAAAACAAAACAAAAAACCAACTGTTAAACTACTAGAACTAGATTTAGTTATATAAACATGTAAAAAAAAAAGGTATGGCAAAATAAAACAAAAACATTAAAAAATTAAGACATCTGTAGTATTTGCCAAGGTACAATGAAGCATTAATACCATTAACATATAAAGTTCTCTTGTGAATTCATAAGAAAAATCACACATAGGAATAATAGGCAAAGCAAATCAAAATATATTCACAAAGAAGTGCAGATCACACCTAAATATAGCAATAAAAATTCTGCAAATCAAAATATTTTATACCAATTAAAAATAGATTATAGTAAACATACTATTTTTATAATCATGGGGTAAAACTCACTAAAGACATTTAAATTTTTTAAAATATGACTTATAAAGACTGTAAAGTTTTAAAAGCTATAACAACATTAACAGGAGTTCTGAGCGGTAAAATTACAGACGTTTTCTCTATTTGCATACCTGAACTTTCTGATTTTTCTATAGAGAATTTGCATTCTTTTATAATCAACAACAAAAAAGTTAACTATTTCCTAGAGTTTGATCTTGTCTGAAATTTAATAGCTTTTACACTTAAGTCTTTCTTGGTTTTTCACAAATGTTTGCATAACACTTGGCCTTTTCACAAACCATCACAGCATTTAAAGGCATGTCTTTTCAGTCCTCATCAAGCATTGGGAGCCCCAAATAAACAGAGCCCCTTTTACATTACTCCGTAGACCAGCAGTTTCTCAAACTCCTGTGGGCAGAGAGGAACTGCCTGTAGGAAGCTGGCCTCTGACGCAGATCCCCAGGTCCCACCCGCAGATAGCAACTCTGTGTGTCTGTGGAGGGGTTCACACACAGTTGCCCTCAAATTACTCTTTGAGAATCACCCTCCAATAACCTTATGGGAGTGAGGGTGAGTGTAGAAAATGGGAAGTCCTAGCTAGTTCAGAATCTGGGTGAATTGAGGGTCTTAACTGGCTGGCAGAGAACTACAGTTTCTTTCCACCCACCAGGTGCACACCCAGCTCCACCCGTCAGCGATCTGTGCCTCTACTTCTAGAAGACGGCGACAGGTAGATGGGGGGCAGGGCTAGGAAGAGGCTTTCTCCAACCGGTGAGCTGAAGCCCTAAGAAGCCCCACTTTGCAGCTGAACTGCCAGAATGCACTCTGCTCTGGGAGAAGGCACTTGGAACAACTCCACGGGTTCACAGAGGCCCATCTGTCAAGAGTTCCTGCTCAGGACCCGGAGAGGGCAGCTCCTTCAGAGCTGGCAGAAATGCAGCCGTGGCTGCCACAAGAAGCCTGAGGACTCAGCATGGCCCATGTAGGGCCCACGGCAACCTCCCCCTGCCTGGGTGGGCACAGGGTGTAAGAGACTGGGGCAGGGGCGCAGAGCAGTGCTCCTGCCTTCTTCTCAACCTCATGGGTGTACCCTGAGGTCCACTGTTTCTGGGGGATTTAAATGAATTAGCAGAAAGAAGAGCCAGAGAAAGGGTTTCTATCTCCTCTGCCACCTGAGTATCAAAGGGGAGGGTGAGCACAGACCACAGGCTGAATGAGAACCATTCACTGCTGTAGTCAATGCAACTCCGTGACACTGAACCAGATGCATGCCAGCACAGAGGGGCTGGGAAGCGGCTCAGAGCCCACCTCTAATTGCTATTTCTTTTACACGCACCAGCCAAGTTGATTCCCTCCCCACTTTCTTTTTCTGCTAAGAGGGAGAAACCTCAACTTCTGCTTAAAAGCAGCAGGGACTCTCTGTCTAGGCCTGTAGCACCCACGCCCCAGGGGTGGGGGCGTCCCTCATTCCCGGGCCCTGGTGGGTCCCGCCATCCCAGGCAGCAGCGATCAGGGACCTGTGGTTATGGGAAGACTGGTAGGGGAGAGAGCAGAGTAGCTTGCATTTGGACAGCTCCACCAAGAAAAGGTGACTTCCATTTCCCAAGCATAAGTAAAAGCTCGAAATGAAAACATGATAAGGAGGAGTAGCACATTGATAGGAATAAACTTCACCTAGAAATCCTGAGGGTAGATGGGGAGCAGGGTGTCATAGACTCTGGAGGAATAGAAGAAAGACACCACATCTGAGAAAGGAGACCAGCCACACAGATGCAGAGCCAGTATCACCAGTGAGTGGTCTTACATGCTCTGTGTTCAGCCTTGATGAAGCCTCACCCCCAGTGAGCAGTTACGTTTGTTCTATGCTGTCTTCAGGTATCTGGGAAGCAGGAAGGCAGCTCTCCCTATTATTTAGTGCTAATGAGGGTTAATGAGCAGTGGGCTGTCAGTCGCAGGGTTAATTATGAGGTGTGGGTTCAGAGGGTTCCTCCCTGATATCAGCCTGTGGGAAAATGGCCCAGGAGCTTCTTTTTATGTGGGGACAGAGCAGGTTACCCCATCTCTTGCTATCCACCTCACAGCTTCCAGGACTGCTTTAGATTCTGCTCCTCATGCTGGCCTAGGTTGTCACACTTTGAGGAGGTGAAGCTCATTGTCTCTGTCATCAATTTGATTTCACAGCATTTACTAAAAGGATTTACTGCATGCCAGGCTCTGTGCCAGGTACTGGGGAACAAAATTGAGTGAGATGAGCACCTCATCACTAGCAACTCATAGCAGGCACTAAAGCATCGCTGCACTGGTACAGACGGCGCACACAGGGAGTGAGGAATCAAGGGATGTTTGGCCATCACAGAGCAGCTGACAAAAACCAGAGCATGTCTAATACACCTGCGGTAACAGGCTAGAAAGTGTGACGGCAACAGCAGCAGCAGAAGCTACAGTATCCAAAGAATATGCTTAGTAACAAATGTGTAAGACCTATCTGAAGAAAACGTTAAAAAAACTGATGGACACACAAAAAGACTACAAAAAACAGATACACCTCCTACTCCCTGGATGGGAAGGCTCAATATAAAGCTGTCCGTTCTCCCCCAAATAATCTATAAATTTCATGCATTCCCAAATGAAAAACCCCAACATTTTCCACGGAACTTGACAAATTGTTTATAAGCTTATTTGGAAAGGGAAATTATTTGGCAAAAGAAAAGCCAAAGAAACATTTGGGGGGAAAAAAATGAATTTGTTTTTGTTTAAACCAAATCGTTGTATAAAAACTGCAATAATTAAAACAATGAAATATCGACACAGAATCAGAAGAGAGGCCTAAAATGTTTGCCCATGAATATATGGGTATTTATAAAGTGCTTATGGTAGAATTACAAATCATTTGGAATACCATAAATATTTAATAAACAGATTGGAGATAACAGACTTTCTATTGGGAAAACTTCAATCTCTATCTTATACCATATACAAAAATAAATCCCAGCTTAAAGAGATCTAAATATGTAAAATAAAACTATACAAACTTGGATGCCAAAATACTGATGACTTCCGACTGTACAAAAATCAAATTCCATTTGACAGACACAATGAAAGAAAACTGAGAGGCCAAATTGTTTTTCAAAATATAAGAGGCTAATACTGATAATATATGAATAACTTTAAAGGATCAATAAAAAGACAATCTAGGGACTTCCCTGGAGGTCCAGTGGCTATGACTCCAAGCTCCCAACAGGGAATTAGATCCCAGATTCCACAACTAAAACCCAGCACAGCCATGTAAATACATAAATAAAAATGAATGAGTTAATTTTTTAAAAAAGCAATCTAATTTAAAGCAAAAGTGGGTACTGTAAATAACAGGTAATTCACAAATACAAAATGGTTAACATTTAAAACATTCTAGGGAATTCCCTGGAAGTCAAATGGTTAGGTCTCAGTACTTTTCACTGTGGTGGCCTGGGTTCAAATCCCAGTCAGGGAACTAAGATCCCATAAGCCATACATTGCAGCCTAAATAAATAAAGCATTCTCAAGTTCACTAATAAAATAAACTAATATGATAGATCCTTCTTTCACTTACTAATTTGGCAAAAATTAAAAACTGATCATTTTTCATTCAGTGTTAGTAGGAGAGTATATGTGATAGATATTATCAATTACCTGTTGGAGGGTAATTTGGTGATGTCAATTAAAACTTCATTTATATGATATTGCCCTATACAAATACTTGAACAAATAATCCCTAAATATATGTACAAATATGTAAACTACTAACATCATTTATAATTGAAAGAAATTGGAACTACAAATGTCCACCAAAAGGAAACAATTCATTACAATAAACCCATGAAATCAAAGACTCCACAGCTATTTAAAAGGTTAAGATAAGTGTACTAACACGGAAAGATGGCCTCAGCATATTATGAGCAAATAAAAAATGACCCCATATGTATATGTATAACTGATTCACTTTGCTGTACATCAGAAATTGACATCACATTTTAAGTCAACTATACTCTAATAAAAATTTTAAAACAAAACATGTTTGTTATAAACATTATTTAAAACATTTGTTTTAAACATTTGATTTTAAAATCATTTTTCATTTAAAAAAGAAAACATTACCCTCAAAAAGGTATGGTACAAACACATTATTGCAGGAAAGGCAATAAGTTCACATGCTCATTTTGGAGTCATGTACTCATTTTGAATTGCTAATAGAGATTATACTGGGATGGAAAAGATGTAGGGATTTTCAGTTTCTGATTTACATATTTTGATATTATTTTATTTCTTTAAATGGGCATGTATTATCTTATTTAAAGTTCAAAATTTTCTTTTCCATTTGGAAGAAAAGCAAAAAGTAGTAATACTGCCACTGGTTTCTAGGTTGAACTTGAAGTTCACCCCTTCTCTGTCCCCTGCCCAAACCCTCCCCCGGCCTTGACTGTTTTCCAGGGAGTCAAGATAAACGGTGAGGAACTCTACGGACCAAGGTACTTCACTGTTTCCCCTTAGTGTAGCCCCCAGGCCCAGTCCTCCTCTGCGGGCTTAAACAAGTTTAGGCTGGGTACAGAGGCCTCCTCGCATCACACCAGGCCCTGCTGGTCTCAGAGAGGGGAGAATCTACTGTCCCAGTGGGGACCGCTGTTGTCAGCAGCCTGAGTTTGAAGGGGGCACACAGAAACGGATTTTCAGTGGATCACTGCAGGAGACAGATGCCCACCCAGTTTCTCCTAGAGCTACGGATGCTTCACTTGTCTTCCGCTGTCCTCTCCGCCTTAGGACATTATTCACAGCCTCAGGGGCACCAACTGGGCCACAGTTTCTGAAGGTGCATGAAAGAAGCAGGAGCAAGGCTTGAAGCTGCAGCCTAAGCCAGCTCAGCTAGGCCATGAGCTCTGGGTCAAACATTTCTCTCTCACTCCTCTCAGCTTCTAACTTTATTTTCTCAGATGCTAATGTGTGAGGTTTTTCTAACTACTACTAAAACTTCCATTTGGGTTTAGGATATGCTCTGGTCCTAGCAATTCAAACTGATACTGCTTACTAGGTTTAAAAACAAAGTTTCCCAGAGATTCTGTCTAATAAGCTGATAAACTATTACTAGTTCCCTTCCCAGGGGCTTGGAGACAAGTAAGCAAGCACTGCATTGTCTGGTCTTGCCATTTTTCCACATTCAGGGATTCTTTGCTAGGCCCATGTTAGGAGCAAGGTAGTCAGGCTACATTGGGACTTGCTATTTTCACATGGGGTAAGCCATCAGCACCTCCCCAAGAATGCCAGCAGACATAAAACAGCAAAACCTGGAGAATCAGGCCATAGTGCAACTTAGAGAAACGGTCATCTTTTTAAATGTGTTTGTGATCAAAGAAAAACACAAAAAAAGACAGAAAAAATAGTGTCCTAAGGATCCAACTGAGAATCTAGAAAAAGCACATACCAAATAAACCTAAGAAAAAGACAATAAAGACTAAAGTAGAGATTAACACTTTAGAAAACAGAAAACACAACTGACAAATCTATCTTCTTTTATATTACAGAAAACTGGCAAAGCTAAAAAGGAAAAGAGAAAAGGTGAATATACAACATTAGAAATTAAGAAAATGAAAAAAAATCACAGCTACCGAGGAAAAAGAAAAGCAATAACTATATATGCAGCTTAGGAATAAACCTGAAAAATAGATATCATGGAAAACACAAAGTAAATGTACCAAGAGCCACAGAGGGAAAGAACTCTGAAAGCTGCAAAGATCCAGCCTTCAAAAAGGTACCAGGCTCAGGCAGTTTCATCAGATTTTTTTCCCAAAAAATGACTGTAGAATAAAGGTTTCACACTGCATTATATGAAGTTATCATTACTCTAATACCAATATCTGACAATGAAAACACAAAATGAAAATTATAGGTCGATCACATTCACAAATATAGACCCCAAACTCCCACATTAATAAATCAAAACAGCATGTTTAAAAAAATTCATTTCAAATTATGGTATATGCAAGGAATGCAAAGACAGTTCAGTATTAAGAACTGTATTAACATAATTCACTTTATCAGTAGGTGAAGGAGAAATATTTTTTATCTTCAAACCATGTTGAAAATATATCCCTGGGGCAGGGGGCAGAGAGACATCCTGACCTCAATTCCAGTTCCACCCCATTATGAAACACTGGCCCTTGGTCATACAACTGTTCCGAACTTCAGTTTTCTTATCTGAAAGGTGGAGCTACCACCTGCCTTGGAGCTGTCATGAAAACTCCGAGAGAGAGAACTATGAAAACTTCGCCCCATGACACACACACAGTAACCGCTCAACAGGTTAAACTGCAGTTAGTTATCATGTAGGGGAAAGTAGGTTATAACGCAGCACGACTCTTTTTGTGAACAATACAGAACAAGCGTCTAGTGTGCATACAGTCAAGGGTAGAGGGATACTCCAGTTAAAAGTGATTAACCCGGCTGTGAATTATGGACAAATTCCTTCCCTTCTATTTATTTCTATTTTCTAATGCTTCCAAAGAACATGTAGCATCTGTAAAATCAAAAAAGGGAATAAAAGCCCAAAACCATTATAGACTATTGGATTTAGCCAAGACTGAGGACTGGCAAGCCTGAAGGCCAAAGTAGAAAAGGAAATAAAAGGCGCAAAGAGGAAGAGCAGGGAGGAGCTTGCAGGACTGGCTGCCCTGCACCCTATCTCCACAAAACCCGCTCCATTTCAGGAACAGCCACACAGGCGTGTGAGGGCGCTCCTTGCAGAGGACAAGCTGAAGCCTGTCCCAAGCCAGTACACACTCTTGTACTAAGCACAGCCTCACCGGCTTTGCCCAAACACCACAGAAATACTGAACAACGGCAGCGAGGTGCGGGTGCTCATTTCCCGGTTCAGGTGCTGGCCACACAGCTGTACTTACTTTGTAAAAACTCACCAGCTGAACACAGTATGTGCTTTTGTGTATGCTATACTTCAATAAAAAGTTTTTTCAAATTTAAAGCTGAGAGGAGAACACTTAGTTTCTGTCACCAGCTACACAACTACCTTCTTAAGTTCTGGCTTTAATATGAACTTATGGGTCAGTTTCATGGAAAGGAACATTCCACCCAGTATTCTGTCTGACATGTCTCACTGTCTTAATAGAGTCTGGAAACAGTCTCACTAAAATTATCAATAGATAAGAAAAAAAAAAAATTCCAGGGCAACCCAAGGATACAGGAGACACAGGGAAAGCCAAATCAAATGAGGGCTGCAGCTCTCAAGCCTGAGCGCGCATTTAAGTCACCTGGAGAGCTCTGAAAAATGCTGGTTCCTGGGCTCCACCCCAGACCAGTTACTTCAGATTCTCAGGGGCTGAGGCCTAGACACCAATAATTTCCTTTTTAAATGCTCCACAGAGATTCTAGTTTGCAATAAACTAGCTGGACCAGAGGGCCCAGCCACTGAGGCAAGTTGAAGCCTGGCCCCTGCCCATCCTGGTGGAGGCTGAGGGAGGGGGAGTGAGTATACAGGGCTGAAGTGCCCTGATCCACCCAGGTCTTTTTCCATATCCGGCTTCCCTAGACCTCAGCAGAGCTCCAGTGAGGAGGGATGCCCCCAACATGAAGGAAGCAGCCTCTGGAAAGCAAGAGGGAGGGGCTTCCCAGGGATTGGACACAGAATCCTGGGCTCTGGCTCCCAGCTGGGTGTTCAGACTGTTTCAGACCACTTGTCAATACAGTCCCAAGACATACACCACTCCAACCACACAACCCCAGAACCAAGCCCTAACTACTAACCAGGGTCCAAATGACACCACTGGGAACCCACAGCTGGAAAACAGGAAACCGAGGAGAAATAACAGGGGGGCAAAGGGCCACAGGGCAGAGGTCATGCACAGCTCAGACAGCAGCACCAGGACTCAGCATCAGCTCAGTCCCTGGCTCACGGACAAACAGCAGGGGCAGGAGAAGAGGATGCTACGAGACACACCTGCTAAGAGGCTCAAACACTCACCTCCAGAGCCCCCACTCCCACCCAGCCTGCATCCGCTCCACCTAATTATGTGACAGGAACCTACAGGTGTGACTCCAACAGATGGTTCTCTTGGCCTGGCAGTCCCAGAGCATTTTTACAAGCTCCTAGATAATTTCAACACAAGGAGGCCTTTGCCCATATTATGAAAAGTGGCGTTCTCGGAGGACCTCTGTTAGTCTACAGGGCTAAGCTCAAAGGGCGAGGGCTGAGAGTGAGGATGGGCTGAGACCATGAAGAGCATGTTAGGATGGAGAGCACAGAGGGAGAGGAGAAAGGCATCTGCAGTGCCAGGAAACAGGGTGGGGATCTCTCAGGCACAGCCTCCAGCACTCCACTGAAAATCCATTTCTGTATTCCCCCACTGGAGTTCAGGTGCACGGCAAGAACGATCCCAACTGGGAAAGCACAGTCTTCCCTCTCTGGGTCCAGCAGGGCCTGGACAGTCAGGCAGCATCCTCTTCACCCAGCCTGAACTTGTTCAAGCCAACACAGAAACGAGTTAACCCAGGGGTCACGCTCCAGGGGGAAGGTGCAGCAAAGGGAGTCTGTCTGGGGATTCAGATGAGGCTATCAGCCTGAATCCCTTTCAAGGTTTCTGCCTGTCCGGAGTTACTAGCCTCCCGGGTCCGTCCCCCTTCTGTAGAGTGGCCAGCAATAATCAGAGGTAGAACCTTCCCCCTAATGCATGGGAAGGTGGACTGGCAGGAAACAGCTCCTACTGAAAACTCCATCTGTTTAGCAGGGCTGGGAACCAAGACCCGCAAGCTAAAAGGGCAGACTCCCAGGGAGGAAGGTACTGGGAGCGGTGTGCATGTTGCAGAGGCAAAGCAGGAACACTCAGTCAAGTGGGCCGGGAGCTCAGGAGCTCACTGTCAGGGACAAGCTGAAAACCCTTTCAGTGTCTTTATTTCCCTTGCAAAGTCCAAGAGGTTCGGATTACACATGGAAAATGCTTGGAGGTGGGATTGAGAAATCCAATTACTTAAGCACCAAGGGCACAAGAGTTCCAGGTCATAGAGGTAACCAGGATTTGCTAAGGCCCTAATCTCACTGTTCTTGGAATGTCTGCCTCCTAAGGAATATTTCTGTGGCACGACAATATTACACCTTAGACCCTCCCCCACCCTCCTCTAGGATGAGGCAGCTGGCATAGAAGGCAATTAATATTTTAACTTTTTTCTGTAATCTTCAGCATCTTAAATGAAAAGGTCAAACATCTTAAGCAGAAGAAAAAAAAAAAACACTTTGCAAAGTGTGGGGGGCTAAGGGGGTGACATAAAGTAGGAGGGAACTTCCTGAACTCAAACTATCAGAAGTATTAGGAGACTCATCCTTAGAGAAATCAGGGCAGAGGTTGTGACCAGCCCTTAAAGGAAAGGGGCTGAACCTCTATGTTATCAAGAGCTACCAAATGGAAGAAGCTCAGAAGTCAAGGTACCCTGACAGGTTTAGAGCCTTAGTGTCTGGCAGGGCCCAAGTCTATTCTGGCAACTACTGGGGCCCGGCCTCAACCTTAACTGTACATGCCCATGTGCGCGAGCGCGTACGCGCGCACACACACACACACACACTCACACAGAGTCCCGCCAATCTACCATCAGAACTCAGACTTGCAGAGATCAAAGTATAGACGGGAGGCATCCTTATCTACAGAGGCTATGACGCAAGTAAAGTCTTTTGAGGTACTCCAAGAGAATTCTGGGGTAGCAAGATCTCTACTCTTCCAAGTAGTGGCTCTGTCCCCAGGATGGCGCGTACAGAAGAGAGGGGTCAGAACAAAGACCCTCTGCTCTTCCAGAAGCAAAGTCCTAAAGTAATGCTTTTCAGGGAATGACCCACAAACGCCATCACCAGTTCATCACAACATAAACAAAGGAACCAAGAGGAAGCCTTTAGAAACTAGCACAGTGAGGTGAACTTCCTGCTCCATCTGAGTGCACTTGCCAGACCACCTCGTTCAGTGGCTCACAGATGGGTCTGGATGGTGCCGAACCCCTGAAGGGAGCTACGGACGGCGAGAGCTGCCAACTCTACAAACAGCAGGAGCTGTTTTGGTCTGCGATGTTTTGGAAATGACCCTCAAACCCATTAGTTTGAGAACAACCCCTTCATTTTACAGAGAAGACTGAAGTCCGGGGACTGCCAAATGGCTAATGACAGAACCCAAGAACAGGAGAGGTGGGATTAGACAGGAAAAGTAACTGGAGACTGCCCTTCTCACCCTCCTCTTCCAGGTCAGCAATCTCACGGGACCTCCTAAAGCAGTAAGGGCTGCTTACTGCTTCAAACGAGTAGAAGACAATTTTGGGTTCAAGGTAAATGGCCCCAGCACAGTACTTCCTTCCAGCTTTTCTTGAATCTCAAACCCAACGCAGCTAAAGCCAACATCTTCCTTTCAGAATTAAGCTATCGTCCCAGCTGGTCCATTTCTTGACCACCACCCCAATCTGTAATCACCAGATCCCAGAAACGCCAACTTATTGAAAACACAGTTGGTATGTTGATTGTTCCTTCAAGTCCCCTGAGGTCCACTGAGTCTGTGATAAAAGTAGATGTAAAGAACCAGGGCTGGTGGGGGGCGAGAGGCTTCCTCTGTCATGTGCAAGTTCACAACCCCAAACACAAAGATCAAAAGCGTTCACTGCACTAGGAAAAAAAAAAAAACCACTGCCAGAGCTGGTTTTCCCATTCAGTGTTACAGTTTTAGGCAATTTAGTCAACGTGTCCTGCTTCCAGTGATATTGTGAATATGGCATCATAATGATTTCTCTTATTTTTCAGGACCTAGCGCTATCCATAGAACATGATAAACCGTAAATGCAAAAAGAGGAAGGGAGAAAGAAACAGAGGTAAGGTGAATGGGGACAGGGTCACAGCCCTGGATAGCAGGATAATCTGTAGATTTCAATTGTCTCAGCCACCCCTATCCCTATTTGCCCAAAGGCTTCCTCAACTAATCTGTAAGGAAGCTGTTTCCTCCTTAGAAGCTACAGACAGCCCTGTAACAAGGGGAGTCCTCAGCTGACTGCCAGATGCCCAAGGATGAGAGAAAATGAGGCCAAAAACCCAGGAGGTCAGGGTGGGAAAGACAAGAGGCCCCAAAACTAAGCCAAAACAAGGCCCCTCCCCATACTGCTTGCCCCCACCCCCAGCCAGCCAAACCATTTGCTGCAGCCTCAGGGGCATGGGAGGGGCTTGGCAACACCACAATAACCATTTCTAGCAGAAATGTCCGTCTGCAGCTGAAGGGAGCCCAGCACCTAGGCCCCTCCTCAGCCAGCCCAGCCAGGGGGCTGAGGAGCCGTCACAGGGGCCTTACAGGCAGCTCCAGGGGCAGGAAGGCTCTCCTTTGGACTCACTCACCCAATCTGTGCTGCAAAGTTTCCCCCCTCTTCCACAGCATTCAAAAATAGCTGGGGTCACCAAGGAGGTGGGGCCGAGCTCTGGGACTCTAATACTGCACTTTTTATGCACGGGGAAGCCCTCTCTTTCCATCCTCAAACTCAACTCTGAAATCCCCTCGGTTGGTTCCTTTCCTAGCCTAGCTTGAAATGCCCACCTGCTTCCACATCTGCCCAACTTCACTACCGCTTGGAATAAAAGGGTTCCCGCTGGACCCTCACAAAGGGCTGGAGAGCGGGAAGAGCAGGCAAGAAAGAACTAGGAGGAGTTCCCCACGGTGTGTGGAAAGTTGAGGATCACAGATCCTTGACAAAAGGAGCAGTGGTCCAAAGGAGAGACAGAAGGCAGAGATCCTGGGCACAGTCCCAAAATAGTTTCCACACATCCTCAGCCAATCGAGGGCTCCCATGGGGCAGAGCGTGGGAGCAGCGTGGGAAGCCCAAGCGCCTGGTGCTCTCGGCTCTGGGCACTCACTCTTGGCCAGGCTGCCAAGAGGCAAGAGGTGACAACAGCTTGCGCTACGGCATGCTCCTTGGGATATCACAGGTAGACATGTCATACGCCAGACAGTAAACGGACCAGCTGCATTCATCAAGCTCAACTTTATGCCTGTGCTGGGCTTGACACACACCCTGTATCATGGATATCCTTGAAACCCTGACAGGACTCAGCACCTGGAGATGTGCACATTCCCACCGGCTGCTGGATATTCTTCACCCAGGGAGCTTACCCGTCCTGGGCCCCTCCCGTGGGAACCCCTAAACTGGGAGACCCCCTTTGTCCGTGTCCCAGAGTCTCTGACTGCTCTGAATGAGCCCACACACCATACACATCTTCCTAAGTCACCACCTTCTGACAGAAGAGGGCCTCACAAAACCACTCTCCGAGGGTATGTGGAACACCACACTAAACTACGTGAGAGAACTACGTGGGGTGGGGGCAGGCGGCACCAGGAGCAGAGGGCGCAGATCCGAGGGCTTGCTGGCACTGCCCAAGCTGGGCCAAGAGGAAGCAAGGACTTTCCGACAGACAACTCAACAATAAAAACAAGTACAGACACCTCAGGGCTTTAAAAACACCACCAGTTCAGGCCCCACGCCAAGAAGGGGAAAGGAGGAAGACATGGGTGAAGGGCATTCTCTACTCTCCCAGGCAGCCCTGCTCCATGCCCACAACACTAAGGACGGAGGTGTTAGGCGGGAAGATCCCAGCAGGATGGCAGGGCCGGCACGATGCAGGCAGAGAGGAATGGAGAACACACTTGGAAAAAGCTGGAGAAGCCACCGCTAGGCAGGAGGGGGTGCTTTCCGGAGTAAACAGACCTGCTGCCGGCAGTCCCTCCTCTCAGCAGAAAGGGAAGCTCTGGCGGAGGAGGCCAAAGACACAGAGCAGGGAGGGAGCTGCCCGCTCCTCGGGGCCATCTGTCCTCGCCCCCTTGTCCTGCTTTCCCTAGAGTGGGGGGCACAGCAGGTGCACCATCCCTGTGCCCACAGCCCTCAACAGCACACAGGGGGCAGCTAGGGGCGTAAGTGGGGGTGGGACCTGGGGGTTCTGCTCTGGAGAAAGGGCATGGAGTGAGCTCACAGCTCTCTCCTCCCCACCCACAACAAAGCCAGTGTCAGCCACGTCTGCTGGCCTCAGGGACCTGCCACAGTCTAGTCCCAGGCAGTCACCCACTACCTGCAGCCTCACCAAGGCTTGCCCAACCTTCCAGGGAGCCAATGCCACCTGGCTCTCCTCCTTCCCCCAGAAGGAAATTTCTTGCCCTCCCTCAGGCACCTCCTTGCTGTAAGTTCCTCTGGCAGGAGGCCAGGGAACCACCCTGGCTCCCGATCCACCCCACAGCCTCACCCAGGAGCCCCCAATCCCACTGGGAAAACAGAGCACCCCCCCCTGCCAGCGTCCCGCCCAGGTAATGAGGGTGGCACTTTCAGCACCTCCAGGGAGCTTCCCACAGTTTTCCCAGGAAGTCAGAGGAGGATTTCCCAGGAGGAAAATCTAAGAGCATCTGGGGACATGAGCAGCTTGCCCACCTGCTACCCAAGCAACCAGATTCCCCCAGCTCCTCACAGGCTCCAGGGGCTGAAGGGGAAGACAGAGCTGAGGCAGGGGCAGGAAAGGGTTCGCTCTCCTAGAAGTCCCATCCAGTCCTGCCTCCCACCTGTCCCTACACTCTTTCCCCAGCCTCTCTCTGCTCTTGACTTGAGAGGCAGCCACCCTGAGCTGCCTCTTGCTCTGTTTTCTTCACTCTGGGCCAGCAGAAGATACTGCTGAGTAATCCCAAACTCACAGCAGATCCCCAGCCCTGAAAACAGGGCAAAGCCCAAGGAAACCTACTGATCCTGGCCTTTGCCAACCGGGGAAGAACATCTGTGTTTCTTCATAATGGCTTATATTCCACAGACTCTGCCCTGCCCCAAATACCCCAGCCCTGGCCTGGAGAACAACCACATGGAGAAGCTCAGCGTCCCCTTCTCCACTTCCCACGCACCTGGTAACATTCCCTTCCGAGTCCCCCAGACACCCATCTGCACAGAGTAACAGCAGCCCACCGCCTGCAGGATTCCCAGTCATGATGTTGCATCAGCCCCCACCCTACCCAAAATATCCTCACCCCCACCACCTCCTCTCCTCTCCAGCCATCTCCATGGTGACAGCAGCATGACTAATGACACCCTATCAGCTTCAGACTCAGGAGCGCAACTCCCCCCCCCCCCCTCCGCAGCGCACCCCCCCCCGGGGGGGGGGGGGGGACGATTTCTGCAGATTGGATGCAAACCAAACAGTGCCAGGGACATTCTCGAGAGATTTCCAGAGGCAAGGGTGGGGAGTGGGTTGTGTGTCTTAAAAAAAAAAAAAAACAGTTCAACCAACCCAATCCCAACTGCACCCAAACCATCCAGCTGAGAAAGCAAAAAGAATCCAAACAAAACCCACACAGGCCTGAGAATTCATTGGCCGCCTACACCCCCGCCGCCCCTCCCCCTCAGCGGCTGCTACACACACAGTGGGAGATTAAGGGATCACCAGAGGAGACCCTTTATTTTTATCCAATCCAGTCAAACACTTCACCTCTACCACACACACACACACACACACACACACACACACACACACGCACACACAAGGTACCTTGACAGCAGCCCCCTGTCCCCACGGCCCGGCTCCTTCACCAGCCTTTATTTCCACCTGCAAAAGAAGACGGAGAGACTGATAAGCCAGGCCCCCACCAGGAAAGCAGCAAAGTCCTTCTGCAGCACTCCCAGCACGCTGCAGGGGAGGGGGGAGAAGGGAAGGCAAGGGGGCCTCGGGAAGAAAGGATAGCAGGGACCATCTTCCTGCCTCCAGCTGCCACCCAGACGCGCGGTGGATGGACTCATTCGCCTTCAAGAGTGTTTTTGTTTTCATTTCCCCCCTATCCACCCTCCCAAGATTCAGGAGGGCTCGGCCCCTCCTCCTGCGTCCGGCCTGGCCTCGTCCCTCCCCGCCCTGCCCGCTCTACCTCGGCCGGCCTCCTCTGGTGCATCGGCCGGCGGGCCTCCCATTATCCCCGCCGGAGCGCACGGAGGGAGGCACTGCAGAGGCGGCGGCGGCCAGCTGCCGGCTTGGCTCCCCTCCCCGCCGCCGGCGAGGCTGGTGTGGAGGGGGCGGCGCGCTCGCCAGCCAATCCCCGCGGCCGGCCGGGCGGGGGCAGGGCCGCCGGGGGCTGGACCTGCCCGGCTGGGAGGCGGGGGCACCGCCAAGGGTGCCGCGGAGCCGGGCTGGCTGTGGCCCAGGCCCGCCGCCGCTCCCCGGCAGGCTGGGGATCCCGGGGCACCCCCGCCTCCTTCCGACTCGGGGACCCGAAGGTAATACCCAGAGGCATCCTCTGCATCTCCAGGGTCAAAGACTGACTGCTCTCGGGGTCGAGCAGACGCTGCCGGGATTCCCCTTCAGGGCGCTCTCTGGCCCTAGGACACCAGCAAACTGCCTCATCCTAGCAGCAGCTAGGACAGTGCCAGGCACTATGATTAAAGCAATAGCCCCTGCAATCCTCCAAGGAAAAGAAAAGCCTTGGAGCATGAACCTTTTACCCCGTTTTGCACATGAGGAAATAAGGCCAGATAAGTGAAGTAACTTACCCAAGGTGACACAGCTAGAAAACAACAGCTCTGGGACTCCAAGCCAGGTTGTCCAGCACTGAAGACCAGACTCTTAACCATTATGCAGTCGTCTCCTCCCCACCTCCCACCAACAGACTTCCTTTGAAGCCAACACTGCCTGTGGCTCAAAGCCTCACCAAGTCAGACTTGCCCTCCTTTGCTCACAGACGCCCACACCTCACCCTACCATGGCTCATCCCTGCGGCTTGAACACAGGCCACCCCCTCCAGACAGCACTGTCTCCACCACCAGTGGCAATGTTCCCTCCTCCGTTCAGGAAGGCCACGGGGGGTGGCACACCCAGACTTCAGGGGATGCTCCCCATCCCCTGCAAAGGTGGAGGGCAGGAGGCAGCCCAGACTCTGAGCCTTTGAAGGCTGCAACACCCAGGAGACTGAAGGAGAACAGAATGGGGAGAGGAAAGCCCTGCAGTTCCTAGGCAACCCAAGAGACATCCTGCTTCACCCCAAGCCCTCCCTGTAGCCAACACCCCAGAGTTTCTGCCTTCTAGGAGGGGACCCGTCATACGGACTCTGGTACTCACGCATCTGGGTCAGTTCCTGGCTCCGCTATCCAGCGGCAGGAGCTTGGTGGTGGTACCTTATCTCTCTTAGCCTATTTGTAGCTCTATTTTATAGATTAGTATTGCTCATAAGCAATAGCAGCTACCTCATACACAGTTATGAGGAGTCTGAAAAAATGCCCCACAGTGCCTGCCACGCTGAAGGTGCTCCTAACTGCCACGCTTCGTTTCTGAGAGCGCGCGTGGTGTGCTGCTCTGTCTCACCGGTGTGGCTTGCAGGACTCGTTAGGATGTGTGAGAGCGACCGGCGGTGTGCTCTGCTACCAACTCCACCACATCGGCCCAATCATGCCCATCCCTGAAGCTCCAAGGGGGCACTCAGAATGTCTGAGGAGAGACAGCAAAGCTGGCCTCTGGTGAGGAGACTCCAGGAAGCACCAGGGACCACACCTGCCTCACCTCAGGACAAAGGGCAGCCCTACTGGGCTCCTCCCTAGGGCAGGGAGGAAGGCAGGTGAAGAAGCAGGCCACGGGGCACTGTCCTGCGCCGTGTGCTCCGGCACCCCTTAGCTCTGACCCTGGCCCGGCCAAGCCAGTCCCCCTCCTTTACCCGCGTCCCCAAATCCCCTGCCCCACCCACCCACCGCAAACACAGTCTGCTGCTGGCTAAGAGCAACTAACACTGCTTGGATGGTAACGATCAATACTGTCGCTGCTACGGCTGCCACAGTTTATCAAGCCCCTGCTACGTACCAGGCCCTGTGCCAGCACGCTGTGGGAGCATCTCGTTTGACTTACTCCACACACCACCTTATGGGGAAATGGGCTTAGAGATGTTAAGTTACTTGCCCGTCAACACACAGCTGGTGAGTGGTTAGCTAGAATTCCAAGTCAGGCATTTCTCATTCCAGTTCTTTAAGCCCTCTCTCCCAGCCTACCTCAGAGAAATGCAAAGACGGATGGGGTCACTTGAACCACACTACTTCCCTTTAAGCTATGGGTCTGAGAATAGTAATATTTTCACGCCTCAGAGACTTGGCAATGCTGCTTTTTGCCTAGGTTCCCCTGCCTCTCCCCCACCTGGCAAGCTAACACGGTACAAGGCTTAATCCAAACGTCACCTCCCACTGCTGCCTTCCCAGCTCATCTAGCCCCCATGAGCTTCACCCCACTCCTCCCGGGGCCTCTTCTAGAGCAGTCACACCAAGTACAGTTATTTATTTACACGGCCGTCTCTCCCACGTGGGCAGGGGCCCTATCTTCCCCACTCATGAGGCTCTGCGCAGAGCTGGAATGTGCTGAGCTGAGTTTCTACACAAGGAGGGTGGAAGGGCAGGGGGCTGGGCACTGAGGTGCAGAAGCCACTCTCCGGGTCGGTCTGCTCTCTGAGGTCCCCAGAGGTCAGAGGAACACCTGCTCTCCTGGGAGGAGAGGACCTGCCACCTGAACTATAGCCGAGACCCAGCCTTGTTCAGCCAGCACGCGTTTTCCTCACAAGGCTTCAAGAGCCACCCTGACTCTGCTTGAACCACCCCCGCCCCGCAGTGCTAACTGAGTCCCACTCCGACTGCAGGTCCCAGCCCACCCCCTGGCCGCCTGCAGACACACTAGCAGAGCCCATGGTCCCCAAGGCGGTGCACCGGCAACCACCTCCATCCCACGCTGGCCTCTGCCCTGTTCTGAAGCAGCTGGAATGCGAGGGCTCCAAGGGGTCAGAGAGGCGCATACCGGGACCACCTGCCTCCACACTTCACACCTGACACCTTCACACCCCTCTCCTATCGGCCCCTCTTTCTGTATTTGGGGCTTCACAGTGACCAACCCAAAGGTAACTGGGACCCCTCTCAAAGGCGCTGAAGGTCTCGCCCCACTTTCCATCATGACCCCTAGACTCTACTACACTCCCAGCAGGAGAAATGGAGTCACAGCCCTCCACTAGGGAAGAGGTGAATGGATTAACTCATTCTCAGAACCCACTAAATACCTCAACACAGAGAACCTCAGAAACACAGATCCTCACAGGCCAGAACCCACACAGATATATAAAGACTGGGAAATGGGGATGCATCCAGACACAGATTTGGGGGGCTTTACAGGAGGATCAACCAAGCAGCCACCCCATGCCAAGCCCCATAACTGAAGCATGATGTACCGTATCTTATTTACCCCTCAAAACAAACCAATGACATAGGAATTATTAATGCCCATTTTACAGATGGAGAAATCGGGAGACTGAGTTGGGCTCTCATCACTCCCTCACTTGCAGCAATATAGGTGGTGCTGCTCTGTGTAGCTCTAGGATTTTGTCAACCTACCTCTTCTAGAGTTGGCAGGGGGTAGACGGACGACTTCTCTTCCCTTGCCATGGCTGTGTCCTGAACAAGGTCACTCCCCACAGGGCTTTACTTCAAAGCTCAGTTCAAGCCCCACTTCCTCCAGGAAGCCTTCTCAGGTTACCCGAGTCCTCTGCCAGTTGACAACACTTCCAATGTTTCTCATTTGACACTTGGTACTGCTGTTTGTCTGTGACTCCTGCCTCTCCAACCAGAATGGCTAGAGTCGTGCCTCTTCAAAGCCCCGGGTTTTTTTTTTTTTCTTTTGCCCAGCATTCCACACACTGAAGACACTTGGAATCCAATGTGGGGGAAGTCTGTGACCTTCCCTTCCCTCTCCACCGCACAAAGGATCCTGCCAAAGAAACCCAACACCCCCTCCACCTTCAGAGCCTATGTTTGAAGTCGCTGGTGTCCACGCATCAATTTCCACCCAAGTAATTGCAGCCCATCACACACATCATCCCCTATATTTGAAACTCTTTGCGGTTGTCATGGGAACTGCCTTTGCCTTCATTCACTGATCAGGCCTCACAATTAGCTTTGGCAGCGGAAGTCTGTGTCAACGGCAATCGTGGGGAGGAGAAAGCCGAGGAGGTGGAAGAACAGCAGCAGAGGAAGGAAAGGTGCTCCTCCTCGGAGATGCAGGAGAACCAGACTGAACTCAGGCACCCGGTGATGTCAGAGGGAAAACACCGCCAGCCAGCAACTCTACCTGCACACTTCCATGCCAGCAAACAGAACGCACCCAGACCCCCCAGGCTGAGAGGCAGCAGTGTGGCTCTGCCCACAACCCCTTCCCCCCACCATGCTGTGCTAAATGCTTGTAAGAAGATCTTATATTCTGTGAACTTCGTCAGGGTCTCCCCACTCCATATGCAACAGTTCTGGACCATCAAATGTCCCAGGATCCAAGCAAATAATTGGAATAACAGAAACTTAATTGGTTACTGAGAAGGGGAGACAGGAATACTGAGTGGTTTAGAAACCTGGGGACAGCCCCAGGGGAAGCCTTCTAAGAGTAATTAACACAAAGCCTCTTACCTTCCACCTTGAAGATCCATGAACACCCTCAGCTGGTGCCCTGTGCTCTGTCTATGTCCTTTCACACCCCTGCCACCAGTCTCAAGCATCTGAGTAGCATCTCTGCACAGCTCAGCTTCAAGGGAGATGCCTCCCTCCTCCTGGAAGCCCCAACCTCATCCTTCACATATCACTCTGCTGAAACTCTCAAAACAGGTCCCTTTCCTTCCATGATGGGCTCTCTTGGCCTAACAGTGACTAAGACTGGTCTCTGCCCTCAAGGCATCCCTCCCTTGTAGCCCTACCAGACTGCTCTGTAATTATTTGTTGCCACGCTTGTCTCCCTGCCCAGACTGTGAGCTCATTAAGGACAGAGTAAATGCTGCCTCCCCTTTACCGCCAACTCGGGCTCAGCGCAGCGCCTCACACACAGCCGGTCCCGAGCGAGATGTGCAGGAGGAGGCTGGGAAGGCAACTTGCAGGTCTACCAGTCAAAGCAGGTGACATCCTGCCTCCAGAAACTGAAGCGACACCAGTGCCCTCCCCGGCACAGAGACACAGGAGGCCCAGGGGCTGAGCAAACATCCCAGAAAGGCACCTCTCCTCCGTCTCCTTCTAGCACCACTCTTCTCCTCTCACTGGCTCTCAGCACTGTCAGCCGTCCAGACTGGACCCGGCCTCACCATGAGCAGATACCATTCTCTCTCTCCTCTAGGGCCCCAGGATCATTCCCAGCATCAACCAGGGAACCAGGGAACCCAGAGCTTACCCTTAGAGAGCAGAGCAGTCAATCAAAAGACTGGGACTCCCCTGGCAGTCCAGTAGTTTAGGCTCTGTGCTTCCAATGAAAGGGATGCAAGTTCCACCCCTGGTCTGGGAACTAAGATCCCACATGCCATGCAGCACAGCCAAAAAAATAAAATTTAAAAAAAAAAAAAAAAAAATGAGACCAGAGAGAGCCACTTAGCATCCTTCCCACAAGAAAGACTCAGAAGGGAACAGACTCCATTCTGGCACACTGTCACTTATTTTTGACCCAGCATCTCCATACTCCTTCCCGAGGATTCCTCTGGCGGTAATTAAATGGGGTGGGGGACTAGGGGGTACATGCATTCTGGCCAGCAGGCCCAAGTGAGTCTACCGAACGCAACTCCCTTTTCATTTGGAGCATCGAGAATTGCTCTGTACCAGTAGTGGGAGGCGCACCAGTCTGTCCACAGATGCCCTGGCTGGCTGTGGGGAGGTGGGCACAGTGGAGTTGGAATGTGTACAGGTCAGAACCAGCAGTTCAGGAACAGATCTTGTGCACCCTGAAGCAAGCGGGCAACCCCCCAGGGGTCACTGGAGGCCTGGCCAGTTATCCCACACTGAGCACCGACTTATTTTCCCCTTTCTCAGGGATGAATAAACACTCAGGTTATCAGATCTCTTAGGCAAATGACAGGAGACAAGGCCACAGAGGGGTGTGCCCACCCCCAGCAGGCGGGGCCCCGCACAGACACTCAGACTGAGGCCCAAAGCCACCCTGACGGACCCTCCCAGCCAAAGTGCATCAGGGCTCAAGGTAGATAAAGGAGTCCTATTCCTTTCCAACACCTTCTGTCCTCCTGAGCATGCTGCTCTCAATCCACAAGGGAGCTGTAAAGAAGGGATGGGGAGGGGAATCAGTGACAACTCCTGAGACCCCCCACGCCCAGAGTGGTCTTTCAACTCACCCAGTCACCACACTGCCTCCTCCAGAACGAGAGGCCCAAGGCAGAGAGGTAAACTGCTGACTCAAGGTGGGGTCCGTGCCAGAGCAAGTACACTCAGACAAGGTTACAAGTGAGGGTGGGAGAGGCACTTCCCCCCAGGGAGTTTCAGAAATTGAAGAGGGAGCCACCCCTCATTCCTATTGTTTTTCCCCACAGCAGATAATTTAAACATGGCTCAAGCCTTCAATGAGAAGCAATAAGCTTTGCTTTGGGTTAGAACCCAAGAAAGCACTGCTCCTGGGAACAGAGACGGTAACCCAACTTCCTTATCCCTCTCACCACTTACCTTGGCGGGGAGGGGGGGAGGAGGATAAGGACCCTAACCCAAAAAATCCTTCCAAGAATAGCCAACCAGGACAGCTACTTCCCCAACCCAGGAACAGGCTTCAGTGAGGGTTTAGAAACCGTGGAGGGAAACTACTCATCCAGCAGAATCACACACCCAGATAAAATATATATATACACACATATATCTCTAACATACAAGCCACTTTTTTTTTTTACAAGCCACTTGAAAGGCAGCCAGTGTGACTGAGTTACTGAATTTCATGTGAATTAAATTTAATTTTTGTAGCCACACATAACTAACAGCATCCATATCAGACAGCTCTGGTGGAGCATACTTTTTAAATTTGGGATGTCATAAATACTCCTGAGAATTTGTTGAAAACCACAAACGCTCTCCCCTGAGAAAAAACACCCCTGCACATTCACACACTCGGCTGAAATTTTCAGAAAGTTCACAGACCATATTCCCACCCAGCTCTAAGATTAAGTCTAGAGATCAACTAAAAACTTCATGGCCTAAGAACAGTGTTTTATCTGCAATGTAGTCGTCTAAGGAATATGCTACACTTTACATTGTTTGAGCAAGAGGCCACCACATGAGGAAGCCCCCACCTGATAGAGGATGTCTCCGTAACATCCCAGCCTCTACAAAGACCCAGGCAGGCACAAGACTGGTTCTTCAGTCTTGGAACAGCTATAAATGTTAGACAACTCTTTTTTTCAAACATGCACTCAGTCTGCCTGCTTATAACTTCTACGTGCTAATAAAAGTTCTGAACGTTCCCCGACACAAAGGAACTAACACCCTCTTCCACACAGGACTCGTCCTAGCCTGAGTCCCCTACTTACTCATTTCCAAGCTGAACAACCGTCTTCTTCAGTTGCCTTGCGTGTGCCCACTTTGACAGAGCTCCTAGAGACAGGCTTTCAACACACCTTTTGAGAGTTTCAACTCTTCCTACCTGCTGGAAAGCCAGGGAGCCTTACTTGTGCATTTCTTTTTTTCTTAAAAACACGTGCAGGACTTTGGATTTACCCGGATTAAATTCCACTGAGTTTTGTGAAATCCCACTGCTCCAGACTGCCCCAATCTCCTTTACCCGTGTTTTACCATTCAACTTCAATATTGCATCACCACTACAACTGCCACAACCACACACCTACCCACTGATCACACCTGCTCCTACCTACATCCGAGGGAGAGGGCACACATCTCTTCTGCTCCTAACCCTCCAGGCCCTGCCATGAAACCCAGAGTTCTATGGATGTGTTCCTGCTATTCACAACTACCACCAGCTACTACTCCCTCACGGGGCTCCCATGTCCCAAGTCAGGCTGCTGAGCAGCAAACATCTTCTGAGAACCCTTCCGCAACTGTTCTCAGAACACACAAATATACACACTCATACACACACAGACACACACATGTTCTTAAAGGGGTTACTGATAACTCACTAAGACTAGACTGAAATGGACTCCAGAAAAACAAGAATAAACATGGAGTAAATCTCAAGATGTTCTTGTCTCCCTGGCCTACAAGGTAAAAAATAGGCTGGGTCACCCTCCCTACTCTTGTTGACAACGGGAGTACTTTACCTGTGTTCATCAAGACTTTATTTCTGTCCCCTTTTCCATGCCTCACCCTCTTCTCCACTCACAGAAGTGCCACAGACCGGCTCCTCAAACTCTCAAGGACATACAAATCACCTGGGAGTGTGGTTAAAGTGCAGGTTCTCATTCAGTAAGTCTGATGTAAGGTCTGAGAATCTGCGTTTCTAACAAGCTCCCAGATGATGCTGATTCTGCCAGTCCACTGATTAGCAAGGTGGAAATACGGTTGTAATCCATTCAGGTCCCCTAAGAGTCAGGTGAGCAATTTGCCGTCCAAGTGACTGCCCATCAAATCAGCTCTCATCTGTGTCAGAGAAGTTCCACTTTAACTACACATTAGATATACCTGGGGAGCACCAGCCCAATTGGAGTCCTCCCCAGAACAATCAAACTACTGACAGAATCCCTGGGAGTGGGATCCAGGTGATCCCAACATGGAATCCCTGATCCACACTGGTTGATAAAAATTCTGAACAAGGTAATTATACCTGTGTCCTCTTCAGAATGACTCTAAATAAAAAACTAGCCCTCTGATCTATAAAGCAGGAAGGAAGCACTACCATTTATTTGCAGAAATCCAGGTCCACTGGTTTGACTTCAGTTGCTTTGTAGAGAACCACAGGGATCCCCAAGCCCACCGTTTGTCTTTCTACATCTCATGAACCACCTTTTAAAAAATCTGCTCTAGGACTTCCCTGGTTGTACAGTGGTTAACAGTCTGCCTGCCAATGCAGGGGACAGGGGTTTGATCCCTGATCTGGGAAGATTCCATACACCACAGAACAACTAAGCCCATGCGACACAAGTACTGAGCCCACATGCCCTGGAGCCCACGTGCCCTAGAGCCCGCGCTGCACAACAGAAAAAGCCACTGCGATCAGAAGCCTGAGCATCGCGACTGGAGAGGAGCCCCCACCCACCACTAGAGAGGAGCCCGCGGGCGGCAACAAAGCCCCAGCACAGCCACAGATAATAAATAACTGATTTAGAAATCTGCTCTAGGATGGTCAAAAGCTGCCACTGGTTTACAGTTTCCAGCATATCTTTGAAAAAATTGAAATTTCTACCTGTCTCTGGTCTCCTGGCTCTCTCCCAATCGTCATCTAATTCCACAACGATGCCGCTCCATGGGCATGCCTGAAGGTGTGCAGTAGGAAGCTGATGCCTCAGATGCAGGTAGGGCAGCTGGCTCCCCCTCCAAAACCACACATGCCATGGTTTACACTTTCTCCAGTTTATACTCCCTGACACAACAGGGACCCAGTGGCTTCTCTCTGTCACCAGTTCTGCTCCAAAACTGTAAGACCGCCCTTTCCTTCTCTGTTCTTATTGGGAACACATAAAAGACGTTTACTGTCTTGAGCATCTTCCACCACCTCAGCACGTTCTGGCCACTGGACTCTCTAATATTCTTCTTAAAGGGTCAGACTACCAATGACTCGCACCCCCTTTCCATGTAAAAAGCATGATCTTTCACCATCTGCACTCACTAGACAGCTGCCCAAGCAGCCACACAGATGGTTCAGCTCTTAACCTCCACCACCTTCCTCCTTAGGGCCCCATTTAGGACTGCTGAGTCAGCATTCTCTTTTTAAAAAGCAATCCTATCCCTCCAGCTAACTTCCCTTTTAGAGTCTGTAGCCATGGGGTTTAAAACTGTTTACATCTGAAAAACAATTTTCTGAAGTCTATGGTCAACATCTCTCCTTGCCCAGGCTTCTCCCTGGACTCACAAATGCTGAGATGGGCTCCCAGTCTCATCACTTCTACTTCACCAATCAATTCTCCCTTTGCTGGTGGGAACTGCTACCCTCCTGATAGCATCCCCTACCCCACCCACCCACAGCTTCCACCTTCAGGAAGACAGCACCACTAGCAGGTGAGGCAAGAATTGGTCAGGCGTTCCGATGTTGTCGAGAGATCCCAAATTCCAAAGTATCTTTTCTCAACACGGGCATGGAGCTTTGTTTCCTCCATGAAATCCACTTGGCTGAGGGCTAGACACACCATATATATTTCTATTTCTCACCCACAATAGTCTCAATCATGCTTCCAACCTTATGTATACATACCTCCAGGAAGGTTTTTTCCACAAGGAGTTTTTCTCCTACCCTCTTTATCAAACGTTCACTTTCCTCACCCATGGGTAACTTTTCAGTCAGGCCCAGGGCCACACCGGCTCCTTGCTCCTGGATGTCCAGCCCTCCTCCCCCAGGAAAGAGGTTGGCAAACTCCTCCCTCCTCTTGCCTTGCCCCGCAGTTCTGTGAGTAAGCTGGGATGTCTTGAAATAAACATTTAATTAACAATTACAGCTCAGAGACTAACATACACAATTTTTATGCATAAGGATTAATTCTCTTCTAGACGTTCTAGGAACGTTTTGTCACCAGGCACTGATTACCTACCATGTACTAGACATTCTGCATGTTTTATCTCAATTAATCCTCACAAAGAAGGGTTACTCCATCTGACATGTGAGGGGAAAAAAGCAATGCTCAAGAGACTAAGCAGCACAGTACTTACTTTGGGCTCTGCATCTCCACACTCACCAAATCCTACTTTTCTAATCACCCATCTTCACTGTGCTACAAGCCACCACTCAGGTAAAGAGGATATGGAAGTCAAACAGCCTCCGACATCAGCCTAGGGTCTAAATCCTTCTGCAACCAGGGAGGAAGACCACCGCTGCAGAAATGAACTCCTTCAGGCATGTCACCTCTCCTTAGGGCCCAGAGGAGTGTGGTCACTTACCTCTGTGGTGGACAGGAACAGGCCTGGGAGCCGCCTCTAGTATTAAAATGTGGAATGTCTCTGACTAGAGGGGCTTTGTAGCACCACCTACCCACACTGGGTAAAACAGTGAGGAGCAGGGAAGAAGACAAGAAAATCGAGATAATGTTCCCCCTCTTACAGGATGACACAAAGCAGCTGTCAGCAGACAGCTCTGAGGAAGTCCCAAAGGAAGCTGGAGGAGGTGGGGACAGGATGGACGTGAAGAAAGGATGCCCAAAGAGGAGACAGAAGCACGGATGCAAGGGGAGGGCCTGACCCCCAGGAGGCTCCTGGGATGCTCTGTCTTGTCCCACCTGAAGAGCAGGGGCTAAGATCTAAAGTTCTATTTCCAAGGGATAGGTTTCCTCCTTTCCCAACCTCCCAGATCCTGGGACACGTCCCATCTTTTACAAGGCTGCTCGGACCTGGTGGTGAAGGTCCCAGCATTCCCCCAGGGGCTATAAATGCCGGGTTGGTTCCCTGGGCTCTCACTCCGGAACAGCCTAGAGGGCCTGTCAGCTCTGCCAGCGATACATTTGTCAAACAGAGTGTTGCCTGGACAGTGGTTCCCACGCTCTTAGCCTTCACAGACCAATTAAAAAAAAATTATGGTGAGAGACACTAGTTACTATTCTGTATTTTGCCAAGAAAAGACTCTTTTTTAGGAAAAAAAAATAGATCTATTTTCTATCAACACTTCTATTCCATAAAAGAAAGTATATTTTCAAACATCAAAAAGTAGAAAGTACCTATCCCTAAAACAAAGTTCTGCTCTTTCAGTCAAAGTTAGCTTTCAGACAAAGCTCACTCCAATGTCCGCTTTTCATGGCTTCAGCAGAAACCCAGAGAACTTGTCAGAGGCAGCACTGGTCCGGACCCTCTGTCTGGGGGGACCACGGGGCACCAGCTGCCTTCTCCCCAGTCCCGGGGGCCTTGAGAGGCAGCCGGCTATGCAAGGTCCACAGGGACGCAGACATCCAGGGGCTTGACTCTAAGCTTCAGCCACGCCAGATTCCTCCTCTCTTAAGCGCGACCACTGGTAACCCAGGGCAGCAGCTTACACACAAGGATGACAGGCCCCTGGCTACACTCCCAGCCCCTTCCACTCAGGTGCACCTACTTGTTGCCAAAAGAAGAACTTAAACATGGTTCACAAGAGCCACGCATTCGAGGAACATCCAGCCCAGAAAGCTCATCCCCCTAGGGTTTGAGAGGAATGGAGTGAGAGGAAGGCAGAAAAGGAGGAGATAAACCCTAGAGGGAAGCAAGCAAAGGAACCAAGCCTTACAGAGTAGATGGGGCATGTCCTCCTTATACCGAAACAGGAGCTCTCGTGCCCAGGAGTGAAGCCTACCCCTGGTCCCACCCCCGCTTTCAGAAATGACCCACAGGGCACTGGGCCAGCAGGATACCAACTCCCCCGTAAACAGCAGCAACATAAAGGGGCGGCACACAGTCTCCCAGGCTGGGGTGGGGAGCTACAGATGTGATCCAGATGTCTGCTTTAACCTTAGACTGGGGAAACAGGGCATCCATCCGCCGTCCCTGGACCGTGATATGCAGCTTCCACAGGGAGCAGACAGGAGAAGGAAAGAAGCGGCAGAAACATCCCAGCAACGGCCACTTTCCTGACCAAAACACTTGGATCCTTCTTCCCAGCCACAAGACCATGGCCCCACCAAACTGGCGGCACAGCTCTGAACTCAGCGGTCAGGGAAATCCCAAGTGCGAGGCGCCAGCCCATCAGAAGCCACAGGTGCCCCGGCTCCCAGAAGCACAGAGGTTTCCAGCTCAGCTGGAAAGGGCTTCAAAGGCCAAGAAGCACAGCCCCTCCACGTCCCCAGGGAGAAGACACACTCAGGGAGGGGACCTGAGCCGTCCGAGCCCTTGGACAAATCAGTGGCAAAGCGGGGAAGCCCCACAGACAGCGCAGGCCCCGGTCTCTGTCCAGCGCGAGTCCCGCTGCCTGGAGCGACCTCGGCCGCTACACCGCTCCTCCCAAGCTGCTTCACTTCGCTCGTCCCTACTTCTGCCAACTCTCTGCTGTTACGGCTGCCACCAGCCTCACGGCCGGCAACCCACCACCAGCACGTAAAGGCAAGGCGGCCAGTGCGGTGCCACCGCCTCCCTCTCTCCTCTCTGTTCTCATTCCAACTCCTCCTCCCCTCCCTTGCCCTCCCAACTCCCAATTAAGGGAGTACTCCTTCCTGGGGTTGACAGCGTCTCAAACACACATCATTCATTCATTCATTCAATTAGCATCTGAGGGCTTCCTACACACCAAGGAACTGAGCCAGGTCCTAAGAACACAAGGCATAAAAAGTCCTTGACCTCAAGAAGTACTGTCTAGCAGGGGAACTCAAACCACGGGGTTCTCATTAAATTCCCAAACATTTTTAGTTACCATCCCCAAAAGCATGGCACCCAAAAAAAGATTTAGGGAAAGAAACATCCCACTCCATCAGGGCAGCATAAGACCATCCTGTCACTCCAAATTTTTCCTTCCCAAAGCATCAGCCTCCAACCCTTACCTGACACCATCACTCCCAGATCACCCAAGCATTAGCATGACCTTGAAATATATCTGAAGCTTCAAGTAGACAAAAAACTTCTAAAGATAAAGCTGGATACCATTGTCCCATGTCAAATGCAAGCATCAGGGATGAGAGTGCTAGATCAAAGCCCTGTGCAACCCGGTTACCCTCCCACCAATTGTAAGCGCGGCAAACTAGCCCAAACCATCTTCTAAAGACAGCTACTCTCCTATTCACAGCCCAACTCAAAGTTGGACCAGGAGGATCAAAACAGGAGAATAGGCTTAAGGGTCTTCAGCAAGACTCTTGTGAATGCAGCACCCTCAAGGAAGGAACAGGGCTGTCAAGCAAGACCCAGCTTACCTCCTTGAGAAGCCCCGCTTTTTTCTTCAGCACCTCACACTTGCGCAGTTTGCAGATTTGGTGTGTGCGGCGGTTGGTACAGCTGGTGCAAGCCCCACAGTTTTCCAGCCGCCGGCAGGGCTCACAAGTACCACACCGTTTCCGCTTCTTCCGCCCATCTCCACCCCCTCGGAGTTGGGGTTCACTCCCGGCCACTGGAAGCCCAGGCCCCTGGTAGCCCGCTACCATCACCTGGCCCTGAGGGAAGTCATAAAGGCCTGGCAGGTCCGGCTGGACTGCCAGGGGCACCTGAAACTGACTCATGACGTTGCCAGAGGTGGGGGCATAGGTGCTGGGGCAGAGCCACAGTCCAGCTTCCTGCCTGCAAAGGCCACCACCAAGTCCTTCTTCCTAAAGCAGTCAAAATCTACAGAGCGAAGGCAAGTAGCTCCAGGCTGCGAGACGGGCACCTCTTCTCAACCCCGCTTCACCTCCTCTCCAGCAGTCTGACAGGACTCAGTTGGGGGCCACTCTCCCACCTGCCGGGGCCCGGGATCGGGGGGAGGACATCAGCGGCGGTCCCCAGAGAAGGGGTCATCTTGGCTGGGTGGGCTCTTCACCCTCACCCACCCTGGACCCAGGCATGAGGTGAGCAGGTGGGTGTGTGGCGGGGGCAGGGGAGGGTGAGGAGGTTCTCCTCTGGCTTTTCCTCTCCCGGGTCAGAATGATGGAGAAGGCAGCGCGCAGCCTGGAAAAGAGACAGAAAGGGGAAGCGCATCACTCGGGGCTGGGGGACAACTTTCACTCTTCCTGTTACCTCTTCCTGCTTCTGGGAAAAGAGAAGCTGGGGGAAGAGAACGGGCTTGCTCTCATGAAATTGTGTCCAGAACCTCTGGCAGGGCGCACTGGCACCCGCTCCCTGATGGAGAGGGACGAGGGCCTGACGTGGTGTTAAGGAAACCTGGACGGCGAATCTATGGGGCGGTCAAGGAGAGATGTCTAAGAAAGTTGTCCTTTTCCCCAGCCCCACGGGCTTGGGAGAGTTTTGCCAAAATTCCCACACGCCCCTCACTGGAGGTCGCTGGGCCTTCCCCAAGGGAGCACAGCTTTCAAAATAAAGTTTGCCGAGAGCTTCACTCGGCGGGGCTGCCCGGGCGCCCCGGGCACTGAGGCGGCCTGGAGTGGGGCGCGCCCTGGGTAGCCCGCGCCGGCCGCCCCGCCAGCGGGCCGGACCCTGGAGGGCGGCCCGCTCCAACGAGGGGGCGCGGGGAAGGGGGCGCGCTCCGGCTCAGGCCCGGCCGCGCGCGCGCAGCCGCTCGGGCTCCTTTGTTCTGGGGCCTCGGCCGCTCGGCTTCGGCGGCTCCGCAGCCCCCGCCCCGCCCCGCCGCCCCCGCCCGGCTCCGCTAAGCTGTGACCCGCAGCACCCCCGCCTCGTCTCCCGCAACAAAGTAGCGGGCCCCCCGCCCCGGACCGTCCCCTCCCCTGCGGGCCCCCCCACCGGCCTCCCCTCCCCCACCCCGGAGCCGGAAAGGCACCGACTGCACCGACCTGCCCGCCGCCTCCGGGGCGGAGCGCACAAAGGGGCAAAGTTTCCCGGCCCGCGCCGCCGCCACCACCGTCGCGGCCGCCGCCGCCGCCGCCTGGGGCGCCCGCCTCCTGGAGCGCCTGGCCGACCGAGCTCGGCGCACGGAGCCCCCCGCCCGGGCCGATGAGGGGACGGCGCAGGAGGAAGGAAGAGGCAGCGGCGGCCGCGGCGGCAGCAGCAGCAGCAGCAATGAAGGCGTCCGCGGGACTCCCCGCCCCCCGCGCGCCGCGGCACGTGCTCGCCCGGGGACTCCCCCGCCCGGGAGGGCGCGCACGTGCGGCCCCGCCGAGCCCCGCCGGCCCCGCCGCCGCCCCCTCCGCCGGGCTCGGGGCTGCGCGAGGGGGGGAGTTCCGTGGAGGGGGAGGGGACGGCGCGGGCGGTCCTGGAGCGGATGGGGGCAGGGCCCGGGCCGGACGCCGCGCCTTTGCACCTGCAGTACCTCCCCTCCCCCGCGGTCGGTCCTCCCGGGACCCGGCCGCCCTCCTCGGGTTGGCCGCCCCCGCCCTCCGGCGCTTCTGCAGCCGAGCGGGCGCGGCGGGCGGCGCGGGGTGGGGCACGCGGACCTCCCAGCCTAGGCCCTCGGCCGAGCCGGCCTCGGTGCCCCCACTTCCTGCCACTCCCTGCGGGCCGAGCGGCCTGGGACGGCCCCCGTGCCCCAGGGAGTCCTGAGCTCCGGGCCCCACTGACCCCCCTCTCCTGGCCGCCGCTCGCTCATTCCGAGGCAGGACAATGGGGGACATCGCGCGTTTGCGTACCGAGTCAGCCTAGCGGGCACGGAGGGGATACCCCGCGAGCAGAGGCCAAGGGCCAGCCGGCAGGAACCTTCGCCGGGATCACAGCCCAGCGCCCTACCCAGGCGGACCCCGGGGCCCTGCCAACGCGAGCCTCCCCTGCGCCGCTCTCGGCTCTTTCGCGTCGAAAACAAAGACTAATCCGATACCCCCGCCCTGCCTCCCAGAGGAGGGGAACGGGCGCGTCGCGGAGGGTAACCGAGGAGGACAGCGTTCTGGAGGGGCTCGGACAGCCTTCGACGGGTCGAGCCCTATAACCCATGGCAAAGACTTTGAAAAGTCGCCCCGGGCTGTTTTCCAAGGGGCAAGGCATAAGAATATTTCTAAGTTGCCTAACTGCCCGTTCTCTCTGCTGCTTTTTTCCTCTCACCTGTTGTGCAGGCCAAGTTGAAATTCCAGGTTAGATTAATTCAGCTCCACCCATCTGGCTTCACTGCCAGGCTGGTCCCCGAAGCTACCTTCCACCTACCTGGGTTGCTGGGGAGAAGGGTGGGTCTCTAACAACACACACACCCACACACACACACACAGGCAAGTCCTGGCAGAAACATCCACGGGAGGACTGGCCTGACCAGTTTGGGCGGTGTTCACCGAGCCAGGTACCTGGCAGGCGTCGCCACTGGGCTGAAGCTAACAACTCAGCCAGAACTGGAAAAAGAGCATTCGGCCGCTTATTTAGAAGAAGAAAAAAGTAATTGATTTCAAGCAGCGCTGTCCAGAAAGCCCTAGGCGGTAGGAGAAGCCCGCGTTCTGTCTGGAACTTCCCTCCCCACAGAGCTGATTTTGACAGCCTCCTCGAGTGGCCAGGTTGTCAGCTGTGGGGAGGGTGGTGAACATGGCTGCAATACCTACTTCCTACTCTGGCCTTTGAGAGTAGGAAAGAATTTCTGTTCAGGGAAGTTAAGACTAGAACTGAGAAGAGATACCAATGGAGTATAATTTTCAGTCAAACGTGAGAACAGTTTGTGGACTTGTAATTGTTTTTAATGTAATGAATGTTTAGTGTTTTAAATATTTTTAATAAACATGTACATTAAAGAAAACACAGGAAATAGAAAACTAGAAGACAAAAATAACCTCAATACAACATTTAACCGTTTGCTATATTTCCTTCTAGCGTTTTCTGTGTTTAGAGTATTTCCCTTTTTTAAAAGATGGCTGCACTCACACTGGTTATGCAATTTGTTGTCCACTTTTTACTTAACATTATATTGTAAGTATTTCCCTATTTGATAGACAATCTCCAGATAGTGTGACAATGAATAAGGTGGCTTAGGAGGTGGGGAACTGTGGGTTCCAGACCTGGCTCTGGCACATAGTAGCAGAGTGACCTTTGACTCACCAACTCTGAAGGAACCCATACAAAATACTTAACATAGTGCTTAATAAATAACAATTATTGTTTAATCCATATAACAACCTCGTGAGCCGTATAACAATGTTGAAACCCACTTTACAGGTAAGAAAATAGATTAACTTGCTCAAGGTCACTCAGCTAGTGAACTGTAGACAGAATTTGAGCCCGGCATCTTTCCTCTTGTTTTCTATCTTGGTAAATGGCACCAGCAATTTACTGTGCCGCTTCACTCTTCACCAGCTGTATATGGAAGAGGCATTTCACAAAATCCTCTGGCTTAGGTGAGGTGGATGAGGGCCCCATTCACCAAGATAGAGTGCAGGAGGCACTGGGGCCATCTGCGTGGAGCTGAGGAGGCTAGGCTTCAGCTGGAAACACATGTGGGCCCCAACAGGGAGCAGCTCAGGGCCTCACGTTTGGAGGAGCGGACATGGAGAGTGAGAGGAAAACAGAGCCCTGGCAAACACCAGCTCCTGAGGGACAGCAGCTGACAAGAGGCCAGCAAAGAAAGGAGACAGAGGAGCAGCCAGAGAGGGAGGCCGGCCGCTACCAGACAAGCTCTCAGTCTCCCTCTGGAACCTTGTATTTCAGCAGTCTTGTCGCTCATTCCGTCTGCCTAACCCTTCCCAGTTTAACCCCTTCAACAGTTTGTCTCCTTCTACCTGCCAAATTCCCATTCATTCTGCAAGTCTCTGCATAAATGCCAGTTCTTCCAGGAAACGGCTTCCGGCTCCTCAGACTCCGAGTCCCACCCACTCTCCCTCCCCAGAAGTTTGACGCTGCCTCCCTAGAAACAGTTGTCTTAGCTGTATTGTAATCGTTTGCACATTTCCCTCCTAGTTACTATGAGCCCTTGGAGGGTTGGGACCCTGTCTTTTCGCCGTTGTAACCCTAAACCTAGACACTCAATCAGTACGTGTTCAATGCAGAAAGGAGGTCAGGAGAACCTGATGAATGAAATGTCCCGGTAACGCCGAACAGCCACAGGCTTCCGAGGTTTACTCCTGCTTGCTTTTCTACCTGCGGGGACCCTTTAGGGGCCCCTAAGATAACGTCCGAACTCCTCAGGCCCTGCCTTCCCAGGGCTGCAGCCTCCGGTGCTGCCGGGTTCCTCCTACTAGACCAGCGCTCAGGGCAGTAAGCAGCCGGGACCGGCGCGGAGGTGGCCAGCGAGCCTCTCCGTGGCCGGGCAGCCTAGAAGCTAAGTGCGGTCCCGGGTGCGCAGCGTCACCGACACCTGGGCGCTTGTTAGAAATACAAGCTCTTGGACCCCACCCTAAACCTACTCAGGCAGAAACTCTGGCGGTGGGGCGCAGCGCTCTGTTTTAACAAGCCCTTCGGGTGTTGCACCCTCAACTTTGAGAAGTGGACGGGAAGCTACTTCAGCACCTAGGCGCCGGCCAAGATCACGCCGGAGGCGCTTAGAGGAGGCGAACCCACGGAGGCTCCATTTATAAACCGGCTTGGCGGGCCCCATCCCCAGGGGCCGAGGGCTGAGCCTTTTAGGCATTCGCTCCGATCTGGTCAGGACCTGGTTGCACCGGTGGTCCGAGGGCTAGAAAGGGAAATACCGTCTGGAGAGGGAAAAGCCTAAAGGACTGCTGGTAATACAAAATTGACAGGGGGCGTGTCGCAGGAGGGGGATGGAGGTGGGGCTGGGGAATAAGGAGGGCTTCCATTGATGAACTGAACCTTAATTCAGCACTGAGCAAAGGGCGCAAGAGGTATAATTGGATGTGCGCGCGCGGTTCTTCCGGGAAGTCACTGCGTGGAAGCGCCACTGCTGGGTGTTTGCCCAACCAGCAAATGATTGAATGTGACTGACCTTCTCTGAGGCATTTGACACCACTGCTTCCCTTTTAGGTAATAAGCAATTTGTCCTATTTGAAGAATGAACTTTGTATTATGGGACCTTTTGCAGAAATGTAAATACACTCCAATGTCCACACTTTAGCTTGGTTTAAAGACTGAAGGCATTGGGAAGTTCATTTTATGTTTCTTCTTTGGTCATGTTTTGGTTAAAAACATCAACTTACATTTGCATAGAGCTTTCCTTTTTCCTTGCCATACCCTTTCTCAGTCTGTCTGAAGAATATACCAAATGTGCAAATGTAACTTTCCTTTTCTTTCTATGACATAGTTATTATTATTATTATGTGTGTGTGTGTGTTTTAGTCACTCAGCCGTATCTGACCCTTTGCGACCCTTTAGACGGTAGCCCGCCAGGCTCATCTGTCCATGGAATTCTCCAGGCAAAAATACTGGAGTGGGTAGCCATTCCTTTCACCAGAGGATCTTCCCGACCCAGGGATCAAACCTTAGTCTCCTAAATTGCAGGCAGATACTTCACCATCTGAGCTACCAGAGAAGCCCGTTGTTACTACGACCATTTTCAGGTAAGGGAACTAGGCCTCAAAGAGGTAATTTTTCCAAGGTCATCCACTACTAAATGGCAGAATTAGGCCTACAATCTGGGACCTTTGAAATTAGCCTACTAGTGCCAGGGCTATTCCGGAGGAAGAAACTGGCATTTTGCTGTTGGTGAAAGGGAGATTTGTTAGTGGATTGCTTTTGGACGTGCACTAGTTAGTGTGATAGATGTAGAGTATCTAGACTATGCTTTTGAATAACTCAGCAAATGCTTTCGTGATTTTTTTAAATCAATTAATTAATGGCTGCGCTGGGTCTTCGTTGCTTTGTGTGCGCTTTCTCTGGTTGTGGGGCCTCCTCTTGGTTTCCGTGCACAGGCTTCTCATTGCATGGCTTCTCCTGTTGCAGAGTACAGGCTCTAGAGCATGGGTGCAGTGGTGCACGGGCTTAGCTGCCACACGACATGTGGAGTTTTCCTGCACCAAGAATCGAACCTGTGTCCCCTGCCTTGGCAGGAGAACTCTTATCCACTGTGCCCCCAGGGAAATCCTGCTTTTGTGTTTTACAGCTATTTCTGTGACTTCATTTTGAATTTAGTTTCCGTCAAATAGACTCCTTGTTCTACTCTTACAAGGAACATGCAAGGGTCCCCTTCATAATGGAAAAGAGATTAAATAACCTAAAAATCTTCCAACCTAAGGGGACTGGGCAGGAAGATGGGAACTTTGATTGACTCAGAGACTCAAGATGCTGAATATCCAACAGGAATAAAGGCCTCGGTGCCCCCAAACCTTGGTTTGACTGCGTGTATCAATCGGGATCAGTTAGATTGTGGTAGAGTAACAAGCAATCCCCAGCTCTCAGTGGTCTGACACAGTTTTATGTCTCCATCGTGAAATATGTCTTCTGGAGATCAACAGGACCTCTGTTTTCCATAGCCACTTAGGGACTCTGGCTGTTGCAACTAGACATGCTGCCTCCTCAACTCTGAAGGCAGGAAATGAGGGTGGGGCAAATTGAGCGTGAACTCTTAAAGCATTTACCTGGAAGTAACATAGATCACTTTTGCTCTGATTTCATTGGCCAAAGCAAGTCACAAGGGGACAGGGGAATGCCATAGGTGCAATGCTTTCATGTGCCTGGAAGGAGAAGCAAAAATCCTTGGTTAATAGCACTAATATAACTAATATATGGGGAATAGTATGTGTGCTTATGTGTGAGGTAGATGGTGTGCATTTGAGGCATGTGCTAATGCAGTGAGTTCTGCCCATTTCTAGAGCATTTCTCCCTCCTAGGGACATGTATTTGAGATTTCCACTCTCATGGTTTGTGATTCCTCCCCCAACACATGTTCAGAGATTTAGGCTAGGGTGAAAGAAACCTGAGTTGAGGGAAGCCTGGTGGGAGAGGTAAGTGACAGTGGGGCAAACTCAGTAGCAATTAGTGTGTAAATAGAAAAAGAATCCAGAAAAGGAAGAGATTCAGGGTATATGTGTCATTAAGAGCCTGCCTCATGAAGAAAACTACTAAGACAGCATAGCTTTGGCAGAAGCATTTCCTGCTTCTTGCCATTCACTCCCCCTCATCCTTCCTGGCTAAACTCAGGTGGCACTCCAGGAGGTCTTTGATCTTTCAAGACTGAGCCCACCGATCACATCATGAATCAGTCTGTCCCATCCACAATGCCGAGGACAGGGACCATATCTTGCCCAGTGCCCGCTGCAGTCTGGGATCTTGGAACGGAGGTAGAGAAATGAGCTGGAAGGACATTGCAGAATCCCAGGTGACAAAAATACAATGGTCTCCCTTAGGGTAGTGGGAGTGGGGTAAAGAGCAGTATGTACAGGAGAGATTTAGAGAATCAAATAACAGAAAGGGATTGATTGGAGGAGAGATGGCAAGGAAGTTTCTGGAAGAGTAGCAGGGTAGACGGTAGCATCGAGGGGCCCAGAGGAGGAGCAGGTTGCTACATAAGGTCAGCAGGACATGTCCCGTTTGGGGCCCCTGGGGGGCTAGTCCGCAGAGAAACCTGGAAGCAGTGCACAGAGGGGCCAGGGCTCAGGAGCGGAGAGTGGCTGCACCCAGCTCCTAGATCTGCCTCGTGGTTAAACGTCAACATGGAATCTGCGAACAGGGGAGGAAGCCACAGAATATATGTGTGGTATAGAAATCATGAAATTCCTGAGAATCCAGTTAGAGAAGAGCAAAGTCTTCACAGAAGGAGCTGAGCCTCCCTAAAAGATGGGCTCAACTTCAACCAGTTTGTCTCATTAACTATCTCGTATGTTCTCCAAGCCAGGCTTGGACTTCCAGGTGTTCAAGCTGGTTTTAGAAAAGGCAGAGGAACCAGAGATCAATTGCCAACATCCGCTGGATCATCAAAAAAGCAAGAGACTTCCAGAAAAACATCTATTTCTGCTCTATTGACTATGCCAAAGCCTTTGACTGTGTGGATCACAACAAACTGTGGAAAATTCTAAAAGAGATGGGAATACCAGACCACCTGAACTGCCTCTTGAGAAATCCGTATGCAGGTCAGGAAGCAATAGTTAGAACTGGACATGGAACAACAGACTGATTCTAAATAGGAAAAGGAGTACATCAAGTCTGTATATTGTCACCCTGCTTATTTAACTTATATGCAGAGTACATCATGAGAAATGCTGGGGAAGCACAAGCTGGAATCAAGATTCCTGGGAGAAATAACAATAACCTCAGATAAGCAGATGACACCACCCTTATGGCAGAAAGTGAGGAAGAACTAAAGAGCCTCTTGATGAAAGTGAAAGAGGAGAGTGAAAAAGTTGGCTTAAAGCTCAATATTCAGAAAACTAAGATCATGACATCTGGTTCCATCACTTCATGGCAAATAAATGGGGAAACAGTGACTGACTTTATTTTTCTGGGCTCCAAAATCACTGCAGATGGTGATTGCAGCCATGAAATTTAAAAATGCTTACTCAAGAATAAAAAAATAAAAAAAATAAAAGACACTTACTCCTTGGGAGGGAAGTTATAACCAACCTAGACAGCATATTAAAAAGCAGAGACATCACTTTGTCAGCAAAGGTCCATCTAGTCAAGGCTATGGTTTTTCCAGTGGTCATGTATAGATGTGAGAGTTGGACTATAAAGAAAGCTGAGCACTGAAGAATTGATTCTTTTGAACTATGGTGTTGGAGAAGACTCTTGAGAGTCCCTTGGACTGCAAGGAGATCCAACCAGTCCATCCTAAAGGAGATCAGTCCTGGGTGTTCATTGGAAGGTCTAATGTTGAAGCTGAAACTCCAATACTTTGGCCACCTGATGTGAAGAGCTGTCTCATTTGAAAAGACCCTGATGCTGGGAAAGATTGAGGGCAGGAGGAGAAGGGGACGACAGACGATGAGATGGTTGGATGGCATCACTGATGCCAGTGGACATGAGTTTGGGTAGGCTCCGGGAGTTGGTGTTGGACAGGGAGGCCTGGCGTGCTGCGGTTCATGGGGTCACAAAGAGTCGGACACGACTGAGCGACTGAACTGAATTGAACTGAGTGTTCCTCCCATCCCACTTCCTGCTGAGCAGGGGCCTACTTGTTCCATTTGAAACCTGAACTTGATATCAACTCCTTCTGTCCTTGAGACACCCCTTCCTACGGGTGAAGGTCAAGCCCCATTTGCTTGAACTGTGCAATGCAGGAGGACAAATCCTCAAAACCCCTACCAGAGACTACATTCTTCCCACTCAGCCATTGCAATTCATAGGTGCTCCAAAGATTGAGAAGCTCTGCCTTATTCATAGAAGTCTGCAAGGACTAAGGATAAGAAGGTTAGAGAGAAAAAGGACACAGGTGTCCCTCAAGCTGGTTGAGGCCTTCTTAGAAACACCTGCACTGATGGATCCAGTCACTCCAGGTCACTCTAGCCTCATTCCTGGGGAGCTATTCTGTGTTCCCAGCATTGCACTATTTATCTGCTAAGCCAGGCAGAGGATTATCAGCTTATGTCTCAGTCTTTTTGCCAATCTCTGGGACTGTCCTAATGGTGGTGTGACTAGGTCATCACCTACATTCACCTGATGATATTCAGCCATCTCAAACCACAATAAAACTTGAATTTGAGTATCTAGCCTTTGGAAAGCAATCAAATTATTTATAGTGAATCAAAAGCCTGTAAGAGAGAAAATGAACGTTAAGGCAAAAGAAGCCACAGGGAACAAACAGATTGGCCATTCAAACAGAGATGTGCAGCGGGTGGAGGGCTCCTGAGTGAGGCAGTGGTAGGCACTCAACAGGGCCTGCCCAGAACCACAGGCCCAAGAGGAGCCTCAGAGCTGCTGGAAAAAGGAGGAAGAAGAACAATTCAGTACGGGAAGCGTGGACACACCCCCCGTGCCCACCCCAGAGGCCTGGCTCCGAGTGCAGATTTACAAGCAGATGCTAATCTCTGCAGAAGAGTCAATAAGTATGGTTTCTGGAGAACACCCCTGGCGCCTCTTGGCTGTGAGAGCCCTCTGTGGACACAGGCAGGTAAACTCCTTCATGTGTGCGCCAGAGATGCCAGGTGTATCTACTGCTTTCTGCGGGCTCTCCTGGGAGTTGGGCTCCAATATCAGCACCAAAAGCAAACCTCAGGGTTAGGGTTGCCAGATTTAGCAAATAAAAATACAGAGCATCCAGTTAAATTCAAAAGTCAGAAACAACAAAAAGGTTATTAGTGTATGTATGCCCCACATATTACATGCCAGAGCAACTCTACCCAGGATTAGAGTCTGTGCTCCGGGCATGGGGCCGGGGGAGTGGGGAGTGGGCAGGATAGAGGTATAGGGCTTGGCTTGAAAGAAAGTTTCTACCTGAGACCCAGTTTCTATCCTAAGACCCACCCTGTTTTTTAATACCGAGGGGAAATGGGCTTTTGTTAATTTGGGGGTGGGGCAGTCTTAGTTTGCTTTTTCAAAGTTTTTCCCTACAAAGTAGAAACTACCAACATGTTTGTTTTTTTACACGTATTGATGAGGTGGTTCAAGGGATGTATACCATAAAAGTAGTTTTGATACTTCCAAGTCTGGTTCCTATAGGAGATGGGCTGTTTCTTGTGTGAAAGTGTTAGTTGCCTGTCATCCCCATGAACTGCAGCCCACCAGGCTCCTCTGTCCATGGAATTCTCCAGGCAAGAATATTGAGTAGGTAGCCATTCTCTTCCCCAGGGCATCTTATCCACCCAGGGATCAAATCCGGGTCTCCCGAATTAGAGGCAGATTCTTTACCATCTGAGCCACCAGGGAATCCCGGACTGCTTCTTAGTCTAGACCAAAAAATCCTGCTTAACCAGAAAAATTGCTCTTACTTAAGCAGGCATTTATTCACTGAGACCTGTAGCAGAAAAATGCAACTATTTACCTGATCAAGCAATCAGAAAGTATTTCTAAGCATAAAATCAGTGAATCCTTCTGCATGTCAACAACCCAAGTTAAATTATAAACTCAGGGAAAATACTTACAAAACAAATGAAAAGAAAAAGTGTTATAGAGTTGGTATATAATAAAAAAGACACCCACAAGGACGGGGAGAAGGCAACACTCACAAAAGAAGAAATGCAAATGACCAGTAAAGATATAAAAAGTCCAGCATCATTAATTGTAGCAAACTGACAGATCACAAAATGAAAATACAGTTGACCCTTGAAAATACAGGAGGTTTGAACTAAGCAGGTCCACTTAACCTTTATTTTTTTCAGTAGTAAGTACTATAGTTTTGGGCTTCCCTAGTCGTTCAGCAGTAAAGAATCTGTTTGCAATGCCGGAGATACAGGAGACCCAGGTTCAATCCCTGGATCGGGAAGACCCCCTGGAGGAGGAAATAGCAACCCACACCAGTATTCTTGGCAAGAAAATCCCATGGATAGAGGAGCCTGGCGGGTTACAGCCCATGCGGTCACAAAGAGTTGGACATGACTGAGCAACTGAACACACACACACACACACACACACACACACACACAGAGTACTCTAGTATAGCGCCATCTGTGGTAGGTTGAATCTGAGGATGCAGAACCAAGGATACAGAGGGCTGACTACACTATACTGGGATTTTGGACTTACCAGTGTCAGTGTCCTAACCTCCCCGCCACCCCGTGTTGTTCAAAGGTCAACTATACTCAATTTTGCCAATATTGTTAACAGTTTTCATCCCCAAGATATGCCACTAATGGGATCATAAACTCACATGCCCTTTTGGAAACAATTTAGCATGCTTATCAATAATCTTCAAAATGTTTACACCCTCTCAATAATCCCATGAGCACGAAAGTGGAGCACGAAAATCAAGATACAAGAGTCTTAATGGAAGGCTTATTTATAACAACAAAATTAGGAACAACCTAAATGTCCAACATTAAAGAATGATTAATTCATAAGATATAAGCACAATAAAACGTGATGCAGCTATTATAATCTCATTAATTTAAAAATTAAAATTAAACAAAAGTTAATTATAGAAAAATAAGAATATACAAATGAGCAAAAAGAAAAATCTAAGAAGAACCTGCATTAGTCCAATATTAATCACCGTTAACATCATGGACTATATCTTTAAAATTTTTTTATATCTTAATGTTAAAATAGTGTTTTGAAAAATATTTGGAAACATTGGAAAATATTTACCATATGAAGTCAAAACAAAATAATCAGTGTGTACTGTACAATTAAGAACATGTAAGTAAATATGCATAAAGATTGGAAGGGAATACATAAAAATATTAATGGATCTCTGGATGATTTTTATTTTTCATACTTTTCTTCTAAAATTTCTACAACAAATGGATATGAATCCTATAATTGAGAAATATTGATAGAAAACTATTTCTGTAAAAGGACAAGTGAACCTGCCTGAAAGCGGGTTGTTGAGAGAGCAGGATGCAAATAATGACAATTAACAGGATGGTTTTGACTTTCACACTGGAGTTGCCCTACTTAAGGAACTTAAGGAAGCTGTTGCCTAGGCCCTACTCCCAGAGGTTCCGGTGGGATGGGCTGAGCCAGGTCCTGGGCTTTATGCCCTTGGCAATATCTGGTCAGTCTTGGGTGGGCGTATAATGTGCAGCCAGGCTGGGATGCCCTTGCATAAGTCATCACAAGTTTCCTCAAGAGTTTAGGCCACTGTGGTCTGGTGGAGGAGGAACTGCCTGTCCTCCTCAGGAGGACCCAGGTGGCCTCTCTAGCTCTGTGCTTTAGCTGAGTCATTTAACTGCATCTTAGTCTATCTGTAAAATGGGAATATTTAATGCAATATTTGGAGTCTGGCTTCAAGGAAGGAATAAATAAGAAAGTGCTGTGTGAAATAGAAAGTATATAGAATGCACTCTTTGTGAGAACCTGGAAACTCAGATGATAGCAATTATCTTTGTTCGATGAAATATCCTTGGCAACTCAGGAGCTCATGCAAATAAACAGGTTTTCTTCTAAGCTGTATCAGTCTTGTAATTTGATTTGATTCAGAGATCCTATAGGCAGGTATTGTCAAATGTGGATGCCTGGGGCAGTCCTAGCCTGAGGGCTATGGGCTGTGGACAGTAGCCAATAGATCCGAGTTGGCTCAGACCATTCAGGTCATCTTGCTTTGAAAGGTGGCTGGCCTCTGGAAGCTAAAATCTTGTTCTCATGAAAATGTGCCTACACCTTTTACACAAATACCCCAGACTGTCACCTCAAAATAAATGTTCTTATCTAAACCATCTCCTTGGGAGATTATGTGGCTATTGCTTAAATGTCTTTGTAATTCCTCTTTTAAGACTGGCTAAGATACATTTGTCTAAGATACATTATTTTCTGAGTATTTTTCAATCATTGAATTCATTCACCATCCTTTAAAGAGAAGTTTAACTTTAGAAAGCAGCCAACAGTATCATTCAGAACCAAACATGACAAATAATAAGGTATTCAAACCTAGGTAAAACTATTTTTATGACTCTTAAATTTCTTTTAATTTGCGGGTTCTTAATCACCATTTATTTGTTAATGAAATCAACTCATTTTCCCTATAGAATGTTACATTCTGGATTTGGCTGCTTGTATCCTGGAGTATTATGTTGTTGTCATAAATTCAAGGCACTGTTTCCATGTTCAGCTAGTTGGCTGTAGGCCTAGAGAAGGTCTGGAGTTATACCCAGCAGGGTAAGTGAATATAAAAGAACTAGAGTTGCTTTTCATAGGTTTCCCAGATGGTACAGTGATCAAGAATCCACCTGCAATGCAGGAGATGTGGGTTCAATCCCTGGATCAGGAAGATCCCCTGAAGGAGGAAATGGCAACCCATTTCAGTATGCTTGCCTGAAAAATACCACGCGATCACGAAGAGTCAGACACGACGGAGTGCCTGAGCACACACAGAGTTGCTTTTCATAATGATGCATCAAGGAATCAAAGGTGGACAAGGGGAGAATGACGGCAAGAAAAACATCATAGAGAATTTTTTTTTAAAGTGGTGGGGTCGAGGTGTTAGATAGGAGACTGTTTGGACAAAAGTGATAAGAGTAGGGCTGAAGAGAAAGACAAGTAGTGCCAAGACTTCAGTGAATGAGAGGGAGTGACTGGGAGATGGGAGATCACTCAGCTGCAGAAACAAGGAGATTCAGCTTCTGAAGAAAGAGGAACGATAGTTTGAGTGAAGACAGTTTATTTTTTAAGTGAAGCCGTCACTTGTAAGTGTGTGTCTGTCTTGCTTTGCAGGGTTATTCCCAGCACCCCCCATGGCACAGTCAACAGAGTCTTCTGAGTGGTGAGTAGAGCCTGGTTCTCTACTGGGACCCAGAAACAGACTCAATAGCTAAGTCTGGAAAAGGTTTTGAACAAAGCCGCCTGTTTGGGATTAATAATATCTAGCTTGGATGCTGATTAGAAATCTGTCCCTTTCTTTTGGTAAGTATGCTGTGGGTATACCTTACGCATTTGACTAAGGAGAAAATGATGCAGTTCCTTCCCCTTATTGGGGCTAATACTGGATTTAGTCTCCTAAGACAACACTAATCAGCAACACTGGGCAAATCCAGGCAGTTTTGGAATTATTTTTCATGCCAACCCAATCCACAAAACACACAAACGTGGTATTGTCAATAAGGACGACACCCAAAATACTTTTTCACAAAAGAATTTCAAGACACTGACATGAATCCAAATTAAGACTTGCAGTTTAGCCGAGGTCCACACCTCCACACACTAATGAATTTGAGAAGTACAGAATTAAGCAGCTCACAGCCAGGACTGAGAGCATTGCCTGTGAGTCAGAACTCCTGAGTTGGTTCTGCTCAGCGGGTAACCAGCTGTGTGGCCTGGGGGGCAGAGGGGAGGGGACTTCACACCTCCCCCCCACCCTTGGTCTTTATCCATCAATGATCTCACACTCTAAAAGCCATCAATCCTAAGAACAATGAAGGAGGACAGGAAGCAAGGAGAGCAGGTTGCTAACAGCAGGCACCCTGCTGGCAGGGCCGCATTGGGAAAGCTGGGTGCTGCCGAAAGAGCAGACTCTGCTGAGACCAAGTCCCTGCTCTGAAGGAGAAAGAAAGCCAAAGACAGAGCCCAATTGCTCCTGGCAAGGCAACTGTTTCCAAGAAGGGAATACACAGGTCATCTGAGGTCAAGTTCAGGGAACGCAGCCAGCCGCCAGGCGGGAAGGAAGCTGCAGTGAATGCCCGCCTGCTCTCCCAGCCCTTCGCCTTCTGAACACGAGTCTCGAGCTAGCCCCTTTGCCAGGGCGCCTCAGGAATCTCGGAGCCTTCTTCCAGACCCCGGCCACCTGGCTCGGGCCTCGCGGACGCAGCCCGTGCTGAGGGCGTGGGAGAAGCAGGTGCGAGCACCCGGGCGGCACCGGCTGGTTGAGTCTCGGCCTCTCGCCGCGCTCTCCTGAAAGCTTTAGAGAGTTCGTCATCCACTGCCACCCTCCTCCAGCCTCACGGCCTCCCCTCCCCTAGACACAGGATTCTCTCTTAGCTCCCTGCCTGTGCCATTGGTGTTTACCCCAAAGTCATTCTCTTCACAACTTTTGCTCTGGAAATCCTTAATGCCCAGCTGGAAAGCCATGTGACCCATGAAGCTCCCATAGCTGGAAGTAGCACTTATTACCGTCTGTTCTGCGTCACAGGTGGGTCATGTTGTCTCGCCCAGATTTGGAATTGCATCGTATCCACTCCTCACCATGGCATCATGTGACTTCCCTCCTAGATCTGTGCTGCCCACCTGCCTACGCATCTTTGAGGTTCTGCCACCATCACATCCCTTCGCAGCTCAGCTCAGAAACTGTGAAGGACCTTCCAGCTCTCCCCATCTCTCCACCCACACAGACATGCTGGCTCCATTTTTTGAGTGACTCCTCAGTGCCCAGAAGTTTATCTCTGGTGTTTCTAATCTTTGCAACGTCTCTGCAAAGTCGGTGCAGAGTCTCACTTTCAGAGGTAAGAAAAGGAGCTCAGAGAGGTTACAAAAATGTCTGAGTTGCATTGCTACCTTGTGGCCCAGCCAGGATTGGAACCCAGGCTTGTGTGATGCCTGAACCCAAGCCTTCCTTCCATTCCACACAACTTCGTCATTCACAGAGCAAATACTTTGAGCCTAAGACTGTTAGGACCTTGAAGATTATCTTTGTTTTCAATGCAGGAAGCCTAAGGTGTCATGACTTGCCCAAGGTAACACAGTTTCTTCCTACCTGATTTTCTCATCTCTCCCAGAAACCATCTGTCAACTGCAGTGGTCCCTAATACCAGGTAACATTCCCTGGGGTCCCCAGTTGCAAGCCTTCTGACAACTGCCTGGCAGCAAGGCTCCAAATTAGACAGGAGAGGATGTTGCAACAAGTTCAGAGTCACAGCTGTGCATAGTGATAACATCCCAAATGACAATCACTTAGCGTTTCTTTATTGTCTGAGGAGGGCAATCCAAAGCTGCTGCTGCTGCAGTTTTACTGAGTCAGGGCCTGGGCCGCTGCTTTCTCCTGCACTTCCCTCCTCATGGTCCCCGGTGGCTCCAGGATCACCTAGAGCAGGGTGCTGCCAGAAGAATCCAAGGACTCACTGTCCATCTTCTGTTCCTGCCACTTACTCTAAGGATCCCCCAGTCACATAATCTAGTCCAGAGGTGGATAAACTGCTGGAACCTAGCTGGGAGCTGGCCTGGGACTTGGCAAGTTTACAGCATGTAGCTGGTGCATAAAGGGATAAGGGTGTGGGGGACATTTCATTGCTTAGTCCAAGGGGCCCTTCTCAAGCCCAGCCTACTTCTTTCCATTCGTTTAACATTTATCAAGCTACTTATTCCTCTGTGCCAAGCACTGGAGAGACAAAGAGGAATAAGACCCATTCTGAGTTTATTATAAAGAGACAAGGAAACAGATCATTTTAATGCTATATGGCAAGTGCAACAATAAGGTATATGCAAAAGGCACTCAAAAGGAGTCAAATGGCAGACCCCTGACCCAGCTGCGGGGCAAGGGGGTCAGCTGAGCCTTCCTGAAGAGGGTACTTGCTGATGAGATAGATGAGAAATTCTAGGAGGGATGCTGTTAGCTCCAGATGACTGGCTGGATGTTGGGGATGAGTGAGAGAAGTTGGCCGCTCCCGCTGGCTGTGGGAATGATGGGAGAATGCTGAACAATGGATCTTCTCACAGATGCCTAGTGCTTTCTTGCCTCAGAGCAAGTGGTTCCTTTCCCATTGTTGCTCCCAAAGACGTGAATTTGGGCCCTTCATTCTCTCAGAGGTTTAACCCAGGTGCCCTCAGGAGATGAAGTCCCCCTGACCCTGGCCTAGTGTATCAAATATAGGAGCACAGTCTGCACCATACAACCTCCAAGCCAGACTCAGCTGGCATTTCCCATGTGTCACCTGAGTCTGATAGTCCCTAGTAGAAGCTCTGGCTCTAGAAAACCCACCTGCAGTGAACCCCGCCACCTTGTGAAGGGCTGCTGTCTGAGAACGTCCTGTTTGGGGACTTACCCACCTTGGTTGAAGGTAGAACCCACCTCCCGCAGTGAAGATGAAGACTCAGATTCTGTTTTTCCCACACTCCCTTGCAGGTAGTTGGCATATCAAGTGCCCGTGGCCTAGATTCCAGGAGTCAGCTATCCCTACCAGAGTCAGGTCCCTAAGAACTTTCTGTGACAGCAACAGTTGTGTGTGTGTGTGTGGGGGGGGGGGGGGGGCGGTGAGGTCACATTTTCAGCACAACTGTGGTGGACGCTCTGAGACCTTGCAGGTGGCGGGCCCTAGGGCTTCATCAGGTTCACAATAACTTGCTCCTCGCTGCAGTCTAGGGCCATGACGGAGTCTCTGGCTGTCATCAGTCCAGCAGAGAGCTGGCCTATGGCAAACATGGGGCCCAGGAGAGCATGGCTCTGTTCAGAGGACAGTGAGGAAAGCCATTGAGCTGGCACAGAGAGCTCTTTGATCGAGGCAGGAGAAGATGAGGTTGGAGGACCTCAAAATCCCAGTTAAGGAACCTCGTCATCATCTTGTAAGGAGCACCAACATTTTTGAAAAATGAACTTTTCCTTGGGAATAATTTTGGATTTACAGAGAAGTTTCAGAAACGCCATAGAGAGTTTCCATATGTCCCTCACCCAGTTTTCCCTGCTGCTAACATCTTATAGTGTATGGTACATTTGTTAAAAGTAAGAAGCTGACATTGGTGCATTACTATTATTTAAACTCCAGACTTCATTTGGATTTCACTAGTTTTTCCACTAAAGTTTTCTTTTCTATTCTATAATCCTCTCCAGGGTACCATTCTGCATTTAGACACCAACCTTTTTAAAGGAGAATATTAACATTATTAAAGGCATTTTAGGAGGACCATCTGACAGCAATGGTCCAGTAAGTGAGATAGGAAGGCATTCCAGAACCTTCGAACTTCCAAATACATCCCACTGCCCAGCATCTGAAGGGGCTTACCACCTTGAAAGTGCAGTTGCCAGGAAGAGGAAACCTGGGCCATTGGAAGCATCTCTGTGCCTGTTCAGGGCTCACGGGGCCAACGATATATTTAGGATACACTGGGGAGCCAAAAAAAAAAAAGAAAACTCCTCCTTGGGAATTCTCTGGCAGTCCAGTAGTTAGGACACCATGCTTTCACTGCTGAGGGCTCAGGTTCCATCACTGGTTGGAAAACTAAACAAAAAGAGAGAGAGAGAGACCTGGGAGCCTCCGCCTAGCAGTGCTGCAAGCTAGAAGGTCTCCCTGCCTAGGCACCTGAAGGTGGCTGGTAAACCCAGGCAGGCAGCCAAAGAAATGCGTGTTTGCCTTCTTTTCTGAAAGTCTAGACTTGTCTCCCTTACAATTCAGTTTGATGTAGAAAGAGAGCCAGTTCTAGGATCAGGATGGCCCAGGATCTGAGTCTTGAGTCCACCACTTATTGTGGGACCATGTGTGGGTTACTGAACTTCTCTGAGCTTCAGTTTCCTTACTGATAGTAACTGGAATATTAAACTTCCTTCATAAGATTATTGAGAGGATTGATTAACATTTACAAAGTGTTCAGTAGGGGGCCTGGCACACAATAGGCATTCAGTAGTCAATTGGCTCCCTTGACAACAGGAGGGTGAGGGCTGAGCCCATAATTTTCTTGCATATCCTCAAAGCGTTTAACATTTGCAAAGCAATTCATACATTGATGATTGTGATATGGAGCTCTCAAATGCAATGACTTCAGAAAGAGCAGATCATGACTCCAACTACAGCATTCATTTATTGAGCAAGTCTCTATTAGTCACTCACTAAATATCAATAAATAGGTAACTGCCAGGCTCTGTGCTAAGTGACTAAGATGGTTTGCGTCAAGAATGGCAAAGCCCAGGAGGAAGAGAGAACTTTATTCAGGTCTGATACATAGTCTGACATAGTTTAATAAGCAGAGGGCCCAAGGCACAAAGCCTGGCTACTTGCGTCTGGGGCGAGGGAAGAGCCTCGCAGACAGAGGAGGAAGAGACTTGGGACTGGCATAATAAGTAGGTCTTTCAGTAAAAAAAAAGGGTGAGGAAAAGGTGAGAGGGAGAGAGAGAGAATTGCATTATGTGGTAAACACAGGTCATACTGTGGAACCTACGTTAGTCTTGTATGGAATGAGTGGTGGGAAATGAGGTTATCAAAACTTGGCAGCTGGAATACTTCTGCACCGGAAGGGCTGTGGGGGTGGGGCCCAAGCCTCAACTGGAAGCTGCAAGTAACCGCTGGTTTTTTAACACATGGTTTAGTTGAGGGGAGGGCTTCCCAGGTGGCTCAGTGGTAGAGGATCCACCTGCCAATACAAGAGACACAGGAGACTCGGGTTTGATCCCTGGGTTGGGAAAATCCCCTAGAGGAGGAAATGGCAACCCACTCCAGTATTCTAGCCTGGGAAATCCCATGAACAGAGGAGCCTGGTGGGCTACAGTCCAGGGGATTGCAATAGGTCAGATACGACTGAGCGACTGAGCACACATACACACACTTTGGCTGAGGTATCTTGGGAAAGAGATGATTACTGGTAGTAGTGATGGGCAGGGTCTGGGCAGGGAGTGGGCATTCCAGCGACTCCTGGCATGCCTGTGCAGGGAAGGAGCCATGGAAGCGCCATGACAGAGCAGGTAGAGTGAATGAGTCAACCGCAATATTCACTACACCTACGACCAGAGAAACAGACCAAGGTGCAGAGAAGATCTGCACTATATTTTGGAGATGAACAGGTAGACTTTGGTGAGAAAGGAGGGCATGTTGGAAGGGGCAAAGATGACTCCAGAGAGTCTGGTGAGTCAACTAGGTGAATGGAGAAAGAAGTGGATTTTGTTAGCTCAGGTTGGGGGTGGGTGTAGCATGTGGGTGGGGATGAGAAGCTGTCTTGTCCACACCGAGCATAATGCATGTCCAGGTCATGATATCCAAAGGTCAATATAGCTGTAGCTTTAGAAGTCCTCTTCCTGTCTGTAATTTGCTTCAAAACCATGTGTCAAAACCAGGTGGGTAGGCTATAAGTGAAACAGAACTGGCTATGAGTAGATAACTGAAGTGGGTGAAAAAGTTAAAATTAGCTCATGCTAAGGGGAAAAAAAGCTGCCCTGCCATTCATCAGGCTGGGAGGACAGACATTGGTAAGGCTAGCTACAAAGTTACCATGAAACAATATTCCCCCCAAGGGCATGCTGCAGCTAAAGTGTCATAACCACCCCCTCCTTTGTGTGACTACTGCTTTCTGATTCACTGGGAAACCTTGTTCTCTAAAATGATAGATCAGAAACTTTGCTGTTTGAAATTTTATCAGTAAAAATGAAACACCCTTCTGTTGCCAGGAGGATCTAAGTCACTTTGACACAGAGAAGCAGTCTTGATTTGCAACCCAGGTTCAGAGCCTCAGATAAGGGGCTTCTGAACACAACATTTCATGTTTAGCTTAACTTTGCACTTCCTAAGGAAAGTGGGCAGTTCAGACCAGATGTTGACTCCTGCTTTGCTTTGAGTCTATCAAAACATGGCTTCTTTTAAATTTTACCTAAATTCTATCCTTACCCTAAATCCTGTTAACTCTTTGTCTGTTTGGTGAGACACCCCATCGTTTCTCTGGTATGTAGGTTCCTTCATTTGAATGAGTTAATAAATCTGATTTTGCCAAAATACAGTTCTGTTCCCAGTGATCTTAGGCTGACTGATTATGTCATGAGCAACTGGGATACAGGAATTCTCTATACTATTCTATTGTAAATGATCCATGTTTTCCATAACATTTCTAAGTTTTTAAAAAGCCCTCACCCCATGTCAGTAGTGTGCACCATGACAGTGTTTGAGGTCTAAGGCAGAATGATGCCCCTCCCCGCAACATGCAGGCCCTAATTCCTGGCACCTGTGAATCTTACCTCACTAGCAAAAAGGACTTTGCAGATGTAGGTAAGGCTAAAGACCTTGAGATGGCAGAGTATTCTGGACTATCCAGATGAGTCCAGTGTAATCAAGTGGGCCCTTAAAAGCAAAGAACCTTTCCTGGCTGTGGTCAGAAAGAGATAAGATAGTGGAAAAGTCAGAGGTGCAACACTGCTGGCTTTGAAGAGGAAGGGGCCACAAGCCAAGGAACGTGGGCAGCTTCTAGAAGACAAAAAAGGTAAGGGAACAAGTTCTCCTCTAGAACCTCCAGAAAGGAATGCAGCCATGTAGATAATTTAATTTTAACCCAGTGAGACCGAGGTAAGAGTTCTGACCTTCAGAACTGTGAGAAAATAATCTGTATTGCTTTAAATCACCTTGGTGGTAATTTGGTACGGCAGCAATAGAAACCAATGCAAGATCACCCAGAGGAGTGAGCAGAGAGAGAGATGAGCCAAGGGTGCCTGAGGCAACACAGCATTTCAGACTAGAAGGGAAAAGGTGAGGCAGTCAAAGAGACAGAAAGGGAGATACCAAGCATTGGAAAAGCCAGAAGAGACCAACAAAGGAAAGAGTTTCAAGAAGGAGAAACTGGTCCAGAGACTGAAACTGCCTACTCTTTAAAGTGACGGCTAAAGAAGATTAAGTAGCAGTCTTTCAAAGTATATGTTATTTTCTTGCTTCATATTCCCAGTGATTCTTGCATTTGTATATAACAAACAACTTTCACCTGAAACTATCACCTTCTCCCTCATGTTAAAAGCCTGAGAGTTTGAGAACTTTCACAACCTCAGTCTGCATTATAAACCCATTAAGGTAATTATTCTGGTTCCAGAACAGCAGGTTTCATGACATGGTAATGATCAGTGCAAAGAAATAGAGGAAAACAATTGAATGGGAAAGACTAGAGATCTCTTCAAGAAAACTAGAGATACCAAGGGAACATTTCATGCAAAGATGGGCACAATAAAGTACAGAAATGGTATGGACCTAACAGAAGCAGAAGATATTCGGAAGAGGTGGCAAGAATACACAGGAGAACTGTACAAAAAAGATCTTCATGACCCAGATAATCACCATGGCTTGATCACACACCTAGACCCAGACGTCCTGAAATGTGAAGTCAGGTGGGCCTTAGGAAGCATCACTCCGAACAAAGCTAGTGGCGGTGATAGAATTCCAGTTGAGCTATTTCAAATCCTGAAAGATGATGCTGTGAAGTGCTGCACTCAATATGCCAGCAAATTTGGAAAACTCAGCAGTGGCCACAGGACTGGAAAAGGTCAGTTTTCATTCCAATCCCAAAGAAAGGCAATGCCAAAAATGCTCAAACTTACCTCACAATCGCACTCATCTCACACGCTAGTAAAGTAATGCTCAAAATTCTCCAAGCCAGGCTTCAGCAATCCGTGAACTGTGAACTTCCAGATGTTCAAGCTGGTTTTAGAAAAAGCAGAGGAACCAGAGATCAAATTGCCAACATCCACTGGATCATCAAAAAAGCAAGAGACTTCCAGAAAAACATCTATTTCTGCTTTATTGACTATGCCAAAGCCTTTGACTGTGTGGATCACAACAAACTGTGAAAAATTCTGAAAGAGATGGGAATACCAGACCACCTGACCTGCCTCTTGAGAAATCTGTAGGCAGGTCAGGAAGCAACAGTTAGAACTGGACATGGAATAACAGACTGGTTCCAAATAGGAAAAGGAGTAGGTCAAGGCTGTATATTGTCACCCTGCTTATTTAACTTATATGCAGAAATGCTGGGCTGGAGGAAGCACAAGCTGGAATTAAGATTCCTAGGAGAAATATCAATAACCTTAGATATGCAGATGACACCACCCTTATGGCAGAAAGTGAGGAAGAACTAAAGAGCCTCTTAATGAAAGTGAAAGAAGAGAGTGAAAAGTTGGCTGAAAGCTCAACATTCAGAAAACAAAGATCATGGTATCCAATTCCCATCACTTCATGGCAAATAGATGGGGAAACAGTGGCTGACTTTATTTCTCTGGGCTCCAGAATCACTGCAGATGGTGATTGCAGCCATGAAATTAAAGGAAGGAAAGTTATGACCAACCTAGACAGCATATTAAAAAGCAGAGACATTACTTTGTCAACAAAGGTCCGTCTAGTCAAGGCTATGGTTTTTCCAGTAGTCATGTATGGATTGTGAGAGCTGGACTATAAAGAAAGCTGAGCACTGAAGAATTGATGCTTTTGAACTGTGGTGTTGGAGAAGACTCTTGAGAGTCCCTTGGACTGCAAGGAGATCCAACAAGTTCATCCTAAAGGAACTCAGTCCTGAATATTCATTGGAAGGAGTGATGTTGAAGCTGAAACTCCAATACTTTGGCCATCTAATGCGAAGAGCTGACTTATTTGAAAAGACCCTGATGCTGGGAAAGATTGAAGGCAGGAGGAGAAGGGGACAGAGGATGAGATGGTTGGATCGCATCACCGACTCAATGGACATGAGTTTGAGTAAGCTCTGGGAGTTGGTGATGGACAGGGAAGCGTGGTATGCTGCAATCTATAGGGTCACAAAGAGTCAGACACAACTAAGCAACTGAACTGAACTGAAGCCGGAAAGAAAGCTGTTTTATGTGTTAATCCCAGTTACTTGACTCTGGGCGACCATCTAATCCAAGACTGAAAACAGCTCACCCAGTCTGGCCTGCCAGTGCCGACCTAATCTCCATATTTAAACACTTCACCCAGACCCACCCCTACCCACATTCTTAAAAGTCCCAAACTGCTGCTGCTGCTAAGTCTCTCAGTCGTGTCCTACTCTTAGCGACCCCATGGACTGCAGCCTACAAGGCTCCTCCATCCATGGGATTTGCCAGCCAAGAGTACTGGAGTGGGCTGCCATATCCTTCTCCGAAAGTCCCAAACTACTCCTCGTTAAAATATTTACTCTCACCAGACCAGCTCAGCTACCAATTTGGAAAATGACAAATTGTTTCAGGTGAGACTGTTGACAGCTTTGATTAACTCAGAGAATATTTACATTCTAAAGGCAATGTTTACAAATGGAAAGAAACAGAGTATTTGCAGATTTTCAGACTTTAAAAGTTTAGAGAGGAGAGCATTCTTAAATGATAAGCTCATTAACCTCATCAAGTTTTGTCATTCTGGGCCTAATGCCTCATTCTCACACGAAAGCCTTGGCACAGGACATTTTTCTCTGCCGAGATACTTCGTTCTTCAGAATCGTTGTCACTCTGTAGGGGGACTGTGCCAGATCATGTTGGCTCCTTCTGTTACAGGCCCCCACAGTACACCTGCACATCTTTTGAAACAGTCACGACACCTGCAACACTTGGTCCGTGACTATCACCCTCTCCATTAGATGACAGTTTCTGTGAGGTGAGGGCGAGGTCTGCCTTGTGCTGTGTTCACTGTTACCTTCTTGGTCTCTAGCATATGGGAGATACTCAAACATTTGATGACTGAATGAATGAAGGAAGGGTGGGGACCTAGTGCTCTTACTCTGGGTTTACAGGTGATTTCTACATTAGTGGCTCCTGGAAACTTAAATAGGAATGAAACATTTGAGCCCCTCAGAGCTCAAGTACCAAAACCATTGACTTTCCAAACACACCTAATATCCTGTGTTCATCCCCGGTCTTGTCCAAAGCCTGAAGTGGCAAATAAACACACAAACAAGTGGGACAGATTTTCAACATGGTGCCGAGACTATTATTTTTTTTGGCCATGACAATTCAATGGGAGAAGAGTCATCTTTTCTACAAATAGTGTTGGAATAACTGGATATATGCATGCAAAAGAATGGTGTTGAATCCCTTCCTACACTCTACACAAAAATTAACTCAAAATGGATCACAGACCTAATGTAAGAGCTAAAACTACACAACTCTTAGAAGAAAACATAGCAAATATTTGTGACCCTGGGTTATTCAAAACTTTCTTAGACATGATGCCAAAATAAATTGATAAAAATAAATTTGACTTCATCAAGATTAAAAACATTCATGCTTCAAAGGACACTATCAAAATGAAAATATAACCCACAGAATGGGAGAAAATATGAATTATCAATGTAATAAGGATTTGTATCCAGAATATACACTCTTACAACTCAATAAAAAACCACAAAACACAATTGAAAAAATGGATTTGAATAGACGTTTTTTTCCCCAAAGGTATACAAATGACCAGTAAGTACATGAAAGTTACGTTCAACATCATTAGCCGTTAGGGGAATGTAAATCAAGACCCCAGTGAGATACAGCTTCACTCCTATTAGGATGGCTATCATCAAAATGATAGATGGCAATGATGTGGAGAAAGTGGAACACTCATACACCGCTGGAGGGAATGTAAAACAGAATTTCGGAAGTTTAGCAGTTCCTCAAAAAGTTAAACATGGAGTTATCATCTGACCCAGTAATTCCATTCCTCAGTATATACCCAAGAGAAATTACAACATACATCCACACAAAAACCTGTAGATGAATTTTCATAGCAGCGTTATCTGTAATAGTCAAAATGGGTAACCCTCATGTCCATCAACGGATAAATGGATAAATAAAATGTATATTTACAAAATACTTAACCATAAAAAGGAATGAAGAACTGATATGTATTACAACTTGAATGAATCTTAAAAACCTTGAAAATGAAAGAAGCCAGTCACAAAAGGCCACATATTATATGACTCTGTTTACATGAAATGTCCAGAATAGGCCAATCAGTAGAAATAGAAAGTAGACTGCTGATTGCCCAGAGCAGGGTACAGGTGGGTGGGGATTGTGGCAAAGTGGGGGATCAAGGGTGACTGCAATTGGTATGGCATTTCTTTTTGAGGTGATAAAAACATTCTGGAATTGATTGTAGTGATGGATGTATAACTCTTTGACTATACTAAAAACTACTGAATTGAACACTTTAAATGGATAAATCGTATGGTATGTGAATTACCTCAATAAAGCTGTTAAAAATTTTTTAAGTAGGATAAAGAAATATTATGCTATTTCAAAACATCCCACATCTCTTAGAAACCAATCTCACATTCGTTTTCCCAAGTATCGGGGAAACGCAGGCTTCTGTCTTCTTGACACTCTGGGTCCCAAGCTCATCCATTTTCTCGTGGGCCTGTGCAGCTGTTAAGGGCTCAGTGCAGGAATCCCAATCCCGATGAATCGTGGATCTGTAGGCTTCTTTCAGGGAAGCACTTCAATTCTATAGAGTCATGTATTTTTCTCTCTTAACAATAACCTGCCCTTGAAGCTTGAACTGCAGCACACAAAAAAAATTTTCTTTCTTTCCAGCATAGACAAGTTCACTCCATGAAGTTAACCTGAAACTCACTTGGTAGGCATTTGGAGGAGGCCAGAGTGCCAGGATGACCAAGCCCTAAATGTCATATGCTCAACTTTTAAGCTTGTGATTTATTCTCTCCCTCCATCCCTCCTTTTCTTTCATCCAGGTTCTTCAGCTTTGGGACAAAGGTCTAAGCACCCACCCCATCACCCACACCAGGAGTGCTGGATGGGAAGAGGCAGAGAAGCTGCCTGGAGTTTGAGCTGCATTTCCTGGCTCTGGAGGCTTGGGCTTCACATCCACCCACTCCTGAGTCACGTTATTCCCCTTCTTCATGCCTAAGGCAGAGCTTGGTCAGGGTTCTGGAGCAATTCCTGCCCTGGCATGTCAGAAGGAACCAGTGAACACACAGGGAAGTCTGACAGGTGAAGGATTTAAAAGCAAGCAAGGACTCTTCTCAAGTGAAAATGGCTAGTCTAGAGGGGAGCTCAGAGCAGTACATACAAGCTGAAATAAATGAACAGATGGATTAACAAAATCCACAAAGGCATAGGCTTTATTTAAGAAGTCCTTGAGATACAAAGGAAGACTAGGGCTAGGTCTACGGATAACAGAAGCCAACCCCCCCCGAGTGTCAGAGCGCTCTAGGGGTAAAAGCAGGTGGGAGCAGGGGACAGAAAGGTGGGTGGCTTGGTATTTTCTGGCTTTAGAAAGTCAGAGAGCCCAGATCCCAGCTAGAACATCCCAGTACTGGTTATAGATTCTTTACAAAGGTGTTTACCTGTGGGAAAGAGAAAAACAAAAAGTTAAATTTCACATTTTCAGGAGACTATGCACTAGTCCATCCATAATGCATGCGTAGCCAAGCTTCGAGTTTTTTGTGAGGAAGAGAACAGAGGAATGGAAAGGAAATGTGACCTGCCCAGGGTATCAAGTGGCAGAGCTGGAGAGAACCCAGAAGTCTCATTTCCCTAGTTCTAGAATACCTCAGACGAGGAAGTCAGCTGGAAAGCACATCTTACAAGGCAAGTATTTAACAACTGTTAGCCCCAAATACTTTAGAGAATAGAGATTATATTAATAACTTATCCAAGGCCCCACAGGCTTTGGAGTGTGAAATGCAATTTGAGGCGCAATGCATAGGACCCATACTGAAGTTCTGGAGTGACAGAAATGTAAAAAAAGAAAAGCGGGAGTTAAGGTCTTCCCCACCCTCCTCATGAGCTCTTCTTGTATGGTTACTTCTTCCGAAAAATCATCATTGACATCCAACACGAGCACTGGGATGTTCAGCAGAGCCTCAGAGTGGAGCCTGTAAGAAGCACGAATATTTAGGGAACAGAAAAAAGACGGTAAGCTTCACATATTCACCAGTCTTACTAATTCAGAACAGCTCTAAGGTCACAGGGCTTCTCAGGGAAATTTCATGTCAACAGTTTAAAAAAGGAATTCAATAAAGTTGGCTGCAAAGACGAGACTGAAATTTCTCTTTGGTCTGAAGACTGATACTGAAGGTCAGAGCCCCAAACAACTTAAATGGACAGCAAACTAGGGATGTTAACTTGGTACACATGGACTATTTTTCAGCCCTTTACCCTGAGCCAACTACTTCAGAATCATCAATCACCACGTTCAGTCTAGGGGAATATCGAAAAATAAAAAAGCTGGGAAATAGAATCTAATAGAAAAAGTTTCTTGGAATATATGGATTATATCCAGTATTAATTTTCTGATGGGGATAATGCTTGACAACTCCAACCACTTCCAGGACATTCTGAACCTGCTTAAGGGGCTGCGTGTCCAGCTGCCTGTATTTTAATGACTGGTTGCAGGAAGGCGGCCTCTGTCCACTGCCACTCTCTCCTCCACTTACGGGGTTGTCCTGTGGACAAGCCAGGCTTCGTGTTGACCATGAAGCTGCTCCAGATACGCCAACTCAACTTCTTTCTCCTCTTGCCTGGCCCTCCGGTGTAGTCTCTTTAAACAAACCTGAAAGACAATCCCCAGGCTCTGCTGAGCTCATGGGTTATCTCAGCTGTTACAAAAGATGGGGGGCTCTCAGGCCTACTTGCTACGTCTATCCTGGGCACTAGCACTATGACATTCCTTCTGCGACCTTGTTTGCTTAGTGAATCACAGGTTAGTGGCAAACATCATCTACCCTAGAAACCTGGAATTATTTTTTCCCTCCTCCCTGCCACATCCAGGAAGTCACTGAATTCTCTTTCATCTCTCTCCAGCTGGTTCTCTCCTTGCCTCTCTCTCCGCCCTGTCCTGGTCAGGGCCCCAGCACTGCTCACCTGGACTATGGAGCAAGAGCCTTCTGACTCTCTACCTCCTGGAGGCAGTGAAGTGTATGAAGGAGCACAGGCCTTAACGTCAGAAGGTCCAGGACTAAATTCCCATCTTCACCAGGCACCAGGGGGGGTAAGCTTGGTGGGCTCTCATGTCCTCTCATCAACCCCACGGGTCACTGTGAAGACTCACAGAAGGGACCCGTCAGTTCCCGGCAAATGCTCTTTTCTCCTACTCTTCCAGGTCAGTCCACCCTTCCCGAGTATTGCAATAAACAGCTGTCCCTCAGTATGTGCAGTGGGGGTTGGTTTCAGGACCCTCTGGGGGTATGAAATTCCAAGGCTGCTAGAGCCCTTTATGTGTGTGAAATGGCAGAGGGCTCTCCACATCGGGGGTTCCATGTCTGGATCCAGAGGGCTGACTCTAACGGTATGACTCTCCTTGCTTAAAGTACCTCACAGGTGCTTATCGCCTGCAGTCCCAGGCACAAGGAAGTATGAGTGACATCATATTTACAAAAGGGTAAGTAATTTGAAGTCATGTCATATCACACATTCACTCTGGGGCAGAATGCAAATTCTGCATAAGCCAAAGTTCAAAAAATAAAAAAGTGAGGTTCGAGACTCACTGTCTCTCAGTCCTTCCAGTGTGAACATAATTCCAGTCTGTCTTCATCTGGTCAGAAAATCTGAAGCACAATGGCTCAGGGACTGCGACCTTCTCCTTTACTGGTCACACAGGGCCATTCCCAGAGTCTGGCCACTCCTCCTAACTCTCCACTCTTGACATCCTTAGTTCCTTCCTCTCCTGAAGCCAGATGTGACCTCCTGTCTGCGGTACAGACCAAGCTCTTTCGCATCTCAAAACTTTCACTCTGAATGTCTGCTTTGCTTGAATTGCCTTCCTTCCTCTCTATGCATGGCAAACACTTCATTATTCAGTGTCATCTGTCCTGGGAAGAACACGTAGATTAACTCACTGATTTAGGACTTCTCTCTTTCAAATAGTTAAGTTTTATTCCCAAATGCAAACTTTTATCCCCAAATACAATGTATACTATTCCCAAAGATGCAATCTTCGCTGTTTCCCTCTTGTACCATCTTTTCTCTATGGAAAGAAAACCATATAAACAAATTTCATTTATGATCTTCTGCCCAACTTTTCAGATTGATTAACACAGGTTAACAGTCTAACATGCTAATACTTTTACCACTTATCCCTTTTCATCTCCTTTCCTTGAATCAAGAACTGTTCTAAAGTTAGATGAAGTCCTTGTCCTAGGGATTCTATAATCTAATTAGATAACAAGTAAAACAACATATGCAAAACAGCAAGTCAGGTGCTCTACTGTGAGGTTTGGATCTTAAGTACAGAAGTCAGATAAGGAAGACAGCAGCTGGGCTGGGGTAGTCCGAGGAGCTTCCTGGAAGAGGCAGGGGCTCCCCCTTCGCTGCTGGCACCAGCTTACTCAGCACACTCTGTGAGCCAGGCACTCTCTAGGCCCTGGACAAACAGACCACTGGTGGCATTTCAGCTGTATCAGATGACAGAAGGAGGTCTGCACGGGGTGCTCTGAGGGCACGGTGACTGGGGGAGACCCAGAAGGCAGGCCAGAATCTGTCTGGTTCAGGGCTAAGCACACGGCCTGGCAAGACAGGTGGTCAATGCATATTTGTGGCACATACTCACTGAATGTTTTCATTTCTGACCTAGTCTATCTCTGTTGACCGTTTGCTCCTACTTTCATCTTTTTCCATCTCTACTTTCCTTCACTCTGAACCTCCTCTTCTTCCTTCTGTCATTCTGTCCCTACATCTTTTCCTCATTGCTGACTGCTTCAAGACTTCTCCCTCTGTTCCCCTGCTTCCCCATCACACAGCTTTACAGCCCTGACTAACCACAACCCAGCTCTCTGCCCCACCGATGACAGATGTTAGTGACTCTTGTCTACTTTCAGAAAGATTTTACACATAGACGCAGTCTTACCTCACTTAAAAAAATATATAAAAGGTCTCCTATTACATACCTAGTTCTTATTTTTCTTAAGAATATGTTTTGAAGATTGTTATATGTCAGTATAGTACCTTCCAGTTCTTTTTCATGGCTTCAGAGTTTTTCAGTGCATGGATGGAGCACAATATATTTAACTGGCCTCTACTGATGACTACTTGGGTTGTTTATAATAATTTGCTATTAAACAATGCTGCCCTGCACACGAGCCATTCTGCCTATGTGGGAGCATATTTATGGAGTAAATTCCAAGAAGCATGATTAATAGGGCAAAACTATGTACCCTGCTAGCACACACTGCCAGACTGCCTCCTTAGAGGCTGACCAATTCACATTCCTGCCAGCAAGGTAGCTTCAGGATTTCTAAACATAGCAAAGCTACCTAATTTTCCTGAGAGAAAAATATTATCAGAATTAATGAAAATGCGTATTTTTTAGAATGTGACGTTATGTTTTCAATTATACACTAGGGCGGAGCAATTCTTTTTATAAAAACTGGAATTATTCATTCATTGCTGGCAGGCAAACACTGATGCTAAAGTCTTTCCTATTAAAATAGGCTAATATTTCCCTTTGCGCTATTAATTTACTTAATAGAGCAAACTTTTCTCCCCCCACCCAGAAGCCTAGGTAAACTTCTATTTTGAACATTTCGGGTAATTCTTGCTGTACTGATATGGTTACAAGTTCTTAAAAACACCCAAAGCACCAGCCTTGTGCGAACAGTGCTTTGGTCTGGTTCCTCTTTCCCTCAGTCCTCATGGGGAGGACGCGCTGAACGTGAACAGGAGAGACAGTGCGGCCGCAAACGGCAGCGGCTGTCCACTCGCCCCCACCCTCGCGGAGAGCCGCTGTTGGGACCGCCTGCAGCCGGACAGCAGCTGCACAGGCTCTGCTCGTGGTCTGGCCCAGGTGCCACTGGGCCCAGGTGTCTGCAGCACACGGCGTCCAGGCTGCAAACACGGCCTGGCTCTTGGAGCCACACTGGCCAGCCGCGCTCTCTCTTGCTGGTTCTTTGGGGCACTGGGGCCCAGCCATTTCTCTTCTGATTTTTTTCCCCCACTGCTGGCTCACTTGCTTTTTACAGGTTAGTGAAGAGTAGGTAGGAAGGAGCGAAATGCCCTTCTGAAGCCCATCACATGAGCTCTAAGCCAACATCTGCCGGGACTCTGCACTGGGGACTGGGCGCTCACACCGCTTTCTACACAGAGATGTTCCACTTCTGTTCTGCTCTCTCACAGTCCCTCTGGGTCTCACAGCAGAGGCCAGGAGTGACTTCAGGGGAAGGAAATCAACAGTCTCGGTTCTAGTGCCATCAAAATAGCACCAAAATCCCCATCCGATCCCAAAATGAATAAGCAGTTTTTTTCTACCATCAAGTTGCAGTAATCCTTAATCCTTCAACCCTTATTCTACCCCAGCTGAAATACCTCAATTCGTCTCTCCAAAAAGATGTTATCAGCTACACCATAATAATTACAATCACCACCACCATTGTTATCATCCTTGTCCCATCTCACAAAGTCATTCCAAGTACACAAAGATGTGGGGAAGACTTTCTTCCTTTCCATGCTGGGTCCCAGTGTCCCAGCAGGTTAGGTCAGGGACCAGGAAAGCTTAGGTGTCAGTACTTTCAATTCTTCTCTTAATGCTTAGTCCCTCAACTGACTGCTACTTTCAACTCTCCATCCCATGAACTCCTACTGGAAACCTGTCACCTCTTCAAATCCAACCACAATCTTCACTCAGTTCAAGTCCACAATGCTCTTAACTCATCCTTGGCTCAGGCCACGAGCCTTCCTGGGGGCCAGGACTTTCCTCTCACCTGAACCCTACATTCAGCTACCACAAACCATCCTTTTGGCAGGGGTCTCCTTCTCCCCTAAACACTGACACCAATCCCTGCCCCTACAGTACAGTCACATCATAACTGGTCTCTTCTGTTCCTGCTCCCAGGTAATGACAACTACTGCAAGAAGTCTTAAGTGTGTGAGGCTGCCACCTTCAGCTTTGCTCTTTTCACAGGTTCTCAGCCCTCTGGCTTCACTGCATCTCCAGCTGAGTTTCACTTAAACCTGAGACCCTACTTACTTCCGTGGAATCTCTATCTCCTCACAATCTTCAGAAGCTCCTGACATAAAGAGCCCCGATACCTGGTCCCTTTCACACCCAAGGCCCTTGCCTGCTGCCTCCCTTCCTGAGGTCAGGCCCTTCCATCCAGTCCTCTCCCCTCTGGATCCCGGCAGTCTGTGTCCCGGGGGCTCTCCCACCCATTTTCTGACCCTGACCAGTCTGCCCTCAGGCTTCTTCCTTCCACAAGATTGGTCATATCCCTAAAAGCCTGGCCTCTAGCCTGAAGAGAACTTTCCCTCCTAAGACTATGTGTTATACCTGGCATTTGACTGTATGTCAGATATCTGTCTAAAAAGGTGAGAGCAACACATCCCTCAAAAACACCCTGTCTTGACTCCCACTCCAGAAGAGCCCTTAAGAGATCACGTGTCTGTGACACTGGATTGGACAGACAAGGACCCCTCCAGGGGAAAGGTTTCCAGGGCCTGCCCATGGCTGGCAGAGCCAAGGACCCCTTCCGTCTCCAGAGACTCCACATCACCACCCTACTGTGTGCTGGGCTGGCCCCATGGTCCAGGTCAGAGGTCATGGATGCAACTCCCACAGTCCATTGTGCCTTACCAGTGGCATCCTTAAGGTTCAAAAAAGCAGACAACGAATTAGGAGAGTATCAGGATGAGGTGAGGAAACCCTCTTCGTCCTCATGACATGCTAGTCAAGAAACCATTAAGACCACCATGGACTCTGATGACCCAGTTAGAGGGAAGGAAAAGCTGAGGTAACTGGCTAAAGGTTAGCTGGTCAGAGGGTCGAAATTGTAGATCCAAGTGATAAAGCGCAATCTTCTCTAGGTGGTCGCTACATCAAGAGGGACCCTTTAGCCCTCTGCTGCAGAGAGCCTATGGGAACTGGGTCCTTGTGTTAGAATGGGAGGGTGCTCACCCACTGCTCTCCATGCTCCAGGTAACACCCACAACCAAGTTTCTCCAACTGGAAAATGAGAGGCTCAGAGAACATCACCTCTTAAGTTTCATATGGCCCTAATGTTCAAGGCTTTAAATTCTGTCTTACCTGGGGAGCAGCCTGGAGGTAGATGAAGCCATGTAATCTGAGCCGGCTGGCAAACTCCTGCAGGAGAAAATAATGCCAGTCCTGATAGATATGCCATTCAATGTCACTGAGGGACCCATTTTCAAAAAGAGTCTTTGCAAAGATATACCTGGTTGGAAATGTAGGTGGGATGGGTGAGGGGAAGAGAATGGGAAATGGAATGAAAGGCAAAAGAAAGAAGCAAAAAACACATTAATAACAACTTGTTCCATGTCTGTCCAAACCACTTAAACTTTTTGGCTCCTTACTGATTTTTAAGAAGTCTGAATTCTTCACCTACATCTTTTGCTCAATACTGAGAATAGCATTTAGACTTTAGAGGCCAAAATCTCTGAGTGGATTAATCCACTGGAAGAAAAAGGGCACCGAAAGGCAGTACTATTGGTCGCTAACAATTTTCCCTCCTGGAAACCAGTCAAAACATGTGCAAATGGTGTAAATGCAAACTTTTAAGGTTTCATTATTACTGTAAGTAAGCCCCCAAACAAAAAACAACCTAGTATAAAGCACCCACGACTTACTTTAAGGACTCAAGGGCTCTGAGGCTCCAGGTTGCAGAGCCATCCTTCTGTCTAGCCAAGAAGTAGAGCAGGAACTGTATTTAAGTCATGTCCCCTACGGAGCAGGAAACGCATTTCCTACTAACTGCAGTATCACCAAGAAAACAAACTCTCCTCTAAAGCAAGCCTCCTCTGCTTCTGAGCTTCTAATCCAGATACAAGAAGGCTAAATCTAAAAAGCAGTCTCGCTTTGCCCTTGCTTACTTCCGTAACTAAAGGAGCACCTGGTAAACACGAGGTCGGAGCCTACTAGAACCATCGTTTCAGGAGGGGCAACTCCGCTTTCCAACCTCAGGCATCTGGGTACAAAACACAGTTTACATCTCAAGCAATGAATTCCAGTTCCTAAGGCAATACTCAGCAACTGGCTACTTCTGGAAAAATGAGATTCACAAGACTTGTCTACGAATGGCTCAGGGAGGTATACACCACAAGGCTGCGAGTGCTGCGTAGAGAATGGGTTGAAGAGTCACATTCCTGAGTCTGACCTGGCTTCAGTATTCACTAGTTGTGTCACCAGGGGCAAGTCATCAAACTCTCAGGCTGCTTCTTCCTCTGTACATAGATAACAGCTGAACCTAATTCATAGAGTTGGGAGAACTGTACATAATACTTACAAGGTGCTTACAACAGTGAATGGCACATACTACTAAAGACACCTAGCTGTCACTGTAACAACCTCGTTGTCAGGCTATGAAGGCACTAATTTGGGAGCTCGAGAAGCCAACTCTTCCAGTCTGAAATGGTTTAACTATAGCCTAGCTGAAGGCAACAAAGAAAAGAGGTGCATTTCTAATTCAGTATCTGAAAAATGTTTTCAGCTTCTTCATAAGTAACATGGAAATGAAGATCTTATAAAGAGCAAGTAAATATCTGTTAATTAGTCTTATAAAAGGCCCTGACCTTTTTTTGAGTATGAGCACTTCTTTATTTCTCCAAAGCTGGTAGTGAAGGGGCAAGAGGACGTAGAGGCCATGGTGCTAAATGCTGAGGGGCTTGGGGGGAGCCACTGCAGCCTGAATGAAGGGGCTGCAGGAAAGAGCCAGCTTAAGCACCAAGGCATCAGGGTCCCTGCTCTAAAACCACATGTTATTATTTTCTTTCAACTCAAACAGAAAAGATTTAGATTTCTCCCTCCTTGTCATCCACTCTCCCTAACAAGCTATGTCCCTCCTTTGGAACACATATAACACACCTGAGCAGGTGTGCAGTCTCAGCGTTCCCTGTCAGACTAAGGTCGCCATGAGGGCAGGAGCTGGGTCTGCTCTACTTACTGCTGCAGCCCCCAGGTCTGACCCAGTGCCTCAACACAGGTGGTATTCAACAAACCTGTTCCTTTGCTGAGCCAAATGAATAAATTTTTAAAGGAGCAGAGAGGCTCTAAATTACCATCAGAGTTAGAGTGTGTAATCAGTTATCCCTTCTGTCCCAAAAATGTCCCCTCTGAAGAAAACATCTAGGATGTTGTAGCTGCCTACAGTGCAATCAGTTGTCTTCCTTTACAAGTAAATGTTACGGTCGCGTACCTTTTTTTTGGCCATGCCACGCCACGCCACGTGAGGGATCTTAGTCCCCCGACCAAGGATCAAACCCATGCCCCCTACAGTAGAGGCACAGAGTCTTAACCACTGGATCGCCAGAGAAGTCTGGAGATCTTCTAATCAGATCTTCTAAAGTCCATGTACCTTATAAACAAAGCACTCCTATTTTTAAGGGGTCTCTCACATGTCTACCTCACTAAAGGGCTGAAAATCAAAAGACCAATGGCAAGTGTGTTTCCAGGCAGGTAGCAATATGTCATTCATCTTCCTAATTCAAGAGGCAAGGCTTGGGAGAGGGAAAAGGAAGATAAATAGTAGTTTATCCAACACTTGAAAAAACAACAAAAATCTATAGCTCAACCATTTACAATTCACATATTTAGCTTTTAAAAAGAACAGGCTCTCTCTTGGGGTCTACAGAGAAGGAGTGCCTAGCCTATAGGGTTTGCATTACATATCTTGAATGATTTTTAAGTAATGCTTTAAAAAGTCACAATACATTTACAAATGTTCCCTTATTTTTCCCTCCAGGAGGCTTATGGGAGGACTAAGAAGCAGAGCTAGCTTTGTAACCCGGAAGTAAACAGGTAACCAATCCAGTGTCTCGAGAAGGGAATGGACAGGGCTTCCCTGGTGGCTCAGCGGTAAAGAATCTGCCTGCAGGAAACATGGGTTCAATCCCTGATCCGGAAAGATCCCACATGCCCCAGGGCAACTAAGCCCATTCGCCACAACTATTGAGCCTGTGCTCTGGAGCTGGGGAGCTGCAACTACTGAAGCCTGCATGCCCTAACGCCCGTGCTCCCCAACAAAAGAAGTCACTGCTCCCCTGAGCACCAAAATGAAAAGCAGCCCCCACTCTCTGCAACTAGAGAGAGCCTGTGCAGCAACGAAGACCCAGCACAACTGAATATATATAAATAAAAGTTTTTTAAAAAGACGTGAATGGACAATAAAGTGAAACTTTCCATTCTGACCATTCAAAAGGGCTTCAGAGCTCATCATGCTTTGAGCCACCCTCTCACACTGACACAGGTCATTCATAGCCCTCAGATAAAAAACCCTCAGCAATGTCCAGATCAAGGCACCCACACTTCACCTTCAAATGGCTGAAACACAAGTCTCAGCCTGGTCTTGTGGCAGAACCAGGAATTCTGGAGTACAGATGGACTAGCTCCTCTAGAATAGAGGGGCTGAATTCCCAAGCTAGTTGCTAGCCTTTGTGAAAAGTGACTCCCCACCTCACTCCCTTGGGTAGATAGCACAATGCCCTTCCCTGGACCGATGCTGCTGCTGCTGCTGCTAAGTCGCTTCAGTCATGTCCGACTCTGTGTGACCCCACAGACAGCAGCCCACCAGGCTCCCCCGTCCCTGGGATTCTCCAGGCAAGAACACTGGAGTGGGTTGCCATTTCCTTCTCCAATGCATGAAAGTGAAAAGTGAAAGTGAAGTTGCTCAGTCATGTCCGACTCTTCTCGACCCCATGGACTGCAGCCTACCAGGCTCCTCCGTCCATGGGATTTTCCAGGCAAGAGTACTGGAGTGGTGTGCCATTGCCTATTTCATTGGACCTATGAGAGACTGGATATCTCTTATAGTCTCTGGCCAATAATAAGTCCTCTCACACGACAGAGTCAAAAATGGTTAAATCCAAGACAGAAGTCAATTTTTCAGATGTGCTTCTACTCAGAAATCCTTTCTTGAAGAATAAAACAAGGATGAATGTATTTCTCCTATCATTTTAGGAACACAGATTTTAATTCCATCTGCTTTTTTCTTCAAGGTGATAACCAGCCACTGATTCATCTGGTTTGCTAGAACATACGCTACTACTTAAGTGTCTCTCCCATGCCTTTCTGCGTATAACGGTTATACTAGGTATCCACCAGCCTGCTTCTGTGACAGAAAGGAAGACAAGGTGAAGAGCCAATGTGAGAAATTAAATGCATTTAGTTTATGGAAAACATAGTCTCCTTTCTTGACATGTACGGTAACTGTGAAACTGTAAGTCTGAACAAATCTCTACAGTGTTGTCTTTAAAAAGAAGACAAATCCCCAAGGGTAACATCCAATGACAAGAGCAATACAGGGTCTGGGCAAGAAAAGAACCTGCAGCACCAAGCACAGAGCTCATGACTGGCAGAGGCTCGGGGGCTTACCTGTCGCTGTACACAGACCTCTCAAAGATCTGCACTGCCTTCCCAAGCTCGAGGAGCTTCTCAGGGAAGGGTTCCAACTGCACTTTCAGGCGGCTCAGGAAAGAAAATGTCTGGAAGGTGTAGGACCATCGTGCTGGCTCCTGGTACATCATATCCAGCAAGTTTCCAAGACTGGTGGCAGCTCCGGCCTAGAGGCAAATTACAAAAGAGGAGAATTTCCTAGGAGGCACATTTCCTTCACAGTGTTTACCACCCTTCTACCTTGTACCTTGTAATCACTGAGAGAAGCAATTACAGAAGTTTCCTTCCACTAAAAAGATACTGCATCCCTTACCATTTGTGTAGTCAAAGCTACACAATCAAGCAAGAGATTCTCCTACTTTATTAGATGAGAATCTGATAGAAGGAGGTGACATGCCACGTTCAACATGGCACAGAAGGGCAGAGGTAGAACCATCCACAGAATTAGCACATTCACCAACAGACGCGTTTGCAGAGCGGGTCGGGGGGAGAGTTAACGACGAGGACCACCTAAAGTTCTACTTGCAATCATACTGCTTCTACTACAACACTATGTTGCTTCTCATTTGTGGTTCTTTCTTTCTAAAACTAACCCAGACAAGAAAGTAACTGACTATAAAATCCAACCAACAAAATAGAGTTCTGTCTCTCTTATGGCGGAGCTACAAGTTGTTAAGCAAACAAACACATGAACAAACAAAAACACACACAAATCCCTCCTCCTGGATTCCAGACACTTTATGAAAGGCATGTGAAGACCCACTTACTCAGCATGTGCAGGTGGGAACGTGTGTAAGATACTCAGGGACCCTAGATTCTTTCCTGGGCTCTGCCACTGACTCAGTGCAAAAGTGAGTTTTGCGCAAAGCACTCTCATCTGTGTTCACTAGGTCACCATTAACTGAAGGCCTGTGTGGATGAGGCGCTACGTGAGCTAGGTACTGTAAGGGGTACAGAAAACAAAATTAAGATTTATCTCAATGTTCACTGTGCTATGCTGTCTCATTTAATCTTCAAAACAGCACCACGAGGTAGGTACCACTGTTATGCCCATTTCTTTGAGGAGAATATCCACTCAGAAAGGTGACAGAACTTGTTTAAGGTTTCATGGTAAGCGTTGAATGGGAACTCAAACCTGGCTTCCGCTAACTTCTTCATTCTGATACTTCTCCATATAAAAGCGAGCAAGACATGGTTCCTAAATTTAAGGAGCTCATAATGCAAACAGAAAGGGGGTGACAAAAATATGGAAAACTGGACTATAAAGCAGAACATACAACAAAGGGGTGATCACATATGGCGGAGAGAATCTGGTAAGTTTCTGGGAAAAAGTGGCATTAAGCTGGGAAGTAAATGGTACATGGAATCTCCATAGATGGAAACGGGGATTAAGAAGAAAGAATTTCACGTAGAGACGAAATTATTGGGGTGGGGGGGGGTGGCGAAGGGGAGGTTAGACAACCATGAGTGGTCCGGTTTCACAGAATATCAACCCTGGATTCCAAAGAAGGGTCTTACGCTTTGAAGGTTTCATCAGGAACAATGCATGTAGAGCACAGCAGATCACAAAACAACTTCCCTCCTTCAGTGCCAACCCACAAACACACACCAGCCTCACAATCGGCCCCTGGCTGAGAGCTGGAGGGTGAGGCAGGAGGACAAATGTGGATCTACGGGGTCTCTGGCAGGGTCACTGGAGACTGTAGGGAGCCCGTGGTGCGTGGCATAGTTCTGAGATGGCAGGAAAGCCAGCTGAATGGAGTGGGGCACTGCGCTGGCAGAGGCACCGGGCTGACTGGGTGGGGGCTTCTACCAGCAGGCCCTGGTAGAAGGGAGCCTTACAGGCTCCTTACAAAGGGAGCCTGCTGTAATAAAAATCTGTACAGAGGCCTACATAATTTGTAAAGAACCAATCTCAACTACAGAACATGAAGCACATATCCCTTCAGACATATAAACAAAAAAGGGGACAATCAGTAGATAAAAAATACTCAGCAATTCAAAAGGAGTGAACTCATCAATGTGCTCAGGACAAGCAGCCTCTCAGGAGACAGACCTATCGCCAGAAACAGGAGAAAACGGAAAAAGCTCAATGAGATTCAAGAGACTGCCACATTGATAAGAACAGGTCATCAAAAAAAGGAGCCAGAGACTTCCCTGGAGGTTAAGACCCCGCACTTCCATTACAGGGGCACGGGTATAATCCCTGGTTGGGGAACTAAGATCCCACAGACTGCATGGCATGCCCCCCAACAAAAGAAATGAAGCCATGCTCCAAATGGAACAATATGAAAAGAACATTCTTAGAGGAAAAAAATGCAATTGCCAAAACAAAACTCCCAATGAAGAGAGTAACCAGCAGACTGTAAACTGCACTAAACCTAATTAGTGAGTATCAAACAGAATACTGGTTTCCTCGTGGCTCAGATTAGTAAAGAATCTGCCTCCAGTGTGGGAAACCCAGGTTCGATTCCTGGGTTGGGAAGATGCCCTGGAGGAGGGCATGGCAACCCACTCCAGTACTCTTGCTTGGAGAATTCATGGACAGAGAGCCTGGCGGGCTACAGTCCACGGGGTCCCAAAGGTTCGGACGCGGCTGAGCAGAGTCGGACACGACCGAGCGACTATGCACAGCACAGCACAGACAGAGCATCAACTCAAGGTTTTTCCTGAACTAAGAGGAAAAAGCAGAAAATTAGGAAATCAAAAGAGACAGTTCAGGAGATCCAATATACACTGTTACACAGTGGTAGGGTGTTTTTTGTTTTTTCTTTCTTCTGGAAAGATGCATCAAGATGTAATGTCACCTTGTCCCACTCCACAGCAGTTAATACAATCTTGTATCAAATAACTTTTCAAACGAGAGCTAAAATGATGTGCAACTTCACAGTACCCATATTTCACATAAAACTACCTACCCAAAGTAAACAATTTTCTTTCTCAAGTGATGAGCCCAATACAGAGAGGTGAAATGCCACTCCCCCCCCAACAAAAAAGCAATGAACAGAGGAAGACCACTACTTATAAGGTCTGTCTCTCATCAAAGTTTACTGTCACTGAGAATCACTGTCTAGTAGAAACATGACATATCTCTAGGTATTTTAGAACAAAAATAAACGTTTAAAATCATGGTATTTTTACTATGGTTTTAGTTCAGGTGAAAAAGAAGCCAAAACCAAAGAAAAAAAGAGTATCTCTGAAGATGTGACTTTCCACCAGAGAAATTTGCTGAGTACCAGAAAAGATTTAATATGGATTTACATATGTGGCTTTCATATTTTCTCTTCTCTCTCTCACATACACACATGCACCCAGATCTATCCTGGCAAGATGTCAATAATTCATAAAAACAAAACAAAAACCTAAGAAGGGGGAAATATTAATTTCTTACATTTAAAAAAGGATCAGAACCACATAACACTTCCCTACAGCAGAAACCTAGACAGTGTATTAAAAGGCAGAGACATTACTCTGCCAATAAAGGTCCCTATAGTCAAAGCTATGGTTTTTCCAGTATTTACGTGTGGATGTGAGAGTTGGACCATAAAGAAGACTTAGCACCAAGAACTGATGCTTTTGAACTGTGGTGTTGGAGAAGACTGTTGAGAGTCCCTTGGACTGCAAGGAGACCAAACCAGTCAATCCTAAAGGAAATCAGTTCCTGAATACTCATTGGAATGACTGATGCTGAAGCTGAAGCTCCAATACTTTGGCCACCTGATGCAAACAGCCAACTCACGGGAAAAGACCATGATGCTGGGAAAGACAGAAAGCAGGAGGAGAAGGAGCTGACAGAGGATGAGATGGTTGGATGGCATCACCAACTCAATGACATGAGTCTGAGCAGGCTCCAGGGCATGGTGAAGGACAGGGAGGCCTGGTGGTGCTGCAGTCTGTGGGGTCACAAAGAGTCAGACACAACTAAGCAACTGAACATCACAACAGAAACTAAAGACATTTTAAGATAAGCAATCACTCAGAGACTATATTAATACCACCTACATTCTAAAAGAAAAAAAAATTCCTCTAAAATAAACTTCAACCAATTGAAAAATGAATCAAAGATTAAGAAATGGGAAGTGGCAATAAGAAAACAGTGTTCAGTGAATGACCAGCAGAAGAGAGTTAAGTATAAATTATTATTAATGCAGTTAAGAAGTTTACTGCCCATTTCTATAGTTAAAAGAGAAATTTCCAGGAATTCCCTGGTGGTCCAGTGGTTAGGACTTGGTGATTTTACTGCTAGGGTCCAAGTTCAATCCCTGATTAGGAAACTAAGATCTCAGAAGATATACAGCCTGGCCAGAAAAAAAAGAGAAATTTCAAACACTTCAGAACTAAAAAATTACAGATTTCTATGCTTGGGTGGTAGAGCCTGGAGAAAAAATTTTAAAAAGTAGTAAAATTTATTTTCTTTCATGGAGACGCCATTAACATTGATAAATAGGTTTAAACATGAATATATATATATATATTTTTAATTGAAGTATATATAGTTGATGTACAATATTATATTAGTTTCAGGTTACAACACAGTGATTCTGTATTTTTACAGATTGTACTCCACTATAGCTTATTACAACATAGATGGCTACAATTCCCTGTGCTATATAGTACATTCTTGTTGCTATTTAATATGTAGTAGTCTGTATTTGTTAATCCTGCATTCCTCACTTGTTCCTCCCCCTCCCCTCTCCTCTTTGGTGACCACAAGTTTGTTTTCTGTATATGTGAGTCTTAAACATACATATATATATTTATTATTTATTTAACATGCATATTTAACATGTATTTTATAGATATATATTTAACATGTATATTTTTAGTTTAAATGTTTCCACTAGTAGAGTAAAAATAGTAAAAATTTCCACAGGAATGAAGGGGAGAAAGATGAAAGAAATATTTAAATACAGAAAAAAGGAAAAAAGGAGATGAAAGCACAAAAATAAGGGGTGGCAGGAAGAAGTTAAATATAATCATGATCAAAGAGAAAAATTCCCAGGAATGGGAAGCAGACCCTCAAAATGGGTCAAAGCTAAAAATCCTGTCCATAAGTGAGACACCAGAAAAAGATGACATAGATTAGTTGAAAACAAAGGGGCAGAAAAATCCATCGAGTAGGTGCAAGTAAAAAGAAAGCAGATGTGGTAAAGCTGTATTAAGAAAAAAGCACTAGGGACTTCCCTGGTGATCCAATGGTTAAGAATCTGCCTGCCAATGCAGGAAACATGGATTCAATCCCTGGTCCGGGATGATCCTACATGCCTCGGAGCAACTAAGCCTGTGCTGGAGAGCTGGGGAGCCACAGCTCCTGAGCCCGAGCGCTGAAACTACTGAGGCCCAAGTGCAGAGTCAGTGCTCCGCACAAGAGCAGCCACCACGATAAGACCATGCGCTGGACTAGAGAGGAGCTCCCCGCTGCCCACCGCAACCAGAGAAGGCCAGTCTGCAGCAACAAAGACCTATTTATTTTAAAAATAAAAAATAAGTAAACAAACACTTTTAAAAATACAAGGAGAAATGGACAAAACATAATAAAAGCACAAAACTTTAGTACATTTCTCTTAGAATTTAATAAAAAAAAAAAAAAACAGTAGAGAACTTGGAGGATTAGGCTCAATCATTTTTTTCACATATCAGAAACTGGGATACATAGTACAATGCTTACTAAACATAACAGACATTTTAATTATTCCTTAGGAGTGTCACTAAATTGATAATGTCTCATAATCAATGGCATCTTAGAATGGATAAAATATGTCACATCCAACTACATAGAATTTACAGGAAACACATACTCTTCTTAAAAGTCCATGGCAAACTTATGAAAACTGACCATACACAGGCTATGAAGAAAACTTTAGTCAGTTTCCCCAATGAGAAACTGTATAAGCCACACTGATCATAACAAAATAACAGACATACACAAAATCTGTTCAGAATATGTAAAACACTAAAAATAATTCTTTTTTTTATCCCCTAAAAATAATTCTTAAGCATAAAATACGTTAAAACTACAATTACATATTTTTTAGAAATTTCAGTTACAGTCTCATATGTCAAATCTAGAAGATAGGGCCAGAACTTATTCTATGAAGAAAACTTCCCATTGCAAATGCTTTTATTGGGTTGGCCAAAAACGGGTGGGAAAAAACCTAATGAACCTTCTTGGCCAACAGTATTATTAAGGCAGAAAAAAGGGGAAAATACACAAATTAATCATTAACTTTATTAAAGAGTTTTAAAAATACAAAAATTCTGAGATATAAATTTAAAAGCAAAAAGTAATGAACTAGAATGCAATTCCCAACAGAATTGCAATCTAAAAATTACAATCTATTAATTGCACCTTTTAAAAATAATAATCATCTACCAAGTCTATCCCTTTCAAAATATTCACACAGATAAGCAACATCAGACAAACAATAAAACAACTCTCAATACAGAAGAATTTAAAGCATAAAAGAAGACATGTACTAATTTTACATTATTAAATTTGAAAATCTTAATAAAAGGCAGTTCTTTGGAAAAAGATTATCAAAAGTGACTAAAAACCCTGAATAATAACTGAGGAAGAAAGAGTTGTCCAATACTCCCCCCAAACAACACTAAGTCCATGTAATTTTGAAACTAATTTCTATCATACCTTCAAGGAATAGATAATTTCTATGCTAAAAATGATACAAAGCTCAATTCATTTTCATAACCTTGATGGTAAAACCTGTCAAAAACTGTATACCCAAATAGTAATACCAATTAAATTTATAAATACACACACAAAAGTTCAAACAATGTATTAGCAAACTAATGCAACAGTACACCATGATCAAAAGGGTTCATTCTAGGAATGTGAGGATGACATCATTATCAAATCTATGACTAACATGAAGAGAAAAAAGCAAAAGAAAGAAAAATCCCACGATTATCTCACTAGATGATAAAAAAGGCTTTTGATGAAAACTTAACATCTGATACTGATAAAAACAGTCACTATCTTAGTAATAGAAGGGTACCTCCTCCACACAGCCTATTGAAATGAATGACCAGCACAGAACTTAATGATGATACATTAGAGGTAGTTTCACTAAAGATAGAGAAGATAAAGGTGGCTACCATCACTGCTATTATTTAATATTATTCTGGAACTTCTTTCTAACAAAAGAAAACAGAAATGAGGTTTGGATATTCGAAAGCCCTTACAAGTCATTAGTATTTAGGGAAAACTATTATTTTCTAAAACCTCAAGCAAATAAAGCAAAAAAAAAAAAGAGAGAGAGGGAATTAAGTCACACAAGACATATACAAAAATCAACTGCTTTTCTTTAAAACAGCAATAACCAGTTTGAAAAAGATGATGAAAAAACAGTTCCCAGTCACAATAACCACAAAACATATAACCACTGAGGAATAAAGTCAACAAGACTATTACTGGAAATGCAGATAACAATTGGGGGAAAATCAGACTTCTGTCACTTTTAAAGTCACATAAAGGGTAAAACCTTAAAAGAAAAAGAAAGAAAAACAAGTGCATGTTTTTATAATCTTGGGCTTGTAAGAGGTCTTTTAAACTTTCACATCAAAGGCAGTAACTACGAAGAAAATATAGATCTGACCACATAAAAACTTAAAAGTATTATACTGCAAAATATACCATATAGAAAAGGAAAGGAAAAAATGCCAAAACTGGGGAAAGAATCGACAGTATATGACAAAGAGTTAAGATATTTAACAATATAGTGAGCTCTTATGAAGCCATTACAAAACCCTAAAGATCTCAATGGGGGGGGGGGGGTGGATAATGACAAGAGCTTTGAACAAGCAGTTCACTAAAGAACACTAAAAAATAGCCAATAAACATTAAAAAGTTGTTCAATTAATTGGTAATCAGTTCAGTTCAGTTGCTCAGTCGTGTCTGACTCTTTGCGACCCCATGAATCGCAGCAAGCCAGACCTCCCTGTCCATCACCAACTCCCAGAGTCCACCCAAACCCATGTCCATTGAGTCGGTGATGCCATCCAGCCATCTCATCCTCTGTCATCCCCTTCTCCTTCTGCCCTTAATCTTTCCCAGCATCAGGGTCTTTTCAAATGAGACAGCTCTTTGCATTAGGTGGCCAAAGTATTGGAGTTTCAGCTTCAACATCAGTCCTTCCAATGAACACCCAGGACTGCTCTCCTTTAGGATGGACTGACTGGATCTCCTTGCAGTCCAAGGGACTCTCAAGAGTCTTCTCCAACACCACAGTTCAAAAGCATCAATTCTTCAGCGCTCAGCTTTCTTTATAGTCCAACTATCACATCCATACATGACCACTGGAAAAACCATAGCCTTGACTAGACGGACCTTTGTTGACAAAGTGATGTCTCTGCTTTTTCACATGCTATCTAGGTTGGTCATAACTTTCCTTCCAAGGAGTAGGTGTCTTTTAATTTCATGGCTGCAACCACCATCTGCAGTGATTTTGGAGCCCAGAAAAATAAAGTCAGCCACTGTTTCCCCATCTATTTGCCATGAAGTGATGGGAATTAGATACCATGATCTTAGTTTTCTGAATGTTGAGCTTTAAGCCAACTTTTTCACTCTCCTCTTTCACTTTCATTAAGAGGCTCTTTAGTTCTTCTTCACTTTCTGCCATAAGGCTGGTGTCATCTGCATACCTAAGGTTATTGACAGTTCTCCCAGGAATCTTGACTCCAGCTTGTGCTTCCTCCAGCCCAGCATTTCTCATGATGTACTCTGCATATAAGTTAATAAGCAGGGTGACAATATACAGCCTTGACATACTCCTTTTCCTATTTGGAACCAGTCTGTTATTCCATGTCCAGTTCTAACTGTTGCTTCCTGACCTGCATACAGATTTCTCAAAAGGTAGGTCAGGTGGTCTGATATTCCCATCTCTTGAAGAATTTTCCAGAGTTTATTGTGATGCACACAGTCAAAGGCTTTGGCATACTCAATCAAGCAAAAATGTTTTTCTGGAAGTCTCTTGCTTTTTTGATGATCCAGTGGATGTTGGCAATTTGATCTCTGGTTCCTCTGCCTTTTCTAAAACCAGCTTGAACATCTGGAAGTTCACGGTTCACAGACTGCTGAAGCCTGGCTTGGAGAATTTTGAGCATTACTTTACTAGCGTGTGAGATGAGTGCAATTGTGTGGTAGTTTGAGCATTCTTTGGCATTGCCTTTCTTAGGGATTGGAATGAAAACTGACATTTTCCAGTCCTGTGGCCACTGCTGAGCTTTCCAAATTTGCTGGCATATTGAGTGCAGCACTTTCATAGCATCATCTTTCAGGATTTGAAATAGCTCCACTGGAATTCCATCACCTCCACTAGCTTTCTTTGTAGTTATGCTTCCTTAAGGCCCACTTGACTTCAGATTCCAGGATGTCTGGCTCGAGGTGAATGATCACACCATCGTGATTATCTGGGTGGTGAAGATCTTTTTTGTACAGTTCTTCTGTGCATTCTTTCCACCTCTTCTTAATATCTTCTGCTTCTATTAGGTCCATACCATTTCTGTCCTTTATTGTGCCCATCTTTGCATGAAATATTCCCTTGGTATCTCTAATTTTCTTGAAGAGATCTCCAGTCTTTCCCATTCTGTTGTTTTCCTCTATTTCTTTGCACTGATGGCTGAGGAAGGCTTTCTTATCTCTCCCTGCTATTCTTTGGAACTCTGCATTCAAATGGGTATATCTTTCCTTTTCTCCTTTGCTTTTCGCTTCCCTTCTTTTCACAGCTATCTGTAAGGCCTCCTCAGACAGTATTTTGCTTTTTTGCATTTCCAAGGTAAGAGAAACCCAAGTAAGACGGTAGGCACTGAGAGAGGGCATCAGAGGACAGACAAACTGAAACCACACTCACAGACAACTAGCCAATCTGATCACAAAGGACCACAGCCTTGTCTAACTCAATGAAACTAAGCCATGCCATGTGGGGCCACCCACGATGGCGAGGTCATGGTGTAGAGGTCTGACAGAATGTGGTCCACTGGAGAAGGGAATGGAAAACCACTTCAGTATTCTTGCCTTGAGAACCCCATGAACAGTAGGAAAAGGCAAAAAGACAGGACACTAAAAGATGAACTCCCCAGGTCAGTAGGTACGCAATATGCTACTGGAGACCAGTGGAGAAATAACTCCAGAAAGAATGAAGGGATGGAGCCAAAGCAAAAACACCACCCAGTTGTGGATGTGACTGGTGATAGAAGCAAGGTTTGATGCTGTAAAGAGCAATATTGCATAGGAACCTGGAATGTTAGGTCCATGATCAAGGCAAATTGGAAGCAGTCAAACAGGAGATGGCAAGAGTGAACATCAACATTCTAGGAATCAGTGAACTAAGATGGACTGGAATGGGTGAATTTAACTCAGATTACCATTATATCTACTACTGTGGGCAGGAATTGTTATATCTACTACTGTGGGCAGGAATCCCTTAGAAGAAATGGAGTAGCCATCATAGTCAACAAAAGAGTCCAAAATGCAGTACTTGGATGCAATCTCAAAAATGACAGGATGATCTCTGTTCGTTTCCATGGCAAACCATTCAACATCACGGTAATCCAAGTCTATACCCCAACCAGTAAGGCTGAAGAAGTTGAAGTTGAACAGGTCTATGAAGACCTAGAAGATGTTTTAGAACTAACACCCAAAAAAGATATCCTTTTCATTATAGGGGACTGGAATGCAGAAGTAGGAAGCCAAGAAACACCTGCAGTGACAGGCAAATTTGGCCTTGGGAGTACAGAATGAAGCAGGGCAAAGGCTAACAGAGTTCTGCCAAGAGAACGCACTGGTCATAGCAAACACCCTCTTCCAACAACACAAGAGAAAACTCTACACATGGGCATCACCAAATGGTCAACACCAAAATCAGACTGATTATATTCTTTGCAGCCAAAGATGGAGAAGCTCTATACAGTCAGCAATAAGAAGACCAGGAGCTGACTGTGGCTCAGATCATGAACTCCTTATTGCCAAATTCAGACTGAAACTGAAGAGTGAAGAAAACCACTAGACCATTCAGGTATGACCTAAATCAAATCCCCTATGATTATACAGTAGAAGTGAGAAATAGATTTAAGGGACTAGATCTGATAAACAGAGTGCCTGATGAACTATGGATGGAGGTTCGTGACATTGTACAGGAGACAGGAATCAAGACCATCCCCAAGAAAAAGAAATGCAAAAAAGCAAAATGGCTGTCTGAGGAGGGCCTTACAAATCGGTAATTAAATAAATGTAAAATAAAATAACATACCATTCATTTTCTTCACTCTCAAGTCAGAAAGGATAAAAAATGGAGAAGGCAACGGCAACCCACTCCAGTGTTCTTGCCCGGAGAATCCCATGGACCGAGGAGCCTGGTGGGCTACAGTCCATGAGGCCTCAAGAGTCAAGACACAACTTAGTGACTGACCCCCACCTAGACGGGTTAGCTGAGAACTGGAGCCCCCTGAAGTTAAGTGGGCGGCTGGATGGGGGTGCAGAGTTCTGTCTGGGGGAGACAGTAGCCTTGGACTGACGGGGGCAGGGAGCTGCCAGAGACACTGCTCAAGAAGTCGTTCCCAACAGGAGAAAGAGCAAGTTCAGATGTAGGCTTAGAAAAACAGGCAACTTGACCCAAGGCAGCAGATCAAGCCAGCCCAACTGGTTCATGAATGTAGTTTAATGAATCCGGATGGGAACAGAAATAGATGAAGGGACCACACAGTGACTGGAAGAGTAGAGAGTGCTCAGCAGGGTCTGGCTGACCTCACCCGAAGCCTAGGGAAGGAATCTGGGTCCAGGCAGAGAAGGGCCGTAAAGGCAACTGGGAAGTAGCTTGGGGAGGTTTGGGAAGGCAATCTGACTTCTCTTCGGAGGGTGTTTTGACCTGGTTGGGTTAGCAGCCAAGAGAAATGGGATTGAAAATGGAATTGGGGCCTCCATACCCTTGGTGTCGGCCCAGCAAATATTTCTTAGCTGCCACTGGCCTGAAGAAGCCATGTTGTAAACACTTTCATTCCTTTGTGTTACTTTATAGCTTTTCCCACCCCCCTCTTTTCTTAATAAATGCTTTTGAAAAATGTGAAAAAAAAAAAAAAAGGATAAAAAAAAAATAATACCCAGTGTTGCTGAAAATATGAGAAAAATAGCAAAACTTTTCTGAAGGAAGATTTTACAAAATGTAACAAAAGTCTCAACAAAACATGTAATTTTTGGACATCAAAATACCACTTCCAGATTATCCTCAAAATCAAGCCATTAAAAAGAAAAAAAGATACAGCCTCAAAAATAGTCATCGTGACATTGTTTACAATAAGCAGAAATTAGAAAAGTAAACATTGAAACTAAGACTAGATAATATGTACAGCATATTACACAGAGCACAGCAACCATTAACATGACATGACCACGAAAGGAAGAAGACCTTGTGAATCAAGTGACATGCAAGTGACGATCACAATTCTTATTTTAAAAAAGGAAATGTGGGCATCCCAGGTGGCTGAATGTGAAGAATCCACGTGCCAATGCAGGGGACACTGGCTGGATCCCCAGTCCGGCAAGATCTCACATGCCTTGGAGCAAATAAGCCCATGCGCACACACACTGCAACTAACGAGGCCTGCTCACCCAGAGCCCGCGCTCCGCGAAAAGAGAAGCCACACAGTGAAGCCTGAGCACCGCAGCGAGAGGAGTCCCCGCTTGCTGCAACTAGAGAAAAAGCCTGCGCAGCAATGAAGACCCAGCACAGCCATAAATCAATCAATAATTTTTTTAAAAGATGAAATGTGGGTATGTTTCATACATTTATATGTGTTAATATATACATTTTCTTCTTTATAGGAAAAAAATTTTAAAGGACAAAAATGTTAACTGTTTTATTTTCAGACAATGCTATTATGAGAGTAGTAATTATCTAAGTTGTGCCAAAATTTAGTGGCTTAAACAAAAAAGACATTCATTAAACCCACTTCTATGGGAAACGAGTTTGGGACACAGCTTAGCCAGGTGGTTCTGCGTTAGGGTTTTCCATGAGATTTCAGTCAGGATACTGGCTGAGGCTACAGTCATCTGAAGCCTTAACTGGGGATCCAAGGATTTGCTTCCAAGAAGACTGTCACATGGTTCTTGGCAGGACCAGTTCCTTGCTGTGTGGACCTCTTCACAGAGAGGTACGCTGCATCACAGGGCAGCTGGCAGCCCCAGAGCCAAAAGTGATCAAGAGAGAGCAAGATGGAAGATGCAATGTCTTTTACCACCTCCCACAGAAAGTCACACTGTTAACCCTGCTACACTGTATTCCTTAGAAGCAAGTCACTAAATCCAGATCACACTCCAGGGGAGAATTATGAATATATGAATTAATACTATTTACTTCTTGAAGGAAATAGTACCAAACCTGTGGATATATTAAATCCCCAAAGCAGGTGCCTTGTGGCATACTCAGAAAAAGATAACTTATTTACTAAATAGAAAAGTTAATTTCACAAATATACACACACATGCACATACATAGATGGAGACAGCTAAAAAAAACAAATATCCTCAATAAGTGTAAGTGTCTGCCAAAAAAAGGCAACACGATCCTAAGTTGGAAGAACAAGAAAAGGGCAGCGAGCGCCAGTGCTGTGGTATTCTGTGCCATGAGGACTACCTCCAACATGTCCCGTTCAGCTCTGAGCGCTGCTCTTACCAAAATCTCAGTGGAAGACCAACAAACAGGAGTGCATCTCCCTAGACAAAGCTACTTCTGCATGAGAAACAGTCTGGAGGGAAATGGTATTTGGTTTCAAAGAGAAGACTCGAGGGGGCAAAAAAGCAAGAAATCGCTGGCTTAGAAATGAATGAAGAGTGGCCATGTGGAAAAGTTAAAAGACTTAAGATCAGAACTTGAACCAATGAATCAGAGTCACAGGCATGCAAAGTGGCTCATACAAGAACTTTCTAACAACAGGTTGTTAGAAACAAGAATGAGGTACTCGGGACTGTTCCTGGAACTACAGAGTCTGTGGAGATGCTGCCACTCCCTCAGCTGCTGCTGAGGTTCACGTCCAGTTGGTTGTTCCCTACTCACACTGATGTGGCTGGTGAGAAACCAACGCTATGGCCTCTCCCGTAGCCACACACCTGACAGCAGGGCGCAAGCCAAGAGGCATCCATGAAATGTACAGTGTTTGGGGCAGGATAGTGCCTGCCACACAGTATGCACTTTATAAAAGTTAGCTATGATTTCTGCATTGACTCAAAACGTGACAAGATGTTCCCTAAGGCTCCTTTCAATTTCTAAGACTTCAAAAATAAGCTAAAATCACTGTAATTAACTACTAATCCTAATGGTCAGTTTCAATGAAATACTTAAGGGTAGGAATGACAAAATTAATCTTCAATGCCAGGATGGCTGGCCATGCTTTGGGAAACCGGAAAGAACAGAGGCAATCACTTAAACAAAAATGTAAGAAATGAAAACTAAACACATTCAAACAAGTCTCCCTCCCTGACGTACATGGTCTGCTTTCTGAAATGAAGGTATTTTAAAAAGGAGGCACCAAAATGGACTACTTTACCTACTCGGAGCAAATTAGATTACTACAACTAGTTTATGAACCCAAGCCTGCCAACTACCCACCACAACTGAAAACTTACTTTTTGGGAGCCAGCAGCCTGGACATTCTGCCATGTTGCTACAGGTTCTGTAGCTATGTGCCACTCTGGGTAAGTTTTCGTGAGTAACTTCACAAAGGTGGATTTTCCCACAGCTGCAATGCAAACAGCATGTATTGGGACACTTCCCAAATCAGGGTTACAGGAGAAGGCTGCTATTCAACTCTTCCACAAATGCCCAACTTAGCAGCCAAATCATTGTCAGACTGACGATGGATCATGCCATGCTAACCAGAGTCACTATGATGAATGCAGGTAACAGGGAGGAAAAATACCCCTATGATTTGATTTGTAATTTTAATGCCCCAACCTCCCAGAGGAAACACAGTGTTTAATAACAGTTAAAAATGGAACAGACTCTCAAAAGTAGATGAAATCAACCATATATGTTGTAAACTTTGAATCACAGTCATTTATTCTGTGACAGTATAAAATTGCAAGCTTTTCAGTAGAAAATGAAGACAATGACCCTCATTCATTCAACAAATCTAGCCAACATTCAGGGAGTGCTATTACGTGCTCAGAACTGTCTGGCACTGGTGGTACAACGGTAAACAAAACACAGGGTGGATTCTGCCCTCATAGAGCTTGTATGAGAGACAGACACCAAATAAACACATGAGTAACTAGTAACAAACTGTGTTAAGTGCTAGGAAAGAAAAATGCATGTTGACTCTAATGTCGCTCAAAAGATCAAGGAAGGGTCCTCTGAAAAATGTGACCTGAGGTGAGAGCTAAAAGATGAGGACTGGTCAGGTCAAGGGTGGGGTAAATGGAGAGGGAGCAGCCAGACCAAGGGTGGGGGGAAAGGTCAGGAAAAGAGAAAAAGAGTGCACAAGAAGACAGAAGAGAAATCTCTGGCCTTGAAGAAGGCACTGCAGCGACAGTGTGGTCAAAGAGGGAGAAGAATGGCTCAAAACGACTGAGGAGAGGGCAGCAGGCAGGGCGGGGCCAGGTCACACGGGGCCTTGTACCATGGTAAGAAGTCTGAATTCTGTTCTAAGGGCAATGGGAAATCATTGAGGAAGAGTTCTAAGCAGGGAAATGACAAGTTACCATCTCATTTTTAGAAGGCAGGCCCCCAGCTAGGTAAGAAGGGACTGATGGAGATGTAGGTAGACCACTTGGAACGTGACTGTAGCTTCAACCAAGGCAATAGCAGAGGAGGTGGAAAGTAGTGACTGCTATGAGAAATATTCTGAGGATGAAATTAACCTAGTACCACAGCATTTATGTTCTCTTTTCCCATTTACACCAACATCTAGCCCACACCCTCCTGAATTCCAGACTCACTATCTAAGAGCCCTCCAGACATTTCCACTTGAATGTCCCACAAGCACCTCCAAGTACTGGCAATCACCAAATGAACTCGCCATCCTCCCCACCAAACTGAGCTTCCTCCCACATCCCAACCTCAGGGTACAACAGCACTATCCCCTCAGTCACAACTTCTTCCTCTGCAAACTTCAAGTGGCCACCAAGTGCTTTTGAACATGCCTTCTAAAATTTCCCCATCTGTCCTTTTCTCTCTATTCCCACTTCCCGCTCAAGACCAGGCTCTCATTTCGTGCCTCTCAAAACTCTGGCCCTGCCCTCTTCAATCCATTATTCATACTGCAGCAGCCACGCTACACAAAATAACCCTGCTTAAAATCCTCTGACAGGTCCCTACTCCCTTCACGACAAAATTCAAACCCTTTAGCGTGGCCTATCATAGTGGTGGTGACAATGAAAGTCTCTCACTCGTGCCTGACTCTTTATGACCCCATGGACTGCAGCCCACCAAGCTTCTCTGTTCATGGAATTCTCCAGGCAAGAACAGGTTGGAGTGGGTTGCCACTTTCTTTTCCAGGGGATCTTCCTGATCCAGGGATCGAACCCAGGTCTCCTGTATTGCAGGCAGATTCTTTACTGCCTGAGCCGCCAGGGAAGACCAGCATGGCCTGTAAGACGTATCAAACCCTGGCCCCTGCAGAGATCGCTCCACCTCGGCCTCTCTGCAGACATCCTGAGCCCCTGCTGGACCAAACACCTTGCAACTTTAATCAGGCTGTGTTGTCTGCTGCAAATGTGACTATGATATGATTTACCATTTCCTACAGCACCTCCTCTCCTCCTCTGACCAACTGCTTCCCAGTCTTCAAGATTCTGCTTAAATACACATCCTGTGTGCAGCCTTTCAGGACCTTACACCTATAAGCTGGATTGGCCTGGCAATGCTTGTGCTTGGCCTGGCAATGGGGATGACTCCATCACTGCCATTGTAATTCTGTTTCTCTAGATAGAAGATGGGGCTCCTCCAAGGCAGGAACCAAAGCCCAGACTAATCACCTAGCCGAGTGAATAAAACATACATTATTAATTTCAGTTCCCTACGAAACCCACAACTGTTAAAAACCAAAACATGAACCAAAACAACTGAGCACTTGGAGCTCAATGTCCCCTATCAGAGATGATCTTTCTCAAGTGAATTCTACCCTTAGGAGGAACCCAAATGGAACCAAGAGAAGGAAAGGGGAGGCACCCTTCCAGTCGATTCTATCAGCCATTCATGGTTGATGGTTGGGAGTAAAGAGATGTCTCAGCAGAAGAGCCCACACATCCAATATGTGACATTTTATTACACACTGCTCCAACTCCTCTCTGAACACAGGGGGTGAAGAACACACACAGAAACCTGTGCATTTTGTACAGTCATGCTCGTCTCTCAATCCCACGTCCACCGAGCTCCTGAGTGCCTCTGCTCCTCCCACACTTCAGTGAATAAATGCCTTCCCCTGCTCTGCTCGCCTGTGTCTAAATCCCTTTCCCCACCATCCCCAAGGTCCACCTCTTCCACAAAGCTCAGGACATCTCTAGCTCACACCAAATTCCTACCATGTTGGGCAGATGACTCAAACAAATATTTATTAACTGCCTCTGATACATTTAGCATTTAATTGGTTTGATTTTTCATGGGTCTCAATTTTGGTTTCCTAACAGAATCTGAATCTCTGAGGTTGGATCCCAGGAATCCACATTTTTAAAGTATGCCCCATGTGATTGTGATGTAGACTTACATTTCAGATTGCTATCCAGAACAATCTGATCACAATCAACAGAGGTGGTTTTTAAAAAATACAGGCTCCAAAACCTACATTACAGACTACCAAATAAGACCTTCTAGGCTTGTGATGGAGTGCCCAACAAGGTCACAGGAACTACAAACTGGTTGAATTTTCTATTATCAGACATCTGCCTGCCCTGAATCGGCCCTAGTTCAAAATATTTGGCAGAGATGGTCAATATTTAGATTGCAGGTTGTTGATAAAGGCTAAAACATGGTTTCTGGCTATGGGCTGAAAAACTATTTTAATTCACATGAAAAGATGAAGGTAACTGATTTCGTACATGTTTGGGGTAAAATGGTTGTTAGAATTAAATTTTTTAAAAGTTAAAAACAATTACCCAAGGAATAAGTGCAGATGGGAAGGAAGGGCCCTGAGGGGTAGGGTGTGCCAACTTCATCTCTGAGATCAGACACTATTAGTTCATCCAAGGGCAGTCAGTACTCTGAGAAACTGACTGGTGCTATTTAAACACACAAAAGCCGGAATGCCAATAAATGAGATGTAATGGGAAAAATACAGTCCCAGTTACTGGAACAATCACACCAGTGCAACACCCCCAACTTGCACACCACTCCCCACTCCAAAAATTTTGGAAAGCCACTTTAGAAATGAGAAGCTAGACTTTCAGCAAAGAATAACAGTGAATGCTGATGGAAGGTCCTAGGAACTTTGCCATCCATGTCACTGTAGGGCTCGGACAGCCTGGGTAATTTATCATAGAATGACCACAGAACTGCACTCCAATGGAGCTCAGCTGTGCCAAGCACCACCGACCAATACAGAATTATGTTAAAAAATAATTCAAAATTATGCATTTATAACACATAACCTTTTTTTAGGTTATGATACTTGACCATAATAGTTTTTTTTTTCCTTTTAAGTTTTTTTTATTAAGACTTTGGTTTTAAAATGTTCCCAGGGGTTTCATAAGAATGGTGCTGTCTGGTTCTCCACTGCTACACTGGTCTCCTCCTAGTGACCAGAACATCTGTGTCCAGACATTCTCTTCTTCAGAATGATACTGGGCCAACTGAAAAACGCCTCCCTTGTCTGGTCTCTACGCTGAGCACCAGCGTCTTCTGATATCATTATCTCAGACTTATCACAATTAACTGCTCTCCTTCAGTATACTTCTGCTGTCATGGAATTTGGGAGGTATCAGACCTCATGAGCAGCATCAAACCTTCCCTTAGGGCCATGGCCATCGCTGTCCTTATGTGTGCCATGACTTGAGAAAGGGTGGGAGGTACTTTGTTATTAGAGCACATTACATCAACAAGTGGATTTTTACTAGCACCAGTACTGTCATTCCACAGGCTGGATCAAACAGTTCTGTTGTTACCATTCATCTTTTCCTAAATCATGCTTTTTTTCCTCCCACAAGTTTTTCTATAAACTAGCAATACAATGCCTGTTACAGCTACATTATACTAAAGCCTAGTAGCTAAGATAGTATCTTGATGTAACACTCAAAGTGATTTATCATTTTGAATTTAATACAGCCATAGTTCATGGGAGCCTCTTAAATATACCATCAACTCCAGGCATTTTCTTCTGAACAAGATGTAAAATCCTTTACCAAGAAGCAAGCAAAAGCAGTAAATATAAAACTGCCTATCTTTAAGCAAAAAAATTCTTCCAAAGAAAATTTAAGGCCTTTATTTCAGGAACTATATCTGATACCATATTCATTCATTCAACCAACAGATGTTTACGGAGTAGCCACTAATGGTGGGTAGTATAAAATGAAGTAAGCTGAGATGCTGCCCTCAAGGAACTTATATTGAGACTAAGATCAGACAGGCTCTGAGCCTAAAAGCATTCTGGGAAAAAAAAACATCAGCTGACTTAAAAGAAACTTGATATATTTCAGCCCTGATTTTGTCTTCTTTTCATGAGAAGAAGGAAAAAATCATTGTTAAAGAAGAAAAAAAAAAAAACATTCCTCACAACTTCCAAAGGGTAAGTTAAGCTTCTGCATTCAGCACAAGACCCTCGATGATCCGGAATGCCCTCCCCAGCTGTGCCCACCAGCTGATTCATCCTGTCACTGTCGCCTTCTCAGTGAGGTCTCCTTGAACTCTCTCCAGCTCCACTTTATCCCTGGGCATAATTACTGCCTGAGCTGGTTAAAAGGCATCACAGTGTAATTATTTGTTGACTCATCAGTCTCTCCAGCTAGACTGGGAACTCACGTTTTGAAGACAGGGACTAACCTTATTTCCTTTGCATCCTGAGTATCTGGCCAGGTGCTAAGAATGAGATGGATGGCTGGAATGATGTAAATCACAGAAACAGAGAATCCAATTTATTCCCAACATTGTATCCAATATACAAAGATTCCTTTTTTCCCTAGGAATCTTGCCCACATGTTTACACTTAATGAAAATAAAAGATGACACTAGTGATGTTAAATCACTAATTTTGAATGCTGGAGGACATATTATTAGGAATGCTCTCTACTGCTTTACATACAAGCCTCTAAATGGCAAAAGGGAGGTTTCTTCTCTGTTGGGTCTTTGAAAACCAAAATGGAAAAAAAAAAATGAGACTAGTCTGAGATGACTCACTAACAATAGTCCTACAGCAATCCTTTCTTCAATTTAGGTTTGGAAACACAAAATAACTGACTTTGGAAGGTGATAATACACTTTCGTGATGGATACACTTATTTTAAAAAGATAGGCTAGGTATTTTATTTTTTAGATTTTAAGGGATTCGAAGTCCCAAGCTTTGACTTTTAATTATAACATATGGCTCACAACTCATGCTAGATGCCATTACCTGCTGCTTCACTGATCTGGTTTCCTTATGTGCTGCTGTGCGTACCTGCAGGATCAGACCCACAAGATTCAGAGCAGCAGAACAAGAAAAGTCCCTCTAAACCTATCTAACTCCAGCTGGGACAGGGGTTCACCTTCCCCTGCTCAGGTTTCCTGAGTGGATACTCTGAGTTTTTGGGGGGGAGGGGGGGGAGGGGGGGAATGCCAGCTGTGGTTAGAGAACAAGATAACTGTTTGATTTGATTTTAAAAGCAATTTATTGTATTTCCTCTGTGGATACCAATGACTAACTTGCACATGGCTATCACAGCCCAGGATTCAAGCATCTAGAAACACTGGATGAGCACAATAGGCCACACATGGGTTAGATGCTGGTGACACATAGATGAACAAGACACTATGTGGCTAATCCAGGAAAAGTACTGAGGGTGTCAACAATCTCAACAGAACTCAAGTGCTGCAGAAGTTGTGGGTACAAAATGTTATGTGAGCACAGAGGAGGCAGTGCCCAATTCTGTCTGGGGAGAGTCATCACCGTGTGGGGGTGACAGAGAATAATATAATGGGAGATAAAACTAGAAAGAGCCAGATTAAGATCCCCCAGTCCACTTCGCATTAGTCACACTTCCTTTGGGCAACTGCATTCACTTCCAAGACTTCAACAACTACCCTGACAAGTCAACAACTTTCAAGTCTGGGATTGTAGCTCCAATCTATCTATTCACTTCAGGCACTTACTCTAATCTACCTCAGAACATCTATCCTGTCTTAGAGGCACCTCCTCCAAATACCACTCTTACGTCCCCAGACTACTTCTTCCTTCACTCCCATCTTCAGTGTTCAGTCAGTGTCTAAATGAAGGCTCCTCATCTCTCACTGCCAAGTGAGAGGTCCTGTCAATTCCACTTCCAAAATCTTTCTCAAACCATCATGATGTCTGATGACGTCCACCATTCTCTCCGTTCAGGCCTGCAGCTTCCCTCCCTCCAACAACTACAACGGCCACAACACCGGGTCTGTCTACCCCAACATTCATTCAACAAACTGGATGCAAGGCATGATGGGTACTGCAGCAAATAAGACATACAAATGCCCACTTTATGAAGCTTTATTTTTATTCACTCACTCCAGTCCATTTCCTTTTAAAAATTAATCTGGCCATGGCACACACTAGCTTTAAGTCTTCAGTAGCCTCCCACAGCCTACATGAGAAATTCCTAGCTGTTCAACATCTGGCAAATCCTACCCTTCCAAATTCTTGTTCGGCTATCCTCTCACAGGCCCTTCAAACTCCAGACACAAGCCTGATATTAAAACTGCATGTTTCCTGAGGCTCTGTGTTGGCAAATATTACTTCCTGTGCCTGGAACACTCTTTCCTCTGGGGGAGGAATTCCTACCCCAGAGATTCCAAGTTTCCATGTCCGAACATAGCACTCATCATTTGGTATAGAAATTATGTTTAGAAGTCTGCTCCTCCCACTTCGCTGTGAGTTCCTTAAAGGAGAAGGCCTGGACCACATCTGAGTCTACCTCCACAGTAGGCACTCATTGAGCTTTGGCTGCAGGAAAAAGCAAGAAGGAGGCACAGAAATCTGGAAAGGATAAGAAGAGAAGCAAAAGGCAGGAAAACTAGGATAGGCAATTCAAATTTCACTTGATCATCCATCCAGACCATTCATTTTGTGAAGTACTCTGTACCTCTCTGGGCTCTGAGGACAAAGTTTCCTTTGGCGGCATGTTTCCCAAAGTATAGGACAGAAAATATTTTTTAAAAAAACACCATCAAAAAAAAAAAAAAAAAACCCCACCATGAGGCAGGTAGCCCCTCTCATTCCCTTCAATGTTTCTGATTTAGCTGGAGAAAAACATACATCTGTGGTCACTGGTCTCACTTAAAATTCAAGACCACTGAGTCCAAATGGGTCCTTAATGCTGCCCAGCAGTTCTACATTTCTCCTGCTCACTCGCCAAACTATTTCATGTCTTTCCTCTCTCCTCACACTCAGCTGATCTTTCTCCCTATTCTACTGAGAAACTGACACAACCAGAAGATGTTCCCCAAGTTCCCACCGCACCTACTCAAAGTCAGTAATCATTTATATTGCCATTCTCCCTGTTTATTAGGGATAAACTGCTCCTAGCTAAAGCCAATCTCTTTCTTAACTTGGGAAAGAAATTCCATTTCCTTCCTGCTTACTAAAATCACTCTAGCAAGTCTATCCTCTCTCCTGTTTCACCAATTTTCTGCCCTTCTACCAGCTTATAAATATGATCTAATTCCTCTTACGAAAAGGAAAAAAAAAATCCTAACTCTCTCAAACCCTCGTCCCATTTCAGCTATTTTTCCACACCTCCCCTTTCAAGGAAAACTGCAAACAGTGGTCTTAACCCATTGTTTCCAATTCCTCACTTCCCATTCTCCTTGAACCTCTACAATCAGACTTTCATGACCCCACTCCTATAAATTGTTCAAGTTCACCAAAGAGTTCCATTACTCAAACAGCATTACACAGTTGATCATTTCTTTACCAAACACTTTCTTCACTTAGTTTCCAGTATATCATGTTTCGGCTCTCCTCTCATCTCAGTGGTCATTCCTTCTTTGTCTCTTTTGCTGGTTCCTTCCCATCGTCTCAATCTCTCTTAACATTTGCATGCCCAGGACATGGTCCTCTCTATCAATATACATAGGCTCCTGGCTTTAAATACCATCTACATGTATAACTACAACCCAGGGAGACTCTCAACTCTAGACTCATATATCAAACTAACTATAAAACAGCCTTACCTAGATATCTAATAAGCATATAAAAACCTAACATGCCTAAAACCAAAAACTTGAAATCACCTTTCTGTCCCCAGGCAGTTATTCCCACTTTTCTCTATCTAAGAAAATTGGAACTCTTTCAAGTTGCTCAGGCCAGAATGATTCGAGTCATCACTGACCCCTTTTATGTTATACTCCACAATTTCCTGTTAGCAAATCCTGTGTGCCCTACCCTAAATGAAATTAGAATCGAATCACTTCTCACCACCTCCACTGTTAACATCCTGGTCCTACACACCATAACTCATCACTGCAGCAACTTCCTGACACCTTCTATTTTCAACATATCAGCCAGAGTGATCTTTTTATAATCTTAGTCAAATCAAGTCACTTGACTCAAATCTTCCAACAGTTTCTCCTCTCAGTCAGAGTAAAATTCCATAATGGACTACAAGGCCTATACAATCAAGCCACCCCTTACCTCTAACCTCATTTCCCTCACCTGCCCCTTGCCTCACTTCACTCCAGCCACAGCAGCTTTCCTCTTGTTCCCTGAACACACTTCCCACCTCAGGGCCTTTGCACTTGATCTTTCCTCTGCCTGGAAGATTCTTCTCCACATTACCCACATGGTTCACTCCCTCATCTTCTTCAGGCTTTTGCCCAAATTATCACCTTCTCAGTGAGGCCTGCCTTGACAACTCAACTTAAAATTGCAACTTCCTTCAATTTCTCAATCCTGTATTCCCTCCCTCACACTTTTTAATATCTAAAATGCTATTTATTTATGTTGTTTATTGTATATCTCTCTCTCCTAGAGTCCTGTGAGAGCAGAGATTTTTATTCGTTCTGTTCACTGCTGTATCCTCAGGGCCGACAGCAGTGCTGAAATATGAAAGTTGCTCAAAGGACTATTTGTTGAACAAACTGAGAAATTGTCAGTTTGCTGATAAATGTCTTCAATACTTAAAACTTCCTAACCCCTTTTTAGGGCTCAGCACCCTACAGGTAAAAGCCTCAAGTCAGACTTTGGCAACATTAGTAACTAACAGTAACTAACTGAATATTGTGCTTTCATTTTATTTTGAAATATTTTTATTTAAGGTACTGGACTTCTATTCACTCTTATAACAGTTATTTTTAATTTAACACACGTTTTTAAAAGTGAGCTGTTCTAAGAAAAATGTTAAAAAACTATAGTTGGACCAGCAGAGACACGGCAAAAACAGTGAAAGTAATATCTGAATGACTGGAGTTTATGAACTTAGGGTAGGGTTGCCAGATAAAATAAGGACACTCAGTTAAATTTGAATTTTAGATTGGGGGATATGTTCCAAATACTGCATGGGACACGCACTAAAATATTATTCGTTATCTGAAATGCTATTTTAAATGGACATCCTTTTTTCCTCCTCTCAATCTAGCAACCTCATCTTAGGAGAACAAAGAAATTGCACCCTTCTCTTTGTCGCTTCCATTTTGGTCTACCAAAACAAGCTAGCTCGTGTCCCATTAACAGACTGCGTGGCTTTTATGCCTCAATAAACAGGTATCCCTGTGGGGCAGTACAAAGGCCTGAAGTCTGAAAAATCCAAGAGGCAAAGGCACACAGCGCACTTTGAGTGGGAAAAGGTCTGGCAGCTCAGAACAAGGAGCCTTGGCCACATCATATCGAAAAAGAAGGGGTTCCGGGCCCAGCTCCCTTTCCTAGCCTCTCAGGAACCTGCTCTGCGGAGGCCGAAGCCTGGCAGCTACTTTCTGGCCCTTACCAATGTTGCCTTCGATGGAGAGCCTTCGGGGACCACGCCCCGCGTGTAGACCCCTGGAAGGGGGCACACCCTCGAGTAAGCGCTGAGCCATGAACTTCGAGGATGCGCGCAGCAACCTTAGATAGAGCCGGCCAGCGGTCATCCCACCCACGATTCACGAAGCGATCACTTCCGTCGAGAGCACTTCCGCCCCCGATACTGCTGTTTAGACACTCCGGCGCACCTTTGACGTCAGGCGGGAAGTAGGTGGGGTTGAGTTGGCTCTAAGGGAGGGGCCAAGGGGACCTCTCTGTTCTCGCGATATTTGTAGGAAAGTGTTGCAAGAAAGACTTCTAATGTGGGATACTGGAGAGTTTACTGAAATTTGGAGTAGCTGCCTCTTTATTCGCTCGTCTGTTTGTGTTCATTGGAAAAGCAACATTTAAAAACTGCCATAAGTCAACAATTCATCACCTTTGCATAATTGTCTCACTTTAGAATAAATTTCGTAACTAAAGACAAATAAAAATAATTGTAATTTTAAACGAGTTTTTTCCCCCAAGCGTTCGTTTTTTTGGCTTTTGTTCTAACGTGCGAAGAAATTGGACAGTTATAAGTAGGAAAATGATGCAGCCTGATGATTTACACAAATTAACTTCACATTCCGTAAAACTTCCACCGCAATGCTGGCATCTTATTGAATAAATTAGCAAGTTAGTTTGTCAGTTACACTCCACCTCTTGTTTTGCCTTTCGAATAAATACAAAGTCCAATCAGTTGATTTGAGGAGTAAGCAAAAAGTCCATAAGGGGGAAGAGGGTGGAGGGCTTCCAAGTGGTGCAGTGGTAAAGAATCAACCTGCCATTGCAGGAGACCAACAGAAAGCTGGTTTCGATCCCTGGGTGGGGAAGATCCCCTGGAGTAGAAAATGGCAACCCATTCCAGTATTCTTGCCTGGAAAATTCCATGGACCAGGGGACCGGGTGTGCTACAATCCATGGGGTCAAAAAGAGCAGAGACATGACTGAATCCCTGGGAAAGGCTGCAAAGTGAGAGTCTTTGGCTTCTTGCAGGAAGAATTCAAGAGCTAGCCATAGTAAAGTGAAATCGGGTGTATTTAGGAAGATATACGCTCCACAATGTATGGGCTGTCTCAGAAGGCAAGAGCACCAGAGGTGTGGAGGTGGTTAGTTTTCATGGGCTGGGTAATTTCATAGGCTAAGGAGTGGGTGGAATATTCTAACATCTTGGAGAAGGGGCAAGAATTTCCAGAAATTGGAGCACCACCCACTTTTTGCCCATTTATGGTCAGCCTCAAAACTGTCAAGGTGCCTGTGGGTGTCATTTAGATGTTAATGTATTACAATGAGCATATAATGAGGTTCATCTACTGGAAGGCAAATCTTTTGCCATCTTGGGCCTAGGAGGTTCTACCTGTTTTTGTGATCTCCTGTTGTTCTTATTAACTGTGCCATTCTTTTAATGGTTGTGCCCTGCTGCCTTCCTGCCAGTCTCAGGACAACTATTTGCAAAGCAGGCACAAGATCTTTTTCCTATATTGAAGTTTATATGGGATGGCTGAAATGACATTCGTATATTTAGATATAGGTTCAATCCCTGAAGAAGGAGATGGCAACGCACTCCAGTATTTTTTCCTGGGAAATCCCATGAACAGGGAAGCCTGGTGGGCTATAATCCGTGGGGTCGCAAAGAGTTGGACAAAACTGAGCACACACATTACACATACACATACACACACACATTAAAAAATAGATTCTAAATTTATTTAGGATAACCTGGGTAGAGTGCTAAAGGATATTGGAGCAGCTAAAATCTGTCCCATTCCCCCATTCCCTCCACCAGTCACTTCTCTGTAGAAAAATTACTTCTATTTCTTTACCTATGTAAACTCCGACTTGGGAAAATATTCATCCAAAAACGTATGAGAAGCTCTCACCATCCTGTGGCCTTGTTTATCTCTTTGCCCTCAGGGTGACTGTGAAGATTAAATACAAAAGTTGCTGGCAGGTTTAGGTACAGATAGGCAATTAACCTGCTCCTAAAAGTTAGAGCTCCTAATTAAAAATAATTTAACTAATTTATTTACTTATTTTAAAATAAGGTGTTTGGCTGCACCTTGTGCATGTAAGATATTAGTTCCCCAACCACGGATTGAACCCACCTCCCCCCATACCTCAACAGTGAAAGTGCAGAGTTTTAACCACTGGATCACCAGAGAATTCCCCTAAAAGTCATTTAAAACAACTTTGCAGTGAGGCAGAATATGTAGTGAAGAAAAGAGCATGTATTATAAGTATACAGTATTATGAAATGTTCACAAACTAAGCACACCCTGTTACCCAGATTCAGAGCAAGAAATAAAGCATTACCAGCATCCCCAGAATTCATTTCCCCTGCCAGTAATTACCCCCAAAGTTAACCAATATGCTGACTTCTAACAGCAGACATTAGTTTTGCCCATTCTTTATTTAATGAAATCATGTAGTACGTTGTTCTTTCATTCAACATAATGTCTGTGAGATTTATGTGTGTTATATACATAGCTGTAGTTCATTTATTCTTGTTGTGTGGTGCATCATTATGTTATTATACCACCTTGAATTTAATTTATCCATTCTACTCTTGATGGGCACTTGAATGTTTCTAGATGAAAGCTATAATAGATATCATTGCTATGAATATTCTTGAGTATGTCTTTGGTAAAGTTAAGAACTCATTTGTCTTGGGCATATGCCTACAAGTATAACTGCTGCATGAGAGGTTATACGTGTGCTGAGCTTTAGTAGATATTCCGAAAGAGTATACAGTTCCACAGTGTTTGATCATACCAATCAAGAGTGCCACCATCAGTGAGTCAGCACTCTTATGGTTCCACATTCTTGCCAACAATTGGTACTGTCAGTTTTTTTCATTTTATTCATTCTGCTGTATAATGGTATCTTGCAGTTTTAATCTGCCTTTTCCTGATGATTAATGAAATGGCACATTTTTTTTTTTTATCAGCCACTTCAGTAACCTCTGTTGTGAAAGGCCTGTTCAAGTCCTGTGCCCATTTTCTATTGGCTATCTCTCTTTTACTTATTGCTATTGTTCTTTGTATATTCTGGATAAGAATCCATTGTGAATATCTCCTCTCTCTGTTCCTTGCTTCCTAAAGCTTTTAAACTGGGGGGATGTATACTGTAAAGTAAGAAGATAAAATGTCTTTTGCTTCTTAGTTATCCCACAATTATTGATGATCCTTCTATTCCTCTGTGTTTCTTTATGCTTGTTTATTATGTTATACCATGCAGAAAAATTCAATACCTTTCTTGATCCTAATTCCAAATTTCCAAAAGAGAGACTCTGATTGGCCCAGCTATGGTCAAAAGATAAGGACTAAGAAACAAACAGGTGTGTTGGAGGCCCACCCCAGAGTGCATAAGGAAAAAGGGTGATTAAAGGGATGGTCAGAAGCAAGGGAGAAAAAAAGGTGGTGATCAGTTCTTCCTGGAAGTAGTAAACAGGTTTTGGCCAGAAAGCAGTTGGTGCACAGAATTATGTGCCATTTGCTTGGAAGAATGAGGTCACTTCCTGTCCCTGGGGCTTGTCAGACATCTGCTGAAGCTTATGAGTAAGAGCTGATGTTGCCCCAGAAGGACTGCAGTCATCCAACATCCATTCCTTCATCCAGTATTGGCTCAGCATCTACCATGTACTAGACACGCTGCTTAGTCCTTAGAGCTCTGGAGGAATTACCACTTTCAAATATTTGTAAATGCTGCTGTGACAAGTAAACAGATCTGTACTACCAATGTGCTACACAGCCACTAAAACTGGGGAGATAAACATACACAAAAGTGACCCTGACCATCTTCTGCGGCTTGATGTCTAGTCAGTTATATTCTCATCTACCTCAGAGATATTCTAATGTGCTGGATTGTGCTAACTCAATCTGGTTAAGCTGGGAAGTATGCTTCCAAAACCCCCTTCCTAACAGGGCTCTGAGTTTGAGTTGATCAAAAGAGGACCAGGGGGTGAGATTTAGAAAGCAGGATGGGAGCCTCAGCAACTCTGAGACCTTTGTCATCAGACACTATGACAGGCAGGTGTGCCCAGAGAGCGATCCTAGCTAGTCCTTGAGGTCTAGCAGCTCCTCCCTGATTGCCCCACAGTTCCCTCCAGACCTCCACTTCCCCAACTTGTCCCATGTTGGGGCAGTCTCATTCCTATAATAATTCCCTTATCCCCACAATGTGCATGGTGGCTCTGCTCGCCTGAATGAACACTGATAGACCTAGTCATAAAAGGAGGCATATAGGGAATGGTTAAGTGTGTGGGCTCTTGTATTCAGACAGCTGGGGGTGAGGACTAAGAAAGATAATCCATGTGCAGCGTTTAATACAATGCCTGCAACACGGTTACCAACCAATAGGTATTACATAATAAATAATGGCTGCCTTCAGCTTGGCCCTCAGGTCCTAGGATGTTATTTCTATTTAGTTGACTTTCTGTTAGATTTACACACTTCTCAAACCACTGTAACCAATCCATGCTCTCCCTTCTACCAGCACATAACTCGACTTCCCCTGCAGAAGTCTAGGACAGCACTTATTGAAGTGGGGTAAGATCAGGTCAGGGAAAAGAAGGAAGGATGGGTCAGCCTTCCCTTCTTGTCCCATGCGGAGACTTCTGTTCCCCTCCACAGTGGGAAGGGTCTGTGTGCCTGGGCATCATAACCCCTCTTCCCTGTGCTTTCTGTCCCAATAGCCTGTGCCTGTGGCTCTTCTTTGCAGGACAGCTCTTAGCCTACTGGAGCCCTTTTCCCAAATGGGAGGAAAGTCTGGGACTTTCTGTCCCCTAGGAAGTGCCATCACCAATCACTGATATGTGGCCATGTCTCATTTCCTGCAGTAAGGTTTATATTCCAGGCCTCCCTGGGAACCGGGCTGAAGTCACCCTCTTCTGTCTTGCCTCTCTCCTCTACTCACTGGTTTCCAGCGAGAGCACTTCTCTAATAAATCACTTGCATGTGAGTCCTCATTCCAGGGTCTGCTTCTGGGAAACCCTTTAGAAAAGAAAAATCCTCTAGGGGTTTTGTTTTTTAAAATATGCTTCTCTACCACAACCCCAGAGGGTGAGTGAGGGGATGGTGGAGGAGGAATGTCTGACCTTGAGTTCCATAATGCTTCAACTGGACTCCACTGTCTCCATATAGGTGTGTCTGCAAAGACCAGGTGGGTTCTGTTCAGGAGCATCAAGGATGGGACCTGGCCAGGTGGCAAGAACAAAGGGCACGCTGGCAGAAGTAAGGATTTAGTTCTGCCAATAACTAGCTGGGCAATCTAGTTAACTAGTAAACTAGCTATGAAATGAGAATGATACTAGCACCTGCTTCATAGGGCTGTGGTAAGGATGAAATGAGAAAATCCATGTAAAGCTCTTAACCCAGTGCCTGGCATATTGTAAGCATTCAGTCAATGGTAGCTGTTGTCATTATCCCTTATTCTTCCATTGTATTTTGTGAAGGCTTCTGTTTCTGCTCAAATCATTGTTTTATATGTATGTGTCTGTCTCCTTTAGGCATTGTGACCTTGATGGGCAGGAATCATCTTTGTGGGGTACATAAATCCCATTTGACCTTAACCAGGAATTGCAGATGCCAAAAATTCAGTAAATACTTGTGAAATAACAGACTTGACCAAGGGCAGGGAGTGGGTAGCAAATAATCTGAGACAGAGACAGAGAGAAAAGGAGAAGAAGAGGGAGAAGAGGAGTGCAGGAAAAGGAAATATTCTTCCTGCAGTGCTGCTCCTTTCTTCATTAGTTTTTGAGGCAGAATACACCTTAATCCTCAATGACAAAGGATCTCATAGAGACCTTAAGCCCACTGTGACCATTCTTCACCTACGTTTAAATAACACTGTGTTTCAACCACTCATATGTTACAGCCTATAAGTGCTGTGTTTCTCTTTTTGTTCACATTCTCTAGTGTTATCACCCTTGAGTAAAAGGACTCACACCTCTGAAAGCCCTTGTTTCTTAACCGTCCTGTCCCAAAGAGTCATATAGTCCTCATCCTTACTAAAGCTCAAAGAAAAAGGAATCAAGTTGGTAGAAGAAGCCCTAGGCTTTAGCGTCAGATACACATGAATTTTTAACCCTGGTTCTGTGTGATCTTCAGCAAGTTTGTAACTTCTCAGAGCTCAATTTCCTCATCTGTGATGCGTAATAACAGCACCTACCTCATAGAGTCATTGTGTGGACTAGAAATAAGGTGTGAAAAGCCCTTAACACTGTGTGTGAGACACAGCCCAGGAAGATAATGAGCCCCACACAGAGAAGTAAGGCTTGCAGAATTTTAATGTTTCATGATTGTTAACAGAGAAGTCTCAGGGAGGTCTCCAGAGAATCTGTTCTGACTTTAGAAGCACTTCCTGTGGACAATGGAGGGCCCTGCCTCATCATACTCTGGCTTGCTGATCCACATCTGCTGGAAGGTGGAGAGAGAGGCCAGGATGGAGCCTCCGATCCAGACCGAGTACTTCCGCTCTGGGGGAGCAATAATCTGCAAAGAGCAAATGTGGTGAATCATGGTCAGTTGCCAAGGTATAGGGAAGGTGGTCCAGGAATCATCTCGTCATACTGCCAGACTGCCCTGGGAAAGGACAGCCTCTGTGGTCAGAAAGGAACTAGGAGAAACCTTGTGGTAGATCAGACTATTGCTTCAGATTGTCAGCCTCCCTCCCACTTCATTCCCCGACCGCTCCATGAGAAGAATGGGCTGGGCCCTGTCTGCTTTGGCCAATGGGCTATCAGCAGACTTGACATAGTGGCCTGAAATGTGCTTCAGTCATGCAAGTGGGCACACTCTTTTGTGTCTCTGTTATCTTCACGAGAAGAACTTCCCTTAAAGAGCTACTGGCCCTTTAGCCTGAGCCCCACAGTGAGAGATATGCCCCTGACCTGGGTTGGCTAGACCTGCAGAACTGCCTAGCCAAACTTGACCCAAAACAACTGACTCCCAGCTGACCTGCAGATGCATGAACAATAAATGCTTATTGTTATGTGACCTAACATTTCACAGTTGCCGTTACCCAGCAATAGCTAACCAATACAAACATCTTTAAGGGGAGTGCTGTACTGTTCTTGCCTGGATGCACGGGCATCTTGGGCTGGGATTCCTCCTTTCTGGAGAATAAGCCAGTCTACTCCATAGTCTCTTGTATCTGAGAAGTTCTCAAATTCATACATGCCACTGGGATTCCTGAGCTTGGCCTTTAGAAATTCGTTGCCATGTCAGACAACTTTGAACTTCACCAAAAGTGGATCCAAAAGGACTTTAGCTTTTCAACTAATTCCTGTTTCTGAAGGGACTAAGAATCCAATGCTAAAACAAGCCAGATGTGAAACAGATTTTTTTCTGGTCTCCTAAGGATCTCCCTACATATTTCCTAAATTGCAGAGATCATGGAATTACAAAATAAGTAGGGTCTTTAGAAGTTGTCTTTTTCACGCAGACAAAAGTCACCCCGGGGCTCCTTTGACAGACACCTCAAGGACTGGTGCAGCCACTAAGAAGGTAATGGATTTTATTGCTGGGCAGCTCTAGCTGTAAGAAAACTCTGGGCTGTCTTGGGCTGGAGGCCCTACATCTCAGCCCCATTTCCACCCTACTCTCTTCTTCCATATTCTGGAGCTTGCCTCATCTCCCCCACACATCTTGCTGTCCAATTTGGCTGGGGAGTTTGTACATGCACACACCCTTGGGTACCTTTACTCACGCTCCTCGCCCTGCCTGCCATGCCCTTTCCCTTTCTCTGGTCTTATTTAAGCTGTTCTCCCATTGAGCATGTCTAATAATCAGATCTTAAACTCCTGAACAGCTGGCCATGTTATTAAACTCAGGACCTTGGCTCATAAATTGGGATATGCATCAAACCACTGGTGTCTGCTTGTCAGTGTAGGTGATGGCGGTACCCTGTATCTGTTGACCAGGAATCTGGGGGTGAGGCTAGGTCTGGTATCCTGACACATGGTCTTAGTAAAAAACCACTGCCCAAGGCCTGGCACGGTGCCCACCATACGGCAGGCCTCAATAAACATGACTGCTCCAGTGCTCGGAGGTGCTCACCTGTTTTCAGGAGGCCATTCTGCTTTCCTGGGCAGGGAGGCCTTTGTGGAAAAGGTTCTTAGAATACTAACATATAGAACACACCTCCTCAGCTCAGAGGCCAACTTTATCCTGAGACTCTGTAACTTTCAACCTATTTGTTATCTCTATTTGGCGCCTATCTTTTTCTAACTCTGCTAGCAAAACAGTTCCTAGAAATCCTGAAAGGGTCTGTCTGATTGCTTGGGGACCAGAGGCTGGGGAAGGGTGGTAAGACAGGTGGGCTCCTGTGCCGAGGAGGCCTATGAGGGGAGAAGCAGTGTATGAGGGCTGTGGCCGAGATGGGACAACAGGTCAGAGGCTGTCCAGGAATCAAGGAGTGTCCCTGTGGCCTGTCCGACAGCCAACATTCTCTCTCTGGAACTTTCACCTTAAAAAGGTTTCCCAGGTTCTTTTAAAGTTTAAAGATGGTGTGGTGTTGCCTCCTCCTTTCCTTTCCCTCTTTAACCTCCTCATTTCCTTCTCAACCCATTCTCTCCATTTCAAACTCATTTTATCTCCTTCTCATACAGTGTCCATGAGATTGTGCTTAAGAGCCCAGGATAGATGTATCTCCCGTTCAGGGTCCCAGGAACACCCTCCCCCAAAAGATGAAATCTGCCTCAGACCGGGATAAAGGAAACCACCAAGCTGTAGGCCTGGCAGCCTGACTTGGACCTATGTACCCAAGTACACAGGTCTTTGGACAAAGAATAGGATGAGGGGAGTCAGGGTAGCACCCACCTTGATCTTCATGGTACTGGGGGCCAGGGCTGTGATCTCCTTCTGCATTCTGTCGGCAATGCCGGGGTACATGGTGGTACCCCCAGAGAGGACATTGTTGGCGTATAAATCCTTGCGGATGTCAATGTCACATTTCATGATGGAATTGTAGGTTGTTTCATGAATTCCAGCTGACTCCATGCCTAGTAGAGACCATAGTATCTGGTCAGGACCCACCACCCCACACCTACAGCTCCTCAGGTGACCCTTCTATCGGGACAGCTACCCTGGTTTGCCTCAGTCACCTCCCCAGTGGACTGAAAGATCAGACCCTCTAACTGGTCACTGCCCTGCCTTGAGTTTCCCCTATTTGAGGGATCGTTCACACTGCTGCCTGATGAATATTTCTAGAGGGACGCTTCCATTGTATCATGTACCATGATACTCACCCCTTTAAAGTGTATAGTTTAAAGAGTTGTACAACCATCACCACAGTCTGATTTTGGAACATGTTTCGCAACCCCCAAATAAACTCCATACCCATTGGCAGACACTCTCCATTTTCCCCTTCTCCCCTTTCCCAGCCTTAGGAAACCACTAATCCATTTTCAATCTCTATAGATTTGCCTATTCTGGACATTTCATATAAATGAAACCATACAATATTTGTTCTTTCACGTCTGGCTCACTTCACTTAGCATAATGTTTTCAAGGTTCTTCCAAGTTATAGTCAGTTATAGCCAAAAAATATCCCAATCTAAGGACACAACAATCACATCATATTTGCCTACTAGTTGACATCTAGCCACCTTTGTCTGCAACCGAGATCTTCCACAGTAAAAGGCCCTGCCTGCCAAAACAGCTCATGCCCACACACCTGAGTTTCCTCACCTCCAGTCTTTTTCCATGTGGTATTATTCCACACTGTACACAGAGGAATCTTCCTAAAGTGAAATTCTGACTTCTCTACTCTGCTACTTAAAGACTTCCAGGGGATTTGAAATCGCTGATATGATTAACACCCATGCTCTTTGTTTGACCCAGCAGCTCTCTTCAATTTCCTGTGTGTGAATGCATGCACACACACACACACACAACACACACACACACACTTCACCTATGATGTTCCAAATATAATATGATGTGCACATATTCCATGATTTTCACAAGCTTTCCATCTGCCTTGCATGCCATTCCCCACTTTGCACTCCTTCCACCCCCAGATACCATAAGGTGATGCTCATTCTTCAAGGTTCTGTTCAAAGATTCAGCTTTATGAGAAGCCTTGCCTGATTTCTTAGGCCTATAGCACTTTATCCAGTTTGCTATTTACCACTACATTGTATGTTAACATTTGCTAACAGGCCTTTCTCTTATACACTTCTCAAGATGATAGTTATCCTTGCATTAAATATTATCTTATTTGATCCCTATCTAGTAGGTACTATCACAATTTCCACTTTATAGATTAAAAAAACTGAGATTTGAAGAAGGTAACATGCCCAAGGTATAGCACTTGAAGGACCAGAATCAAGACTTAAAACCAGGTCTGACCCCCAAACCCACTCTGTTTACTCCTATAGATTTCAGAACCCGTGATCTAAATGGTGAGAATTCAAGAAGAGTTTTGTGTTTTAACCTCATTCTTAGTTTCATGTTATATTCCCATCCCATTTTCCCTTTATTTTGGTTTCCTTACCCTTTTATTTAAAATTAGATTTTATCTAGTTTTATTGTTCATGTATTTTCAGCCCTTTCTGGAAAAATATGGGTAAGTATAAACAATAAACAGTGTGTGTGATTGGCCGGAACTAAGGCAGAGCCTCACCAATGAACGAGGGCTGGAAGAGGGTCTCCGGGCAGCGGAAGCGCTCATTGCCAATAGTGATGACCTGCCCATCTGGCAGCTCGTAGCTCTTCTCCAGGGAGGAAGAGGAGGCTGCCGTGGCCATCTCATTCTCGAAGTCCAGGGCCACGTAGCACAGCTTTTCCTTGATGTCTCGCACAATTTCTCGCTCGGCTAGAAAGAGTAGAAATGACAGAGAGTAGATACTTGGCTCTGCCAGCTTGGTTGTTCCATTTTGATCTCCTTGAAAACTCCCTTCTTCCTTGTCCTTTGGATTCAGTCTCAAGATTTGCTTGATTCTCAAACAAAACTTTGCATGTACTTTTCATCTAGTTCTTATCACTTTGTCTTGACAAAGCTGCAGGCTTTCCTAAGGGCCTTGAAGGACACATTTCCCGTCTAGATGGAGGCTCATATGCTGGGATTGTACAGAATCTAGGAAGGCCCCTACCTATAAACTCTTCCTGCCCTGGGGGCCACTTCCCTTTAGAAATTCAGGCCTTAGTTATTCCATTTGTCCTCAAACCATAAACACTTCTAGGTAATGAAATGCACCACCAGTCTTGCCACCATTCAGCCCCATAAAAACTAGCTCTGATCCTGTGGATGTGGACAGGGGTAGCAGGACCCTGGGGAGGGAGGGTGTGCCGTGAAAGCACAGTTAGAGGGTGAAGACAAGCACTTCTTAGAATGAGTAGGTCTAAGCCTGGTACGCCTCCCCAGGGTGTCTTGGTTGGGAAACTTCTCTCTTGCAAAAGGCTCCCCTGACTATCTGGTCTGGTCCAGGGCCCCAACCCCAGCTTATGGCCTCCCTATCTATCCTAAGAAAGTTTGAGGACACCAGGCCACTGACTTCTCATTACTCATGAGCGTTTCTGGTCCTAGATCAGATTTGGTTCTGAGCTCAAGTCAAGTTCAGAAAGAGGATGGGTACCTGTGGTCACAAAGGAATAGCCTCTCTCTGTGAGGATCTTCATGAGGTAGTCCGTGAGGTCTCGGCCAGCCAGGTCAAGGCGCATGATGGCATGAGGCAGCGCATAGCCCTCATAGATAGGAACATTGTGGGTGACACCGTCCCCTGAATCCAGGACGATGCCTAAGGACAGAGGAGATAAGACCTATGAAACCCTTTATTTTTTCATCTGTTTCTTTCTGGGACTTGTCACCAAATGATCGTCAGCAACCATACTGTTCTTTAGCAGCTGGAAAATTCACCCACTGTGAGAATCACCAATCATATTTTTTGTGTATGTCAATTTTGTGTATATCAGTTTATTTTCCCAATTAAAACTGTAGGCTTCTGGAAGGCAAATGAAATATCTCCTCTTCTTATATTCCTTGAAACACTTTCACAAAAATGCATACTTGTCAGTTGGCATCTAGGATGTAAATTCTTTAAGTTAGAGTGATTAATTTGCATATCCTTCAGGCATCAAACTTGGAGAAGGAAACGGCAACCCACTCCAGTGTTCTTGCCTGGAGAATCCCAGGGATGGGGGAGCCTGATGGGCTGCCGTCTATGGGGTCGCACAGAGTCAGACACGACTGAAGCTACTTAGCAGCAGCACCAGGCATCAAACTAACATATAAGCTCATGCAATTAGAATGTTAGCACTAAAAGGACTATAAAAACGAGCTTGGAAAAAATGAACATTCTCTACTGATGAAACTTTTAGTAAACCATGAAAGGATATAAGTTTTCTCAACATGCAAAGAAATCCCTCTTGGGAAAAAAAAAAAAAAAGAAATCCCTTTTGATCCAACAGCCATATAAATTGATGGGGAAACATTACAATATTGTTACTATGTTATTATTATTTAATATTGTCCTGGATGTTCTAGCCAATGCAATATGACAAAAAATAGAAATAAGAGGTATTATTATCAAAAGGAAAGAGGATCATCATTATTTGCAGATAAAGTAGTGTGTATGTTAGTCGTTCAGTCGTGTCTGATTCTTTGAGATCCCATGGACTGTAGCCCATTCTTAAAAGACCCAAGAGGACCAGCTGAGAAACCATTAGAGTTAATAAGATGTCTCAGTAAGAGTCAGATCCAAAATAAATATCCAGAGATCAGTAGCTTACTCTTATACAAGGATGTTGGTCACAGAGTATTTTATAATAAGCAAAAATTGGAAACAACCTAAAGGTTCTGCATTAGAGAAATGGTAAAATCAACCAATCAATCACGGAAGCATCACACACGATGACTACCACATGGCGTGTGAACATGACGTTCACAGCATAAAACCAAGCGCAAAGCGCAGGATACAAAACTGTGTGTACCTGCACTTCCCCGTCACTGTCCTTATCATGTGTGGTGAAATTGTCCTTTAATCTCTTCTCTCCTCCACTAGATTGTGCTAGCTGCAAAATGGCTGATCTGTCTTGTTTCACAGATCCTGTGTGCCCATAGCCTGCAGTGTTTGGCACACGGTATGAAGCATTGGAGAATATTTGAATGGGTGAATAAATGGACAAATCAATGAATACATGAATGAATGTTTGAAAGATGTTTCTGGAAGCTGTCAAGCCCTTATTAAAAATCACTTCATTTTGAAGTTCCCTCTGTTTCCCTGAGTTTTCTATGCCAAGGCCACCTCATATTTATACACCCACCGTCATAGATTCTGCCATTGCTGCTTTGTGAGCAGAAACATTCCAGTGCTGTTGGAAAGTGTGCACAAGCTCCCAAACTATTGTGATGGAAATGGCCCTTGTGGTCATGATTTGCTCATGTAAATTCTCTTCGGCTATATTGGGTGGACTTGCACCTGCATTCTACCTGGACTTCCCTCTGTTATCCCTCACCCCGTTTTCGTTGGACTTTGGCTGTCCCTTTGATTCTTCTGAACAGGAATCTCTCCAGGAGCCCAGTTTTTCCTTTCTTCCCCTCAAGTCAAAAAGGGAGCAGATTACAGGGCTACTTACCGGTTGTGCGGCCAGAAGCATAGAGGGAGAGCACAGCTTGAATGGCGACATACATGGCGGGGACGTTGAAGGTTTCAAACATGATCTGAAAGAACAGTGCAGAACAGAAAGACTATCAGAAATCACTGCTCTCTTGGCCCACAGAATGGTTGGTAATTTTATTAAGGGGGGGATACTCCGTTCCCACCTCCCATGGGCTCTGGCGTGGACTGCACTCACAGCAGGTTCTCAAAAAACTCTTTTGCACTGATGCATGGTTGGGAGAAAGAATCTGGTCAAGCGTCCATGTCTGTTCCTGTCCTGGTACTCAGGCCAGTCTCCCTGGCCTCTTACCTGGGTCATCTTCTCCCTGTTGGCCTTGGGATTCAGAGGGGCCTCCGTGAGCAGGGTGGGGTGTTCCTCGGGGGCTACCCGCAGCTCATTGTAGAAGGAGTGGTGCCAGATCTACTTGGGAGAAAAGTCAGATGAGTCCAGCAGACAGATTCTCAGTGGGCGGGAAAATTCCAACTGGCCTGCCCGTACTGGGGGAGGATGGCTTGATGGTCTCAGAATAGACCGGATCTGGAGAGGAGGCCGGTCAACACTGGGAATTTCTGATTGCTCTTTCAAGGGTATATTCCTTCTCATCAGGGCCCCAGACACGGCTCAGACCTAGGGCCAACATTCTCAGTGTGTTGATTATTTCCGTCTGACCTTGGCTCCTCTTTACTCTGCTCCCTTGTCTCGCCTGTACCCCAGGGGACCACTGCAGCTCTCTGGCTTCTGGCTGTGTTTGGCTGATGGAAGATACCAGCAGGGGGATGCAGAGTTTAAGGAGGAAGGAGGGCAGGGTGCCCTCCTGGCCAAGTTGAGGTCTCCCTAGCACGGCTCCTGTCATGTGGCCCCTCTTCAGGCTCCAGCTCTCACTGACCTCGTCTCGCCACCCTTGCCCTTCAGACTTCCAGCTCTAAGAGCTTCCACTGCTGCTGGTACTCGGGTATCTCTGCCTCTCTTTCCGGTTCCCTAACCTGCTCACACCTCTGTAAGTAGTCCTTCCTTAAATTAATTCAGAACCCCAGCTGAGTGTATACTGTCTCCTGTTGAAGCCTGACGGATATGCATGAACTGTCACTGTCTATTATTGACCAGGCTGTTCTTCAGAGCAGGGTTTCTCAGCCTCAGTGCTTTGACATTTTAGGTCAATAATTCTTTATCGTGGGGGCTGACCTGTGCATTACGGGATGTTTAGCAGCATCCTTGGCTTCCACCCACTAGATGCCAAAAGCACCTCTCCGGTTGTAAGGAGCACAAATGTCTCCAGAAGTTGCCAGATGCCCCTGGGAGGCAGAATGATCCTGGCTGAGAATCACTGCTGTAGATGAAGCTGGTTCTTTTTTTTACTTCTCTATGTGTGCTGTGCTTAGTCGCTCAGTTGTGTCCGACTCTCTGTGATCCCATGGACTGTAGCCTGACAGACTCCTCTGTCCATGGGGATTCTCCAGGCAAGAATACTGGAGTGGGTTGCCATGCCCTCCTCCAGGGAATCTTCCCAAACCAGGGATTGAGCCGAGGTCTCCTGCATTGTAGGCAGATTCTTTACCATCTGAGCCACCAAGGAAGCCTAGTAGTTTACTTCTACATATTGATATTTAATAGTTACAGGGCACAATATTAGATTCTGAAAACATTGCATGGTAGTTTTAGAGGAAGTTAAATCTTCCCACTGTGTCCAGTTCCCTCTGAGTGATCCAGACAGCAAACAAGAGCCTTTGTTTCAGAGGGATTTGGCGAAGAGTGGGATGGACACAGGGCTCTGATTTCCTCAGAGGTGGGGCCAGAGTCCTCTGTGTCCACTGTACCCGTACATTTGTGGGCCTCCGGTTTTGTGCTAGGATGATGCTAAATGTAACCTTAGTTTCCAACTCTAGAGTGGAGAAAAGCAGTCAAAGAGACAAAATGCAAAGATACATTCATATTCAAGTGAAGGAAGAGGCAGGAGAAGTTCATTTTCTAGATCTGAGAGAGCCCTGAAGGCAAAGGAAGGTCTCCAGAGACTGAGAAGGGCCCCTGAGGCAGAGCAAATGGCGCAGGCTGTGGCGGTGTCGCAGGACACAGAAGGAGACCGCAATTAGGCTTAATAAGGTGACATCAGGGTTTCCTCAAATGTGGCCTCAATTGTGTGGGGATAATTGCTATAGGTGCAGCTTCCCAGGCTGCATCCCAGGCCCATAAATCAGAATCTTTTTGGGTGTTGGGCTCAACCATCTGCACTTCATTTTATTTCATTTTCAAAAGCTTTTATAAAGTACTTTGAAGTTTAAGTTATAAAGTACTTTAAAAGTTAAAGATGTTGACAACTTTTAAATTAGGAAAATATCTTTAAGAGGAATAAAAATTTCCCATATTTCCATCACTTACTAATAAACAGTTAACACTTTGGCTTTTTTCTCTCCCTAATCTTTCATCTTTATGTATTTTTAAATTTATTACTATTATCATTTATTCACTTCATATGCTTTCGTTTATTTATTACTTACTACGATTATACTTCTGTGTTCAATTTTGTTTCCTATCACTTTTCAGTTAATATAAATAATTTTCTTTTTCATAGTAAACATTTATTTTTAAGAAGTTGAATTAACAATTATTTTAATGCTCATACAACAGTTGATCATATCTCATCACCATCATATATTTAATCACATTGCTCTTCAGAGTAGCCTTGATTTTTTTTATAATCTTGTGAAGACTATCTTTGTTCCTATTACATTTTCTTTTTTCTATTCAGGATGTTTTCCAAAAATAAAAAGTTCTAAGAGGGGCTGCACATTCGATTGTGACTAATGCCTACTGCTGTATGAGAGACCAGCAGAGCGCCGCAGAGCAAGCATTCTGCCACAACAACAAAATGTCCATCTAAAATTACTTTCAACTCTTTCAGCAGTGCCTGAGTCCTTATCACAAAAAAAAGTTCATTCAGCTGATTCAGTATCCATTCATTCTTCGGCTAATCTTCACGTACAGTTTGCTCAAATGTACTTTCAAATATTACATAATGCTGAAAACCATGAAATATCCCAAAGACTGTCTGAAAAAAGAGAAAAATCACCTATTTCTGTGTGACAAGGCAGCAGCCAGTAAAATAAAACCCTTCCTTTTGGTGGCAGTGGAACAGTACACTTGACTGCCAGACATCCATTTTTACAAAAAGCCAAAGGTATAAAACACCACACGCCATGCCAATCAGTGAACTTCTCGGAACACAGTTTTCCTGGCTCGTATTACCTAAACACAAAGCATCTGTTATAAGAAGCTTGTAAGAAACTATGGTGGACAAATATGGAAGTATAGTCAGTGATGCATATGTCTTCAAAGCATCATGTTTAACCTTGAAGCAATGCCTGAAAATGAAGTTTCCCAATATTCCAGGGAAAGCAACTGTTGTTCCAAAGCTTCCATATATAGAAAAGTCTTTTCTTTTCTAAGGTATTCAAATTTTTTTCTATGATTTCAATGACCTTTGGTTTTCTGAGTTTTGCATCTCCTAAAGAAGGACTGGACCTGACCATGTGTATCTGTTGGCATCTTGAGGCTCTTGCATGCTTCCCCAGCTCCCACCAGCACCACACTGAAGCCCTCAGGTCAGCTTCAGCCTCATGCCTGAGTGCTTCAATCTTGGTGACTGCTGGAAAAGGCTTTGATTTCTATTACTCACAAAGAGGCTAATTTTGTCTTTACTTCAG